>NC_081772.1:23021666-23339621 GCF_963082965.1 Carassius carassius
CCTTATAATCCGGTGTGCCTTATAGTGCGGAAAATACGGTATACTGTGTTTTGCTTTCCGCAATATTTTGAAGTCAACAAAAAAAATCAGCAAAACATTGGTCTCGTACGGCAGAGAAAAAAGGAGAGCCCTTTATTTCTGTAACAACCCTGCATTTTTGCATGCACTGTCTCTTCACCCCAAAGACTTAAAAGACATGAAACCTCCGCATTGCTCCACTGTGTGTATCCTTCGTCCTCCATCGCGCCTTTAATAAGTCATGTGATCTCAGTCGGTGGTGTCCACCTGAGTTGACGTCACTTTTTTTAATGACGTACGACTCGCATTTACTGGGGAATATTCGATTTGCCTGCTTACATGGCACATGCAAATGCACGTATCCGATTCATATCCGATTTATTACCACATATGAATGAGGCCTGAATCCGATCTGAGAAAATCGGAATCGGGTCACTTGAACCATGCAGTGTAAATGGGGCCATTGAGAGGCCTGTAACTCGCTAGTCAAAAAATGGATGGGGTTGTCTCTTTCTTAGTTATTAGTCACACAGTCACCATGGATAACGATCAGCAGGACAAAAGTTTGCATCCGATTTGAGCAGGATAATGGCTTTTTAAAGCTAACTGGTCACCATGCCACAAGAATCTGACCCATTAATATTAAAGTTGTCTTTTAGTTGGCAGAGCCATTGTGAGTTGTTGAGTCTGGTAATACTCCCTGTACAGGTGAGAAAGACCGCAGCATCAGAGGCAGTGTAATACAAGAGGCAGGCCAACCTGATCTCTCGAGAACGTTTTGGTGGATAAGTGGCAAAATTGTATTGATATGACTTTCTTGAATTGATTCATTTTATTATTTTTTTAAATATTAAGATCTTTTAAGAGAAAAAAAAACGTGAATGTTTTGGGGCATTAAAAAAAACATTTTGAAAGCATACGGATAAGATTTATACAAGTTCTCCAGAACTAAAAAAGTTATGAATTGCCATGAATGAGTTGGACACTCTATTGCAGTGAATGGATGAAATTGGAATGCCCAATATTCCTTATATTGTAAAAAGGAAGTCCAATTTTCCAAATAAAAGAGCCAGTTGACGAAGTCATCGCTCGGTTTTGTGTTTTGTAAAACGTATAAAAC
Source organism: Carassius carassius (assembly GCF_963082965.1). Classification (NCBI taxonomy): domain Eukaryota; kingdom Metazoa; phylum Chordata; class Actinopteri; order Cypriniformes; family Cyprinidae; genus Carassius; species Carassius carassius. Next base: position 23,022,805 of record NC_081772.1, read on the forward strand.
TTGTTTAATGATGTCAGCGCAGCTGCTTTTAGAAGCTCCAGATCAATTGTTTTTTTTTTCTCAAACAAGAACTATATTGCTATTTATCAAGCGTAAACACCCCCCCCCACACACACACACACCTTCTACTAACTTTTCACGTTACGACTCCGATAGTTAGTGAAGGTCTTGGGACGGTGGATGCTCGTCAACCAGCATTGTCATGAAGTCATTTTCCATCAACTTCAAAGTGGTCAGTTACATGTTTACATCTAGGGAGAGAAAACTTGTGTGGCCACAACCAAAGATTTTTTCGCAACTCATACTTGCAGGGTTCCTACACCAGTCAAGCAGCTTCTTTTGAGTTAAGTGGAAATGCTTACGGATGGCTTCAGGAATTTCAGACACATGTCTCCCACATTTCCACAACCAACTGGGTAAAAATGCTTTGCAGATGAAAGGATAACAGAGGAAATTTGGACTGCAGCCATTCATTTGGCCTGGATATCCAAACATCAAGCCATTTAAGGCTGTTGTTTTTTGTGCTGATTTTGTTCCATATGTTTATATAATTGTTCTTCATATACCACCAAGCTTTGCAGGTGTTAATGGAAACGGTTTAGTCAATCCATGTTTGATCATCATTCTGATCCGATGTAGCCATGAACATTTTGTGAAAATGCCGGTGGTGGCTGGCAACTAAAAAAAAAAAAAAACTGACAAAGAAAGAGTTAAGCATACCTGAACCAGCTAATCAAGGTGTTTGGACTCATTGGTTCTTCCAGGAGAAGGATTGGACACCCCTGAACTAACTAAACATTAGCTACACTTTCAGTGTTCAGGGGCTCAGCTGTGTAGCTTTTGTGCCAATTAGTCCAGAAAGTGGTGGGGTCAAGCTACAAAAACCTACATTGCTGTGTTTCTGTGACATGATTTTAAATCAGCACTCAACACAATTGTTCCTGTAAGTCTCCACCTGGTGCCCAATCCTGTTCCTGGAGTTCTACCTGCTGCTTCTACCTGGAGTTCTAGCCCTATCCAGTGCTTACGAAGAACTCCGTTAGTTGGTTCCAGTGTGTTTGATCAGGGTTTGAGCTGAACTTTGTAAGTAGATAAATCCTCAGGATTGTTCACCCCTAGTCTAATGATGTGATACAAAAATTGTGTCAGTTGAGGGATGAATGTACTCTGAGGCACGAGTCTGCATAATAAAAAAGGTATTACACCAAAAGATTTTCCTTTCATGCTTTTGATTCAAAAAGAGCACCAAAAGAATATTAGATACATTTGTCCCTATTAAAAATAAATGTGTGGCTGTTTTTAATCGTTTTTATATTATTCCTGTGATAAATTATCCTTATACTGACATGTTGCAGCGTCCTTAGTTACCTTAGTTGTTGACTGTCAATGTTCCAAAACGTGTGAGAAAAACACACATTTTCATCTTTTATTTTTCTCATGATCTGCTTTGCATTTTGTCCTTTATTCATGTAGAATAAAAAATCTTCAGTTATATTTTCAGAATATTCTCGTGCCCCTTTTCCCCCTTTCCCTTTTGTAAAGGCTTTTTTTTTTTTTTTTTTAAACACCCTTTTGTGAAGGCCTGCCCAATCCAACTATTAGTAAAATTAATGAATAATAATTTAGCCATAAATAAAATGATCCACATGATGACATTTCACCTGACGATCTCATCTAGGACGATCCCTCACATTAGTAATTTAGCACACTACAAATCCGCAGCTGCCGGTAAGTGGAGTTCCCAGTGGAGTGGTGTGCTTATATACTAATATTAGTTATTATTTTTATACAAGAATGGTGTGAAGAGAGCATGTATAGCTGTTGTAGCCTGTGGAAGAAACGTAAAGCTGGCTGCACACTAGACGATTTTCAAATCTTAAACGATTTTAAAACCATGGGAGACCACAGACATGAAGACGGTTTCAACCAATTTTTCGCCTTATAATCTTCTGAACATGCACACTAGACGATTCAACCAGACCACGAGACCACACACTTGATGATTGTAGGAACGATTTCACAGTGACACGAGATCTCATGAAGACTCACGAGATCAAACGTGACTAGAGAAGAAAAATAAATGGAGGACAATGTTGTCAGCTGACTCTCTGTGCATTCTGTTTCACAGTGAAAAACAAAGTATAAAAAAAGAATATGCGTGATGTTCTCTGCTTTCATGGCATGTTTGTGGCTGCCAAGTTTCAGCTATAGAAGCACACAACATCTGGTAGGTGACGCTTGCTCGCTCGCAGGTATCACGTCAGAGGCAGCCCGATCAAGAGTCGTAAATATCAAACGTGTGATGTTTGTTTTGAGTTTGGAGAAGCTCTGTCTCGATCGGAAGCAGATAAATAATCATAATGACACCAGGGGCCAACAGCCCCCCCCCCCCCCCCTACATTGTTAGGGGATAAAATTGTCCAGTGTGTGGCCAGCCTTAGCTGCAGCAAGGGCCTATCATATTTTTGTACAATATTTTCCCAATGAAAATTTTATGATTGGTTTAAAAATGCAACAGTGAACACCATTTTCACATTTTTATTAAAGAAAAGGCAGAAAATATATTTTATAGCTTCTATACTAAATATGTCAATCAATATTGCATTATTCATATAGTTTAGGCTATTTATTTATTACCTGGAAAAGACTTGAAAAACACATATAAACCATATATTTTTGCCATCGTGTGTTTATCGTCTTCATGTTTCATCAGTAAAATCGCTTCTGCTTTTTATTCAGCACAGCTATAGCCTGATGCTTTTGTCCATTTTAGGGATTTCCTGCACGTCATAAGTGTTATTACTTTTATGAGACTGTTTTGGACTTTCTGCACGAGAGCGCCCTCTGGCTTCAAGTATGAATGAGTTCAGTGCTCCATGATGTTTACATCTCCTCATTTTGGATATGAATAAAGTGTCAGGACATGCATAGACTATCGATACTGTCTCTTTAAATTTAAATCTAGATTTAAATCTAAAAACCTCTACTTGAACACCTGCCCAAATTACATTTTATTAAAACTAAATATTTATTAAATATTAAAAATCCAGCGCAATTCTACACACAGCAATAGCCCACAAACCAGGAATCCTCAAATCAGACCCACAAGGTCCAGTTTCTTGCAGAGTTTAGCTCTATCAAACAGTAAAATCACAGTTAGTTGAGTTTGATCAGGGCTGGAGCTAAAATCTGCAGCGCAATGGCCCTCCAGGGCAAGATTTGAGGAACCCTGCTATAAACAAAGGTGCCTGTTCTATTTCGTTCTTGCTGTTTGATTGGAAAAAGTTTAAATGGCATCGAGGGGTCTTGTCTTTTTTATGTTATCAGACTAAAAACTGTTAATACTTTTAACTATTATTATAGTATTAAAAAACATCAGTGCATTCATAATTTTCAAAACACTGGTAAAACAGGCATATAAATGAACAATTTGAGAACGTTATTAGAATAGAATTCTATTTTAAATAATAAATAAATAAAAAAAAATTTCAACAACAGCAACACCACCATACCCTATACTCATTATAATACTAATATTACTATAATTCAGTTTCTAATTGCAGACTTATTAGAAACTTTTTAAACTTAAAATGGTATTTTCTGTTCTGAGATTCTTTTTCAAAACTGCATCCTGGCATTTGCTGCTGTATCAATACAGAAGCATCTGTTTTGATACACGTATCAGCAAGGAGCACCGCCCAATTTAAAGCTGTGTTTCATATGCCCCTTTTACATTTTAAACACCTGCTCCTCCTGAAGCAGGTCCCTGCTTTTGTGTAAGTTAATCGTCTAATAATATAAATAAAACGTGAAGACCAGTTGAAGGACCACCTCTTTATTCAACTGAGTTAAATAAGTGGTGGTCTAATTCAATAGTGACGCAATCTGCTAAGCCACTGGCCCAGAACCCTTCAGGTCGTGGGTTCGAATCCAGGGAGGTTTAGGTTGCTTTGGGAAAGTCGTGGCCTAATGGTTAGAGTTGGACTTGTAACACAAAGTTTGCGGGTTCAAATCTTGTACAGGCAGGGATTGTAAGCGAGGGGAGTGAATATACAGTGCTGTCTCCTACCTTCAATACCACGACTAAGCAAGGCACCGAACCCCCAACTGCTCCCCGGGTGTGTGTGTGCACTTTGAATGGGATAAATATAGAGCACTAATTCTGATTATGGGTTAACATACTTGGCCACGTCACTTTCACTTATTCCTCATGCATACATATATTACCCAGAAGAGCCTGCACGGAAAACATTCTGTTATTCAGTACATAAAGACAGTAATGATTCGTTTTTCAAAAAGAGGTTGTGCAGTGTCCTGATCGATGACTTAAAGGGATAGTTTACCTTAATATGAAAATGTACATGATTTACTTCTTTTCTCATGTCATTCCAAGCCTGCATGACTGAGTTCCTATCGTGAAACACTAAAAGAGAAATTTGGAATAATGTACTGGCTTCTCTTTTCCACATAATGAAAGTGAGGTTACTTCTATATGGCTATTGTATCACTTCAGAGGACTTGGGATGTAGATCTAAGTCATATTATGTAGCTTCTAATTTTAATTTATTTACTTATCTTTTGTTCATTTTGGAGCTTGACTGGCTGGATCTCTATTCACTTCCATCATGTGGAGTACACTGACCAGTACATTTATCAGCATTTATGCTTCTGTGTTCAACATGCAGGATTGGAACAACAAAGGCTGTCAGTGAACGATGAGTGTTTTTTGGGTGAACTGTGTCTTAAAGTCTCCATGTCTTGGAACTGCTGAACAGATGGCCTGCAAGCTGCCATCGGCTCTGCTTATCAAATATGAACACTTCTGACATCATTACACCTCAGGTAAGCCTTTTTCATATTATGCATTACTACAAATATGATTAGCACTTTTTTTTGTTGTTGTTATATCACATTTTCAAGTGTTTTTGGACATTTCAATACAATGATGCTTCAATGAAGTCTATTATTTAAAATAAAGATTATTTCTCATCCAACTTGTGTTCTTCTTTTCAATAAAACTGGTTATAAGTAGATATAGGAAGACTTTAAACTAAATATTGCAAATATAGCAGCATAAACAATCCTGGTTGTCAACAATTTAATTTTATTAGTGCACTTCTGTTGTAATGTTTTGGTTATGGTGGATGATGCAAAACTGTCAAATACCCTTAAATGGAAAATAAATTTCACAGTAGCAGAGTTGTGCATACTTTCCTCATGCAACTTTCAACACCATGAAGTTAAAACAGAAATCATTTTAAATGTCATACCTAGCTATAGCAATGAAAACATAAAACATTGGTTTTAAGTGTTAGCCAGATTAATGGGCAAACATGGAATTAAAAAAAAACCTAATGATTAAGACCATTACCATGTATATGCAATAGGACATCTATATATACATGTATAATATATTTTTCCTTTTAAATGGCCTGCATGCTATATTATTATAAACATTTAGAAAGAAAATATACTTGGTCCCCCACTAAAAATGGATCAAAACATGTTGTGAATGTCCTCAGTAAATAATTAACTATTTTAAGTTAATTCTAAGAAATAATAACATTTCAAATAAAAACTGTACTTAATCATCTTTGTTTTTATATGAATGAAGATTTTATGGCAATGACATCAGCTTTGAGGCACAAAGGTCACATTGGGTTGCATTGGACCTCCAGGGCAAGATTTGAGGAGCCCTGGTTTAGAGTATGACTTCATATCCTGTAATGGTTCAGTTAGAAGGAAGAGCCTGTAGAACAGCCTGTGGCACTCTGCTTAAATAGTACTCGTGATTCCTCAGTGTTGCTAGCACTCCAGCGGAGTTCATGTGCTGCACATTGGCATCATATGTATATGCATTACCATGCATGTCTGTCAGTTTGCCTGTATATGAAAAACAACATAAAATGTATATATTTATATTAAATATCAAGTGCATTTTCAAGAATGTATATGCAAAAAAATAAAATAAACAAAATGACTGTCACCTCCAACTGCTTGCAGAATTGCTTCAGGTGCACATGTGTCCCACTTTTTACATCCTGGACTGGCAAACACATAAGCAGAGGCTTTTCCCTCCACCAGCTGGATGATCTACCAGGACCAGAATCAAGATGTAATTAGTTTTCTTCTATGCCAGTACTGACTCAAATCAAAGGCTGTGACCCACCTTATTCCCAGCCCCTCCCACTCTGATGACATCATGAGGCTCCATGGCTTGCACTGTGTCGATCACAAGTTTATTGCTATGGGACCGTGTAGTAGTAATGATTCTTTTACCATCTGGGACTTCCTGGAGTTGAAATCCAAATGCGCCCAAACCCAGTACTCCCCATAATGTTCTGCCCAAAGAAGCACCAGTCCCCATCTGAATGAACAGAGAACAAAAAAAAAAAGGTCAACCAATCCCAGCCTTAACAGATATAGTGTAGCATGTGTGAGTGACCAACAAGTTGGACCTTGTAGTTGTAGAAGGGTTGATTGATGACTCCAGCAATGGCTGTCCCTCTATAAGCAATGCCTATTAGCACTGTCACATGATCCAAGAGCCCTGCAATAAAATGGCACACAAACAACATTATAAAAAGTATTAGACAGCTCCAACATTAAAATATTGTTAACCCCACTATGCTCTTGTAAATGGGTGTATGGGTAAGACCTTAGGGTGTGTTCACACTTGACATGTTGGTTCGATTAAACAAACTTAAACGCTGTTAATGTGGTTTATTTTAATAAGGTAAATATTGTCATTTGAATTTGGTGCATACCAAACAAGCAGACCGATACCCCCTAAAAAGGTTGGTCTCGGTCTGCTTGTTTGGTGTGCATCAAGGCGGGACCTTAGGACAGGGGTGTCCAAACTCAGTCATGGAGGGCCACTGTCCTGCAGAGTTTAGCTCCAAATTGCCTCAATACACCTGCCTGGAAATTTTTTGTATACCTAGACATTGATTAACTGGTTCAGGTGTGTTTAACAACTCTGAAGGACAGTGGGTGGCCCTCCAGGAGAAGGACAGGACACCACTGCCTTAGGAAGTGTTCACACTTGGCAGGTTTGATCTGATTAAACAACCTCTGGACCGATTCAACAACTGTGTATGCTGTCCTCCAAACCTTGGTGCACACCAAACAAGTGGACCAAAGACCCATCTTTTCAAGGGGTCTTGGTACACTTCCAAATGAACTCTAGTGCAGTTTACATGAAATATGAACACAACATGGACTTGAGACAACTAAATGAACCAAAACCCATTATAATTCAGTACAGGCACTAGAACTGGCATCTTGCAGAAGATCTACATTTGTGCAGCCGACAAATTTCGTGGCACTGGTTTAATTCCTTTACACAATTATAAGTTCTGTGGCAAAATATACGTAATAAAAATTGTTCAATCATGTTGTGTATTGCATGCTTTAAGTTTGTATTATGCATTTTGGCTTGGTGTAAAAAAAGTAGCAGTGTGATCCCTAAGCAAACCAGGAATAAAATATTGTGTTCTTTTGTGGTCCGGATCAAAAGAACCAAGGGAACAGAACACAAGTGTGAACACACACATGCTGGTAATGCAGGTTCAAGCCAGGTCTGCAACATGTCCTTACCCATTCCACATTTATTTCTCTCATAATTTCCACTCCATTCTTTGCATCCCTGATAATGAATTTGTCCAATAAAGTGATGGTAATTTCTAAAGTTGAATAAACAACCAAATACCAACTAGCAATGGAAGGAAAGAGGTTTTTTAACAGGTACGTTAGATAACATTGGATAGAAGGAACAAAGAGTGCAAATGCAATTTAACGATTGCTCATCAACTATGAGAACTTTTTCAGCCATCATACCATTTCAGCCATCATACTTGTCTAATTTCAATGTGACATCTCATTCCTCAAAAAGAAAACAAACAAACAAACAAACAAACAAACAAACAAAAAAAAACTTTAAATCACCGTACGGTTAGGGGCTCTGTAGGGTTGTTCTGGCTTCTGTATGTAAACTGGGCTGTACAAAACCCTTGCAGCTACAACAGAGACAGGAGAGCAAAGACAGAGAGCAAAAGAAAGAAATAGGGGAAAGAGCAGATCACCATGTGACAGCACCAGATGTGTTGGACAAATGAAGGTCAAGTGGAGGTAGAGTTAGACAAAAAATTAAGAGAGACATGGGAATAAGCGATAATGCAATTCAACTGAAGTGGACATGCTTGCACCCTAATTAAGCAAAACGCAAGTGTACTTTTAGCAATTATTTTGTCCTCACTGAAAATGAAATTTTCAGGAAAAGCCATACTGCTATCTGATCTGGATTAAAAAATAAATAAATAAAATAAAAAGATTCTGTTGTCAGTGGGACTAACTTGTGTGACAATTAAAAAATATATATATATATAGTCGTAAGGAGCGTTCATATTAACAATATTTCAGCCAAATTTCACAGACAAAAAGGTCAATTTTCAATGGTGTAGTAATGTGCACAGCTTACCCAGAAGTCACTTTCAAATCGAGCAGATTTCTGTTGGTCAATGCAGTAAATTCACATGACCAGCTTGAACATAAGCAAAATATGCTCGGAGAGCTTTTGCCCTCATGCATAACTCCACATGGATTGCTATTTAAATGACTGATTTGGCCCACAAAATTTCACCAAGCAACATTAAATGTGACCACTTCTTGAGACCCGTTTACACCTGGTATCGACATCTGCCTGAAGCAACCTGATCAGCCAAGGCCATTTACACCCAATATTAACCTCAATCTCCACAATTAACCACTTTTGGTTGGACTGTAGCTGAGAGGTAAGTGAACAGGCTATCCTTAACTGTTGTCTGAGAAACATCCAAATGCATTTGAAGTGCACTTAATTTGTCCGCATTCTGCACTGCTTCACAGACTGGATCATTTTTAACATAAGCACAGTCTACTGATGTCCATGCACACTGTCAATGTGCAGCTCAATTTTTCTGTCCATCCAGACAGGGCTCTACTTCGAGGCTTATATCGTTTTACTAAAGTTACACCACTGATGATATTCGAAGCCTCGTTTGAGTGCGGATCTATCTATCTATCTAATGTATCTGTCTTTGTCTCTCTATCTATCTATCTATCTATCATGTGTTTACTATATGGCTATATATACAAACGTATCAAGCCCTTTTTAACCATGTAGCACACATTTTGGCACTGTCACACTCCTGACCAGCAGGTGTCCCTCAAAGGGCATTCAAAGCCTCGAGAAATGAACCACTTTTCAACACATCTGGCTGGAAGCTTCAAAGCTTCATCTTGCCATTACACTAATAAGTAATCCCCATATATAACATACATGAATGACATCACCCCATACCAGATCTATACAGGTGGATCTGGGGAAGGTGGATGGTGTCTGAAGCGCACTGCAACTGCTACAGCAAGCACTAGCCAAGTATCTGAATGTTGAGCAGCTCATTGGCTGCTGGTGCGAAAAGAAACCAATCAGCTGCGCCATGTGAATTATGATGTAATTATATCATATTGAGTTAGAACCTATCAGACTGCACCATCTGGAGTTTCTTGAAAGAACTTTCTGTTTATTTTCAAATAGTTAAATAATAAATATATATATATATATATATATATATATATATATATATATATATATATATATATATATTAGAATAAAATAAAATGTGGATTATAAATGTGGTTTGTGTAATCAGATGACATAATGTAGACCTCATTTACACATATGTAATGCTGTCCACTTGTGATCACATCACCCCGTACAGATTAATACCAGGTGCTTTATTGCATAATGATGATGTTTACAGTCTTAGCTGAACAAGGCCAAAACTCAAAGAATAGAAGTGGAAGAGATGTAATTTATTGTCTGACGTTTTATCATGAGACATAAAATGTTGAAAGCTGTTTTATCTGCTCACCTTCTGTATATTCTTTAGTGCCATCAAGAGGGTCCACCCACACAACCAGCTGAGAATGATGAAATATTACTTTTCTATTACTTTTTGTTTCAGAAAAACTATATTCTACATTTATAGCATAGCTGTAAGCATTATGCCCATATTCTGTTTCCTATTCCTCTTTACCTCTTCCTCCTTCAGGCTGGCATACTGATCCGGGCAAGATTTTTGTAGAATTAGGCTGCTTTGTCCGTTCTCTATTAGGTCCTCTTCAACAGCCTCAGCTGGTAATTCCTGGACAAATAAAATAAAATTCTCAATTAAAATATAATATTCCACTGGTTGGAGCCAAAACAGGCTGGGTGTCTTCATATTAGGAGACGTACGTACCTCCTCCCCAATGATAGTGACTTTAGGGAAGCTTTTCGACAGGGATGCACATATACTCTTCTGAACAAGCCTGTCAGCCAGAGTCTGTAGATCATTGGCTCCTGACTGTTCCAAAAGCACAGGTTACAAAAACATCATGTGAAAAGCATGTGTAAAAACTATTTACCAACTAAATTAATTACTACATTAACAGTCATGTTATCTTCTCATAAGCCAAAATTGGCCTTGATTTTACCAAATAGGAAGTGTTAGTAATAGTGGATCAACATATTTGTTCAACCAATCAGATTTTAGGGTCTTAAGCGGTGGGGGTACAAAAACTGTTAAAGAGTTGGATTCTCATGCTAAGCATGGACAAAGTTTCAAAAAACAATTTGGACATATGACAGAGTATTTATGTGCCAAGTATCTTACTTCCGGGTTCGTACAAGTTTTGGAGTGTTTTGTTTTATCATGGCACTTCATGACGTAGACGAGGGTGGAACTCCTTATATGGGAATTTCTCCCAGAAAAAAGACGCCCCTGCATGCATTGACCACAGTGAGAGCAGATCGTGCCCATCCAGTAGCTACATCCGGTGGCAGCATTGCACGGGACTTTGCTTGGGAAGAAAGTATCCAAAGAAGTGTTTTTCGGAAAGATAATTTTGTTCAGATTTCTTAAGAACCCAGCGTTATGTAAACAGTGGGTACAGTTGGTTTTTCCGAGGCCACAAGGGAGTTTCACAAGTGTGTTTGTTTACAAACGTTTTATAAACAAAGCCCAGTCCGACGCTGGATTTGCACATCGTTTGATACTGAAAGATGGAGCGGTCCATGTTATAAAAGTTCCCGGTCATGATTCAGAACTGCAGACGGTAAGTGAAACGGCATCAAATGTCTTTTTTTTGCCATCCAGCGCTCTAGCTTGTCACTCTTTAGCTCCGCCCACAGCACGCCTCCAGGAGCTCGGCTGTTCCGGAGAGAATCATAAAGCTGTATCTTTCTTTTATAAGTATGATAAAACTAAAGACTTTTTGGGGATATGAAGGATGCAGCACTATGTCCTCAAGATTAACATGAGATTGGATGAAACTGTGTGTGTTACGCCCCTGTTAATGGAAGTTAAGAGCTCAGGACCTCTTGAGATCAGCTCAAGTGTTTTTTTGAAACAACATCCTTGTTGGTAACATGCCTCTACTTGCCATACCTTTTCAACGATCCCCAGCTCTCCACTTTGAAGCACTTTCCGGACAATAGTTCCAGCCTTTTCGGCCACGGCGTAGGCTGAGGCCATCAGCCGCATCAGCACTGCAGGTTTGCTTGCCATGACACCTGCTGAAACAGGAAGCACACCCCACTACAGCTCAGAAAGACACACCTACTGCAAATAACCAGGGGAAAAGTCAAAAGACAACACGTTTTGCAAGTCACTATTACAAGAGGAATGAGATTCTAGCCAAAATAAAACTTAAAATATTGATTTACTACTGTTATGTATTTTTGGAATCAGTGATCCTTAAGATTTTTTTTAAATGGGTTTTCTCTTTATTTTAGCAGCATTATGACATTTATGTTATCATGCATCCCTAAAACAATCTGTCCACATACATTGTGTAGATTTTATATATACTATTGATTAAGAAAAAGAAGAACATTACTATTACATCCTGACAACCATATAAAAATATTAATATTTTATAAAGTTTCACTGCTGCGTCCCTGTTTTGGTCACCACAAACAGATATTTATGAAACTTTATTTATTTATTAATCCATTGTCAAGTCATCCTGAATATCCTGCTGCTGTATTTTAGCCTGTTTTGCACAAAATTCTAATATTGTTATATCAGGGTTCTCATATTTTCTGTCTCAACCATGGTATATCAATTGTAAATAATTTATTGGCTTTTTAAGCACTTGACAATTAAACAGCTGCAGCTAAGATTAAATGTAGATGACTTTTTCTAAACATTTGAAAAGATTAACATTCTTTAATAATTATCATCAATAATAGTAAATCAATATTATTTGTCCCAGTATTAAGACAGAGAATCAGGTATTCAGTTGATCACAGAACACAATGATAAAGCACATCAACTTTGACAATAGTCATTAACTGTATAGCTAGATGGTTAATGAGTAATTATGAAAATGGACTCTGAACATTATTGTCCGAGACCAAATATCATGGAAGACAAGAAGAGACTGTTTTCAAAATAATTTACCATTCGTCCCCAAACATTTCCGTAATCACACTCATAAGTCATTACTCTTTAATCATGTTATACTCGTTCGTAGCGTTAATTCACAGTTCAGTTCGTGGGCGATATGTTATTGGTGTGTAATGTCGCGGTGCAGACGGATATTTCTCAGTAAGTGTGTGTTTCGTGGGATGGAGCTAATGCTTTGTGATCTTACTTTAATCGCAGTCCGTGTCCAGCGGGGCTCCAGTTCAGCAGCACTGTGGACAGGAAGACGTGTACAGTCGAGTACACTGGGTTTGTCTTGTAGTTCTCGGAAGGAAGGTCTTAGTGCCCCCTGTGTTGCTTTCTTTTTAAAGAAATAGTTCCCGTAAAAAAATAATTATTCTTTGGATACCCATACGTATTATAATAAGTGTAGTGTAGGTTATGTAAATGACAGAACCTTTTTTTTTTTAAAAATATAATATACCATTTAATTTAATTCACATAAGTAAAAACCACTCACAATTCTGACTATTATTCTTAAAATTCAGTTGTGAATTATATAGTGGCTATAGAAAAAGAATCACCCCCTTGCAAAATAATCGCGTTTTTTTGCTTTGCAGCCTGAACAGAAGTGACTTTTTCTCGCAATTCTGAGTTTTGTTTTTTCTCTCAGAATTGCAAGAAATTTTTTAATTGGGAGGTAAAAAGTTCGCATTTACACATTCGTTCATTCATTCCATGGCTCATAGTTTTCCTGTCAATTTCAACAATAAAAGTCATACTTTGTATGTACCGTACTTTATTTTACTTCAGAGCTATTTCAGTAAAACCATTAGAGCTCCCTAAAAGTATGAACGATTAAACATCTGCTTGTTATTCCTGTGTAGTAGGCTGTAATATCAGTAGGACACAAACACTGTAGCTATTTGTGATTTCTGACAAACGACTAAACTGAATTAAATCAAAGAGCATAAAATACACCTGAAAACATCCAGTCACATGCAACTGTGAATCTTTTTGTGTAAATGAATTTAAATAAACGCAGTCTTGACAGAAAGAGGGATTCAAATGGGTTACAGGGAGTGATAATAATCCAGCTAATATCAAACGGAGTCTCACTGCCGACCTTTTATTGGAAGTTTATCCTTCCGTAAGTGAATCCAAGAGGAAGTCCTGTCTCTTATTAATACATTTCAGCTGAATACATTGGATAAGAAAGCCTAAAATTAGGTGACATTCAAATTTTTTGGATATCTGATGTCTGAGGAAGCGTATATTTGTGTATAGATGAATAAAATAAAGCATTTTATTAATGTAAACACAAGTAAATCATTTAAGGCGATTATAGGATACATTAATATAATGCAAACAAGTTTCCAAAGTGCAATTTACATCTCCACATTTAGACTGTTTAGTGTTTTCCTTTATTTCCAGATAGTTGTCTATGAAAGCAACGTCTGCTTTCTTTCAAACACGTTCATCTATTGACCACTGGCCTGTATCCCATCTCTCCTTCCAGCTGTTCGGCTGTTAACGTTCCCAGGATGGGTTGACAATCAGGGTTAAACACAGAATACGCGCTCATTTCTCCAGGTTGCCGGGCTCTTGGGCTTCGAAGGCCCTCATAGAGCCAGTAGAATAATGATATGAGAAAAAACGGCAGGCCAAACTCGAGTTCTGAAAAGAGCCCCAGCAGCACGAGCCACAGCAGCACTTTGAGCAGGGTCAGATGGGTGAGAGCCACGCGCTGGAGCCAACCACCACATGTAGGGTTCAGCAAACGATGACTGGAATCCTAAAATGACAGGAAGACTGGGTTCAATAGGCAAAACGACACGGTCGGTTTCGAGGTATGTATCTGTTGTGTTGTTGTTATATTTAATAGTAAGTGTGCTCATACCTGTGTGTGTGGACTCTGAAGGCAGCTGGTGGGCTTCTGTTCCGGTGTGTCAGGACACACTGCTGGAGAATCAAGGCTCATGGCTTTAGTTTCAGTCTGGATCACACTCTCAGCAGGTTTCTGAGCTTCAGCTTCGGCTTTCTTTCGGGCTCTGAACTCAGCCAGCTTGCGCTCCATATTTCATACCTGAAAAACTATAATCAGAGGAAAATGAACGGAGTCTGCGTCGAAATCGCTTCCACGGTCACTTGTCAATATTTTCCCAGACTTCCGTGTTAGTTTTGCACTGGTCTGCAAATGCTTCTGTCTAGTGATGTGTCGTTCGTGAACGAATCGTTCTTTTTGAACGAATCTTTTAGGTGAACGAATCGTTCTTGTTCACGTAATCCACTGACTCATATTTCTCGTTCAGTGAAGTTCCTCCCTCCACAGCAGCGCGGCGCTATTAGCAGCGCATGCGCAGCTCGGTGAACCGGGTAACAACCAATTCATCCTGTCAAAGAATTACTCAACCTCGAGCCAATAGCCTTCGAGTATGAGATGTGATGTGACAGAGTATGTGATTTGTTGAATGTAGTGAACGAATACGCCCTTAATGAACGAGTTTCATATGAGTCTGAACTAGATCTAGAGATCTTATCGTTCGTGAACGAAATGACTGAACTGGTACACATGTCATTCGTGAATTAAATGAACTGGTACATAGCTTATCTCGTTCGTGAACGAAATGAATGAGAGTAAACCGGGTTAGTCTGCCATTTAGCATGTCAATCTCGCAAAAATGCAAAGCGCAGTTAAGTACAGTACTGTGCACATACGCTTGTTTTGATATTTAGCAACTCCACGTTTAATCCCCAATTTGTGAATGTGAATATATAATATATAAACTGTTTTACCAAACAATTAAAATGCTAATTAGGCAAGAAAACCTTGTGCTTTGTTCATCTGAACAACTTAATTAGACTTTATATATTGAATGTGATTATACACACATTTTAATAAAGCCAGATCAGTTTTTGTAACAAGTGAATACGTTCGTTGACTTAAGACATAACACATAATACACTCTTTTTTGCCATCTGCTGGCTTATTTTGTGTAATACGAAGAAATGGTCACTGAACGAATCAGTGAACGATTCTGAACGAATCATTTTGGTGAACGAACTGAAAATGAACGAATCTCTAGAAAGAATCATAATTTCCACCACTACTTCTGTCTAATGTTCGTTTGTCACTAAATGTTTTGTGTTTTTTTTTCTCCAGGGGGCGCTTGGTGGCTCATAAAACCAAATCCTTCATTCAGCTACATTCAAATTTCTGGACTTTTTTTGTGTCTCAGTGAAAAACAAAAACACTAATCACATAAAATTATTTTTTAACGTTTATCGATTCCAGTGAATAATACGAGACATACATGAAATAGTAAATGAATCTTGATCTTGTAATCGCAGATCACTGATATTGGTCCAAAATTGAGTAGCGTTGAGTAATGTAACAGGTATCACGTGACAAAAAAATGGATATTAACGTACACACTTCAGGAGCAATTTGACTGAAAATTCACGGTGAAGAGATATTTATACCAGTCGCCGAGGTCCATCAATTAAGAGAGTTCTGGTCGCAAATCCTAGTCCATTTTATAACGTTATTGATGGTTTCATTGCCATAGCCATCTTCTATGGTTCATCAAACGAGTTGCAGTTGCACACGGACAGTTTTATGGCTGCACCCACCGGAAGTGTGTGCGTCACAGGAGAGGCTGTGATTAGGTACTGGCTTCATCGATGTAAGTACATGGAAATTTTACAAGTATTACTTAGGTATAAAATATTCCTATATATATATATATACATCTGAACATCAAAAAGAATGGTTAATCAGTGGTTTCGCGGTAAGCGGAAGTAACGATCCACTGATAGATGACAGATGAACACAACATACTCTCATTCTTTATAACAACAACAACAACAACCCATCAAATCAATATCAAATTTCTAATAATCTAACGTTATATAAGTTGAAGCTGCTTGCAAGGAATCTGTGCAGCCATGCCATTTATTCAGTATGTTTAAGTAATATTTATTGGATATTTAATCTTTGCCCTATAATCAGAATCAAGGGGTTGATATGGTCGTCTATTTATTTTCTCTCTCAATTTGAATATTATTATTTTTATTTAAACTGGGGGAAAAAATATATTGCAGGGATTGAAATGTCATTGAAATCTATAACTGTAATTTTTTGTAATTTATTGACAATATATATTGGACAATATGGACAATTTATGGACAATATATATATATATGTTTATATATATATATATACAGAGAGAGAGAGAGAGTTTTCACATAGTACGCTATTTAAAATTTTATTTTATTGTTTTGTGCTTTTGAAATGTATCGCCAATTAGGCCAATGACTTTGCATTTAAGGCTACAATTGAATGTGAGTTTTAAGCAAATGTAATTAAGTTGTTTTATACCTTCACCTACATGCTATAGTTATAGGAAGTGTGTGGAGAAATTACTGCAACATTGCAAAACAATCCCGCACCCTGATATATAGTGCATTCATATAGTATCACTTTACTTTAATGTGCATAGTTAGTTTGCAGGCTGCTTTGAACGTGCTGCAAAACAGTAAAATGTTCGGGGTACAAGAGACCAAAAACTGGGACTGTCCCCAGAAAACAGGAATGTCTGGTCACCCTATCATTTATGACACTGGAAACATAAATACAGATAGACAACACAATTATAATAATTTTTTCTTGTTTATGTATTTATATATACAGTATGTATTGATACCCATAATGGTGTCACAAATCAGCCAGTGTCCCCATGTTGATGTGGAAAGTGTGTTCTGTCAGGGCAAGAGAAACAGTCGAGCTGTGTAGTGTATGCATAAATCATCACATAACATGCAGCAGCAGCGTTTAATTGATTTTAATTGATATCTGTAGTGAATCTCCTCCGTGGAGTGAGCCAGCATGGCCTCTGCCCCAGCACAGCAGCCCACGCTCACTGTAGAGCAGGCCAGAGGTGAGACGTCAGTCCTTAAATCATACACTCAGGAGTCACGGCTCGACTCTGACTCAGCCAGACTGTTGTCCCGTCCATTGCAGTTGTTCTTAGTGAGGTGATCCAGGCGTTTTCTGTGCCTGAGAATGCAGCCCGCATGGAGGAAGCCAGAGAAAGCGCATGCAACGATATGGGCAAGATGCTGCAGCTCGTGCTGCCTGTGGCCACTCAGATCCAGCAGGAGGTCATCAAAGCATACGGCTTCAACAATGAAGGAGAAGGTGAGATTAAATGTACAAACATGCAAACACAAATAAAACGCTGTCATTCCAACTCCTGCGTTTTGCCTCTCAGGTGTTCTAAAATTCGCCCGGCTAGTGAAGATGTATGAAACTCAGGACCCAGAGATTGCAGCCATGTCAGTGAAACTCAAGAGTCTCCTGCTGCCGCCTCTCTCCACTCCTCCTATTGGCAGCGGCATCCCGAGCTCATAGAACAGCGCCAACCTCCCACTTCATCGACTATAACAAATTTCACATTCATGTTTTCCCATTTTTGTCAATTTGTCAAAATGGAATTAATATTCAAACAATTGTCTTTCTCACATATGTACTGTAACAACGTTTCGTAGATCGGGAAGAAAGATGTGGGAACCTGGTGAATATTGAAATATAAAACTTAAATAAATAAACACAACGAAAGTAAAAACAACAACATAAAGTCCTTTAATGTGCATATGTATCTAGCGTAACACTAATTTGTTGATGCCTTTTGAAGGCCTTGTTTGTTTTCATACAGTTCATATTGATTATTGTCTCATTTGGCCATATAAACATAAATGATGACCTGTGACATTGTTTTTGTGATCATTACTGTTTGCAAAACGGATTATTGTCACATAAACAGTGTTTATTCAATAAAGTGTTTTTTTAATTAATAGGAAGATGTTTCTTATCATGAAATGACTGTTTTTATGAATGTCTCTCAGTACTTTAGTTTCCATTGTCTAAGTCCACCAAAGCATACAAACAGCATTCATTTATTTATTTACTGTAATATAGAAGTCCTGTAATTTAAGCATTTAGAGTTTTTTGCATATTCAATTCAATTCAGGTTTATTTGTATAGAGCTTTTTTACAATGCAAATCATTGCAAAGCAACTTCACAGAAGATTTCATTTATTTTTAAATTAGGGATAGTCTGGGTGTAAGGCATTAGGAGAAGGGAGAGAGAGGACGTACTTGCTCAGACGTGATTGAGGTAACACCAGATCTGGGACGTGGACTGGTGTTAGTGTACACCCAAAGTGAGGGGTGTATAGTGGATTAGGAGAGCTCTGCTCTGAAGCTCTAACTTCAAAGAAATTTTCAGAACTCATCAAAAGAACAGTCAGTCAGGGCTTTGATACAGATTGGAAAGTCAAACAACAACTTGACTGGCTACAAACAAAGAAAGAGCCAGAAAAATAGCCATAAATGCCTATTCCTGGATTTGTAAGCTGGGAGGGGTACAATTAATGGCAGAAGGGAAAATCCCAGAGATAGCTGAAGGCTGGTAAAGTCTCGTTAGTTAATTTGATAAAGTGGCAGGAATTTCTGGAATAAATGTGGGGTGTGATCTGAGTAGCTTGTGCAAAGGGTTGGATATTGTTTTTGGAAAAGCTGATATTACTACAGAATGAGACCCTCTTTATTCTGCCTGCTCCCACTGCCCCTGAGCTCTCTTCCCAGACTGTGCAGGCAGCAGGCACTTTAGGCTTCGCCCTGCAGAGTGAGAACCAGACAGGATAGCCCTTATAGTGAAAAACTAAGTTTAAGACATCTCTACGTCACTATGTGGGAAGATTTGCATAACACTGCCCAGATGTTCACGCAAAGAAAGAAGGCATACCTTTTATTCTCGTTGTATTATTGTTGTAGTACTGTGTGTTTCACTGTGAAAGCGAAACTACTTTATTTGTCCTTCTAAAAGAGGACGATATCCACTTCATCATGCCAGGAGCTGATGCGTGCTGGTTGCTGAGGAAACTACTTTGTTTGGCCTTCCAAAAGAGGACACAACTAGAAATCATGTTTATATCACGTTTATAATGGGTTTTATATTAAGGGGCGTAACATTTCCGTCACACGCTTGAGGCCTTCAGCCAATCACAATGCACTGGATAGCTGGCCAATCAGAACACACTTCGCTTTTCAGACTGATGAGCTTTGTAAAAACTGACGCGTTTCAATAGGCAGGGCATAGAGGAGTAACAATAATGTACAGTATGTGGAAAATATTGTGTTTTTTTTAACCTTAAACTGCATAAACATTTCATTACACCAAATATACCCAATAGTGTTCTTTTTAGCAACATCATATGACCCCTTTAACTATTCTGAAAACATTTGAGAGATTTGTGCACAGTGTTTTGAGAAATGTATTCACATGATTTGCAACTTGTATGAAATAAATGAAAGAATTCAATCTGTTTAGCACAATTATGTAGTGTTCAGCACACTGTTAACTGTTTCGAGAAATTGAGTTTAGAGAATTGTGTCAAATCGATAGAGAAAAACTGTTAAGTTTGTTCATAAATTTAAGAGAAGCTTGCCAGAATGTTAGCCACATTTCTTCTATCTATCTATCTATCTATCTATCTATCTATCTATCTATCTATCTATCTATCTATCTATCTATCTATCTATCTATCTATCTATCTATCCATCCATCCATCCATCAATCTATCCATCTATCTATCTATCTATCTATCTATCTATCTATCTATCTATCTATCTATCTATCTATCTATCTATCTATCTATCTATCTATCTATCTATCTATCTATCTGGCTCCCCCTAATGGACAACGCGGCTCAAAAGTTGTCAAGTTATTTATTGCAACCACGGTTTATTTTAATGTCTCTCCACCATGGCCACTTTCTGTCTTCATAAGCTTATTTTGTTTCTTTACTCAGATGAATAAATAAGCAGTGATAACGCAATTTCTGAAACAAAAGAGTCAGAAGTGCGTTATAGGCGGGAGGAGCATCATGCGGAGGGTCTGCGGGGTTTCTGCGTGTGTGTGTATGTTAAAACCATGGACTACTTCTGATACACACCTGCCTGTTCCCGCGTGCTTACAAACACCACCCGCATTCACACCGAGGACTGAAGCGATGCTACGAGCCTCTGGAGAATGTCAGCCCTGAAAAAGGTATTGCAGCTGCTGTGATGGAAATAAAAGAGTGTGTTTTACCTAGTCTTCTAATCTTCAATACAAGTGTTCCTCTCGACTGACATAGCCAATTCAAAAGCGTTTTAACTTGATCGATTCACGTGTTATTGAAAAGACCACAGGCGATTCTGCTGATGTCATAATAGTCTTTTTTTTAAGCCGCCTGCTGTGATAAACAGTGATGACGTCACGTGTATCTCTAGGCTATTTAAACTCAATGCTTTGTGTGATATTAGAATAGAAGTTAAGAATAGTTATTATATTTTTTATGCCCGGGGTTGAGCCGTCAGTAAAAGATCTACACGTGGATTGAGGAGGAGTATGTGATTGATTTATTAATATTATTTTATTTTTTTGGCACATGCAGCTGTCAGGAGGTCGATGAGTCCATTAACTTGAGTTGGCATGAGCCCTGTCCTGTCACAGTGAAATGGTTTATCTCATCTGTTCATTATCTTCCCTCCACTCCCTGATTGTCTTGTTCTCTGTGTGTGAAATTTACTCCATTGTACTATTTCCATCTTCATTTCTCCATCTGCCATAGGTGTTACCATGGATTCTGCAGACACATTGCTGCCTTTTCCTTGACAAGAGTCCAGGTAAGAGACAGGACGGGATATTCAGGGCATTTTCCTACATCTTAACTCCAGGCTAAGAGAGCTGTGCAGTGGTTTGTGGATTTACAGGGATAGTTCACCCCCCAAAATTAAGTGCTGTCATAATTTACTTACCACCATGTCGCTCCAAACCATTGCGACTTACAAAAGGAAAGGATTCAAAGGTTTTAAATAAGTTTTTTGTTCCTAGACAAAGTGGCTGTCAAGCTCCAAAATGACTAAAAATAAAAAAAAAATAAGGATAATAGGACTGGTGCAGTATATTTCATGTCATCTGAAGTTCTTATGAGAAAGATACTTAAACTTAACTTATTACAACTTGCACTAAATAGCACAACTTTTTACAGCATTGATAGAAATGTTTCTCGAGCTCCAAATCAGCATATTAGACATTTCTGAAGGATGAAGTGACACTGAAGAGTGAAGTAATGATTCTGAAAAAATCTGCTTTGTCATCAAATGAATAAATGACATTTTAAAGTGTATTCATTTTTTTTAATGTAATAATATTTCACAATATTGCTGTTTAATTGTATTTTCAATCAAATACAGTAAATGCAGCCTTGGTGAGCATAATACACTTACTGTATTAAAACAAACAAACGAAAACACCTCACACATTTAAAAAGCTTTATCCATCAAAGAAAGAAAGTAACATGACCAACTTCACCAGACTTAAAATAAAGAAATGAGGGTGAAGAAATGACTGCAGAATTTGAATGTTTGGGTGAACTCTTCTTTTTAATTTATTATGTGATGGGTGAGTTAGTTTAAACTTACTTTTAAAAAGCCCAAACCTTCAAAGAATCACTCAGAGAAAACTTATTTAGTTTTCCTGGTAGTTTTCCCAGTTTCATGCCATTTACTTAATTATTCATATAACTGTGATGATTTTCTTGTGTTTGGAAGTGGATGTCTTTGCCATTATAATGAACCATTTGTATCAGACTGGACTTTCTGTTGCATTCATGCAGTGCTGGCACATACTGCAATTCTTCGTTACCTCTTGGATGTGTATGCTTTTTGGATCTATTTTGAATATCAAGGCACAACTTTTGTTAGTCCTTGGGACGCCCGGTGTTAACCAACCCCTTTCTGTCACGGTCTAAAGAATCTCAAGGTTGATGATGAACCACCGCATCAAATTTTTACACTCCAAAGCCCACATATGATTGATGGCAAGCTGTCCAGCTGACGGTGTATCAGCCCACAAAGTCCTGCATGGCTGTAGTTTACTTCAGTGTATCAGTGAATATTTCGAGAGCCCTGCTGCTGTTTCTATGGAGACGAGGGAGGCTGATGTCATTGGAGGTGATCCTGAACATGCTCAGATCTGTTTGTTGGAGCCCGTATCTGATGCTGATTATGCATTCAGTGATATACAAACCATCGATATTCATAAACTTAATCCAGGAACAATCCTTAGTGAAAGGATTCAGACTGATTTCTAATAACGCTCTTTAATCAATTCATTCAGTTCTATGAAGAGGAGTTCAGAGAAAATCTCAGAATGATACACTTCACCTTTTCTAACTCATTCATCATGGCTCAGCATTTTCCTGAGGTCACGGTCGACAGCGCATGTTAATGCTGTTTGAAAGGACCTCTCAAATCATCATCTGCCTCACTGACTCATTAAAATCATGTTGTTAAACACGTTCAGTGCAATACAGAAAAGAACAGAACCATGTCATCATTTTGCTAACTCATCTGATTAGTTTGGTTTCATTCTTGAATTATTATTTTTTTTCATTTCTGAGGCATTTTTCCATCAGGTTGGACTGTGACAGTTTGTTGTTTCCAGATATTTTGGGTTGTGACTTGCTCAGTTAGTTCAGGACTCTTGTAGGTGGACAGACAGATAAGTGTGATGGGGCAGGAGTGAGGGTGCTTATGAATGAGAATTGGCAGTATCCAGGTTGTGTACTTCTAGTGCTTTCTGAAGTTATATTAGAACTTTGTGGATTGATTGGTAATGTCACGTGACATTGTTCTGGAATTGGCTTTATCCACCACCAGAGGGAGACATATAACTGTCTTTCACACAGAACAGTAAATGAAAGGAACCAGTGCTTGTGATTTGCTGCAGTTCTTCTATTCTATTCTATTCTATTCTATTCTATTCTATTCTTATAAATACACATTTTGCTTATTTTTTTAATAATTAACAATTTGTGTTTTCTTTAACTGTAAGGACATACAGGTGTTTCTCAATAAATTAGAATGTCGTGGAAAAGTTCATTTATTTCAGTAATTTCACTCAAATTGTGAAACGTGTGTATTAAATAAATTAAATGCACACAGATTGAAGATGTTTAAGTCTTTGATTCATTTTGTGTTTTAAAATCTCAACAAATTAGAATATGGAGACATGCCAATCAGCTAATCGACTCAAAACACCTGCAAAGGTTTCCTGAGCCTTCAAAATGGTCTTTCAGTTTTGTTCACTGGGCTACACAATCATGGGGAAGACTGCTGATCTGACAGTTGTCCAGAAGACAATCATTGACGCCCTTCACAAGGAGGGTAAGCCACAAACATTCATTGCCAAAGAAGCTGGCTGTTCACAGAGTGCTGTATCCAAGCATGTTAACAGAAAGTTGAGTAGAAGGAAAAAGTGCGGAAGAAAAAGATGCACAACCAACCGAGAGAACCACAGCCTTATGAGTATTGTCAAGCAAAATTGATTCAAGAATTTGAGTGAACTTCACAAGTAATGGACTGAGGCTGAGGGTAAAGGCTTCAAGAGCCACCACACACAGAAGTGTCAAGGAATTTGCTGAACCACAGACAACATCAGAGGCATCTTACCTGAGCTAAGAAGAAGAAGAACTGGACTGTTGCCCAGTTGTCCAAAGTCCTCTTTTCAGATGAGAGCAAGTTTTACCAAGTCTGGAGGAAGGGTGGAGAAGCTCATAGTTGCTTGAAGTCCAGTGTTAAGTTTCCACAGTCTGTGATGATTTGGGGTGCAATGTCATCTGCTAATGTTGGTCCATTGTTTTTGGAAGACCAAAGTCACTGCACTCATTCAATAAGAAATTTTGGACAATTTCCTTCTGTTCCTCCTTTTGCTTTAATTACTGCCTCAATTCAGCGTGGCAATGAGGTGATCAGTTTGTGGCACTGCTGAGGTGGTATGGAAGCCTAGGTTTCTATGACAGTGGCCTTCAGCTCATCTGCATTATTTGCTCTCTTGTTTCTCATTTTCCTCTTGACAATAGCCCATAGATTCTCTCTGGGGTTCAGGTCTGGTGAGTTTGCTGGCCAAAACACACCAACACCATGGTCATTTAACCAACTTTTAGTGCTTTTGGCAGTGTGGACAAGTGCCAAATCCTGCTGGAAAATTAAATCAGCATCTTCAAAAAGGATGCTTTACTGTTGGCATGACACAGGACTGATGGTAGCGCTCACCTTTTCTTCTCCGGACAAGCCTTTTTCCAGATGCCCCAAACAATCGGAAAGGGGCTTCATCGGAGAATATGACTTTGCCCCAGTCCTCAGCAGTCCATTCACTATACTTTCTGCAGAAGATCAATCTGTCCCTGATGTTTTTTTTGGAGAGAAGTGGCTTCTTTGCTGCCCTTCTTGACACCAGGCCATCTTCCAAAAGTCTTGGCCTCACTGTACGTGCAGATGTGCTCACACCTGCCTGCTGCCATTCCTGAGCAAGCTCTGCACTGGTGGCACTCCGATCCCGCAGCTAAATCCTCTTTAGGAGACGATCCTGGCGCTTGCTGGACTTTCTTGGACGCCCTGAAGCCTTCTTTACAAGAATTGAACCTCTTTCCTTGAATTCTTGATGATCCTATAAATTGTTGATTTAGGTGCAATCTTAGTAGCCACAATATCCTTGCCTGTGAAGCCATTTTTATGCAACGCAATGATGGCTGCACGCGTTTCTTTGCAGGTCACCATGGTTAACAATGGAAGAACAATGATTTCAAGCATCACCCTCCTTTTAACATGTCAAGTCTGCCATTCTAACCCAATCAGCCTGACATAATGATCTCCAGCCTTGTGCTCGTCAACATTCTCACCTGAGTTAACAAGACGATTACTGAAATGATCTCAGCAGGTCCTTTAATGACAGCAATGAAATGCAGTGGAAAGGTTTTTTTTGGGATTAAGTTAATTTTCATGGCAAAGAAGGACTATGCAATTCAACTGATCACTCTTCATAACATTCTGGAGTATATGCAAATTGCTATTATAAAAACTTAAGCAGCAACTTTTCCAATTTCCAATATTTATGTAATTCTCAAAACTTTTGGCCACGACTGTACATGTTTTTGTTGCTGTGATGTGACATAGTGGTGTTTGACTAGGGGGAAGATGTGGGCTGATGACGTCATCGTTTCAGAAAATATATGGATTCACTGTCCACACGAAAATGTAATTTATCCACTCTGGGATACGGTTTAAAAAAATATCGGTTTCACTCTCGCAAAATGCAGAATCCGTGTGGATGAAACCCCTAAATGATACAAAATGTATGCTTTTACAGCAAAACGCGTCTCTGTGTAGACGGGGCCTTGAAGTGCATAAGGCAGTAACAATGAAGAAAAATCAACATTACAAAAAATATTTTAAAGAACATGAAATTTCCAGCAATAACTTTTCTAGGTCAAAGATTTCAGTGGACAGCAAATTAATCCATGGTAGGCAGAGTTTACACTGAACAGTGACATTTTCCTGTGACTTTTTTTTAAAAATTAAATCATGTCTGTACATCCAGTGATTAAAGGCTGGTTTCCCCACTATTTTCCATGATCTTGTTGCTGATATCTTCTGAGAGCAATTTTGCCACCCCTCCCCCTCTCCGCCGGAAAAACTCAAAGAATCACCATGGTATATAAGCAGCAGGTTTATCAGGAAAAAATATAAACGTTAAAAAAAAGGAAACTTAGGAGAATCAATGAATTGCGAACAACTTATTACCATTGTGTAAATAATATGTAATCATGTAATCCATAAAAAAGTAACTGTAGTCTGATTACGAGTATTTTAAAAAGTAGTTTACTCTAATTACAAGTACTTGAGATTTGGAATCTGATTACGTAACCCAGATTACATGTAATCAGTTACTACCCAGCTCTGTATATATATATATATATACAGGTCCTTCTCAAAAAATTAGCATATTGTGATAAAGTTCATTATTTTCCATAATGTAATGATAAAAATTAAACTTTCATATATTTTAGATTCATTGCACACCAACTGAAATATTTCAGGTCTTTTATTGTTTTAATACTAATGATTTTGGCATACAGCTCATGAAAACCCAAAATGCCTGTCTCAAAAAATTAGCATATTTCATCCGACCAATAAAAGAAAAGTGTTTTTAATACAAAAAAAGTCAACCTTCAAATAATTATGTTCAGTTATGCACTCAATACTTGGTCGGGAATCCTTTTGCAGAAATGACTGCTTCAATGCGGCGTGGCATGGAGGCCATCAGCCTGTGGCACTGCTGAGGTGTTATGGAGGCCCAGGATGCTTCGATAGCGGCGATAAGCTCATCCAGAGTGTTGGGTCTTGCGTCTCTCAACTTTCTCTTCACAATATCCGACAGATTCTCTATGGGGTTCAGGTCAGGAGAGTTGGCAGGCCAATTGAGCACAGTAATACCATGGTCAGTAAACCATTTACTAGTGGTTTTGGCACTGTGAGCAGGTGCCAGGTTGTGCTGAAAAATGAAATCTTCATCTCCATAAAGCTTTTCAGCAGATGGAAGCATGAAGTGCTCCAAAATCTCCTGATAGCTAGCTGCATTGACCCTGCCCTTGATAAAACACAGTGGACCAACACCAGCAGCTGACATGGCACCCCAGACCATCACTGACTGTGGGTACTTGACACTGGACTTCAGGTATTTTGGCATTTCCTTCTCCCCAGTCTTCCTCCAGACTCTGGCACCTTGATTTCCGAATGACATGCAAAATTTGTCCAAAAGTCCAGTGCTGCTTCTCTGTAGCCCAGGTCAGGCGCTTCTGCCGCTGTTTCTGGTTCAAAAGTGGCTTGACCTGGGGAATGCGGCACCTGTAGCCCATTTCCTTCACACGCCTGTGCACGGTGGCTCTGGATGTTTCTACTCCAGACTCCAGGTCTGGAATCGGTCCTTCTCCACAATCTTCCTCAGGGTCCGGTCACCTCTTCTCGTTTTGCAGCGTTTTTTGCCACACTTTTTCCTTCCCACAGACTTCCCACTGAGGTGCCTTGATACAGCACTCTGGGAACAGCCTGTTCGTTCAGAAATTTCTTTCTGTGTTTTACCCTCTTGCTTGAGGGTGTCAATGATGGCCTTCTGGTCAGCAGTCTTACCCGTGATAGCGGTTTTGAGTAATGAACCAGGCTGGGAGTTTTTAAAAGCCTCAGGAATCTTTTGCAGGTGTTTAGAGTTAATTAGTTGATTCAGATGATTAGGTTAATAGCTTGTTTAGAGAAACTTTTCATTATATGCTAATTTATGAGATAGGAATTTTGGGTTTTCATGAGCTGTATGCCAAAATCATCAGTATTAAAACAATAAAAGACCTGAAAAATTTCTGTTGGTGTGCAATGAATCTAAAATATATAAAAGTTAAATTTTTATCATTACATTATGGAAAATAATGAACTTTATCACAATATGCTAATTTTTTTAGAAGGACATGTATATATATTTATATATATATATATATATATATATATATATATATATATATATATATATATTGTGGTGGGGTGAAGTAGGACACGACTCAGGGATGAAGGTAAGTTCCCCGAAGGGTGGATTTTATTGCTAAAAAGGGGTGGTGGAAGGCGTTGCTGTGAGGCGGTTTGGTGCTCTGTGCTCAGCGTCTTGGCTATCGGTGCGCTGGTGCAGTGTTGGTCCGTGCTCTCCCGTGGGCGTTGGGGCTGGCGGTCACTGCTGCTCTCTGCGGGCAAAGAGAAAGACAAGTTTAGCCGAGTCTTGTGGAGACATCTCTCACCTTTGTGCCCGTTTGCGGGGTTTATAAATGTAGCGGCTGATGGGGCGCAGGTGTGGCCACTCAGCCGTGATGAGCAGGTGCAGGTGTGCCTGCTCCGTTCCTAGGGCGACGCTGATGAGAGCTCGGGACATGTGTCACCGTGTCACTGAGAAGCGGGGAGATCGGGGGAGGGCGGGAAGTGGAGTCTGACAGACCTGCGAAAGCTGACCACAGGCGGGAGAGTCCGTCGGCGTTGGCGTTGGCCATCCCCGCTCGATGTTGTAGGGTGAAGTTAAACCAGACCCAGCGCTTCAAAAGATTAATGTGGTAGAGTTGTTCCTCCCTCGTTCTACCGGGCTGCCGCACACGATACACACACTTCCTGGTTGGGCGGTTCCCAGCTGGGCTGGCGGGCCGGGTGACGGCGGCGAGTAGGCAGGCGAACCCTGGCCAGTCCCTTCCGTGGAGGACCGGCACAGGTAGGTCCCGGACGAGCCCGACGTCTAAAGGCCAGGCGTCGGTCGGCGCAGCGATGGTGACTCGCCGCGCAGGCACTTCTCTGGTGTCGCCGTGCACACAGGTTATGGGGAGCTTGGTTTTGGCTCCGGCCCGCAGGGGTAAGATCGACGTCTTGACCAGGCTGACCGCACTGCAGGAGTCCAGAAGGGGCGAGGAACAGGCGGCCGTTTACTTTTACATATACAGGTCCTTCTCAAAAAATTAGCATATTGTGATAAAGTTCATTATTTTCCATAATGTAATGATAAAAATTAAACTTTCATATATTTTAGATTCATTGCACACTGTAAGGTCCAAGCACTCGGCCCAAGGAAGGTATCCGGTGCTGGATGAAGGTTTCCTGCGTGTTCGGTCTTTCAGCGCGTAGAGTTATTCAATTTAGGTTAAACTCAAATCTGACTCCATTTATTATCTAATCTGACTCCTTTTTATTATCTAATCTGACTCCATTTTAGTATGACCTCGAATTTAGGTTGAAAGGCAAATTGGTTGTTTGTCGGTCTCTAATTATTATTGTTATTCTTCTGACATTTGATTATTCTAATTTAACTCTTTACTTTATTTTACTCGTTCATTAGGAATCTATGTCACTCAGGGTGCCCCACGACGGCCGTTCTTTTACGTGTGCCCCACGATCAGAAACTCGCCAGTCTCAACAGTAGTCAGAGGTCATGACTAATCCGTTTAGTCCCCCTCAGCTACCCATGTACAACTTAGTTAAAGCTCAAAACAATAATCAGCGGTTCTGCTACTATCTGTCTAGCCCCCCCCCCCCCCGACAGTCATATAACTACGTACAACTTAATTAAAGCTCCAACAATAATCAGCGGTTCTGCTAGCACTACCTGTCTAGCCCTCAACAGTTATATAACTACGTACAACTTAATTAAAGCTG
Source organism: Carassius carassius (assembly GCF_963082965.1). NCBI lineage: Eukaryota > Metazoa > Chordata > Actinopteri > Cypriniformes > Cyprinidae > Carassius > Carassius carassius. Next base: position 23,052,379 of record NC_081772.1, read on the forward strand.
AGACAATAACCAGCGGTTATGACCAGTACTTTTACTAGCCCCCCATAGTTAATGCAACTGAGTACAACTTAACTAAAGTCAAGCGGAAATCTAAAACCTCATCTGATGTGCCCTATGCTCCATCTAGTCTGAGTTTTAGTATGCACTTAACCCTGGACGCAGATTTGCGGAAACATAGCCTTCACTTAATCTACTTGAGAAAATAATTTCAGAGTAAGTCAGAGTAATTCAAATGTAACAATTTATTATCAGTCAGGTAAGGATTATGCCAATTCCATAGCCAATTCATAGATATCAAATCAATACAAAACATCAAATTCTCAAAGATGAATCTAATAGTAAAAGATGCATACCTGACTTTTAGAAAAATACATAGTATGAAGTGTGTGGACACACTTCATGCTATGGGCTCATTCCAGCTACAGAAGGCCCTGATCCTTTTGCTGCAATCGTTTAAATACCTCAGACCAAGACAAACATCCCCCGAGATGAAGACAGAAACTAACAATTGGAATTTGCATTAAGTCAGGTCCCAGACCAGGGAGTTTACACCTCAAAGGGAACAGAAGGTAATTTACATGGAGGAGGACCCTGGGAAGGGGCGCTCCCTCCCATTACAGTCTTAATTATTAGGAAATTAATTATCTTTTAATCTACTTTTGTAAGACTGATACCATTGTACTAGTTGCACTGAGACAATTAAAATGAGACCAAACATGGCTGTAAATATCACTTGCATTAATATAGACCATTATATTCTACTATTGACCATTCTGAGTGTGCTATGTGAAGGGAAGGAATGGGATGAGAAGGAACTGTTGCATATGTGAGAGAGGCGTTTCCTGCATTTTCTCTCAGTGAGATGTGGGAACAGATGTCTGTATGTTAATGCACTGTGTGTCTTTAGTATGTCTCAGAAGATCAAAGTGTCTGAGGTTTCTGTAATTCTTACAACACCAACTGAAATATTTCAGGTCTTTTATTGTTTTAATACTGATGATTTTGGCATACAGCTCATGAAAACCCAAAATTCCTATCTCAAAAAATTAGCATATCATGAAAAGGTTCTCTAAACAAGCTATTAACCTAATCATCTGAATCAACTAATTAACTCTAAACACCTGCATAAGATTCCTGAGGCTTTTAAAAACTCCCAGCCTGGTTCATTACTCAAAACCGCAATCATGGGTAAGACTGCTGACCAGAAGGCCATCATTGACACCCTCAAGCAAGAGGGTAAGACACAGAAAGAAATTTCTGAACGAACAGGCTGTTCCCAGAGTGCTGTATCAAGGCACCTCAGTGGGAAGTCTGTGGGAAGGAAAAAGTGTGGCAAAAAACGCTGCACAACGAGAAGAGGTGACCGGACCCTGAGGAAGATTGTGGAGAAGGACCGATTCCAGACCTTGGGGGACCTGTGGAAGCAGTGGACTGAGTCTGGAGTAGAAACATCCAGAGCCACCGTGCACAGGCGTGTGCAGGAAATGGGCTACAGGTGCCGCATTCCCCAGGTCAAGCCACTTTGGGCTACAGAGAAGCAGCACTGGACTGTTGCTCAGTGGTCCAAAGTACTTTTTTCGGATGAAAGCAAATTTTGCATATCATTCGGAAATCAAGGTGCCAGAGTCTGGAGGAAGACTGGGCAGAAGGAAATGCCAAAATGCCTGAAGTCCAGTGTCAAGTACCCACAGTCAGTGATGGTCTGGGGTGCCATGTCAGCTGCTGGTGTTGGTCCACTGTGTTTTATCAAGGGCAGGGTCAATGCAGCTAGTTATCAGGAGATTTTGGAGCACTTCATGCTTCCATCTGCTGAAAAGCTTTATGGAGATGAAGATTTCATTTTTCAGCACAACCTGGCACCTGCTCACAGTGCCAAAACCACTGGTAAATGGTTTACTGACCATGGTATTACTTTGCTCAGTTGGCCTGCCAACTCTCCTGACCTGAACCCCATAGAGAATCTGTGGGATATTGTGAAGAGAAAGTTGAGAGACGCAAGACCCAACACTCTGGATGAGCTTATCGCCGCTATCGAAGCATCCTGGGCCTTCATAACACCTCAGCAGTGCCACAGGCTGATGGCCTCCATGCCACGCCGCATTGAAGCAGTCATTTCTGCAAAAGGATTCCCGACCAAGTATTGAGTGCATAACTGAACATAATTATTTGAAGGTTGACTTTTTTTGTATTAAAAACACTTTTCTTTTATTGGTCGGATGAAACATGCTAATTTTTTGAGCTGTATGCCAAAATCATCAGTATTAAAACAATAAAAGACCTGAAATATTTCAGTTGGTGTGCAATGAATCTAAAATATATGAAAGTTTAATTTTTATCATTACATTATGGAAAATAATGAACTTTATCACAATATACACATTTTTTGAGAAGGACCTGTATATATATATTTTTTATTCAACTAGAAAATGTGTGCATAAACTATGCAGGATACCCATATGCCGAATACATTTTCTCCAATCTTGATTCACTAAAAGTCATGTGACTTTGCTTCAACAAATCATGTGATTGGATAACTGAACCAAACAGCACATTGATGTCTTCGCACACCATATTTGCAAATGTTTTATGCGATATTCAAAATTTGCATATCACTTTTGCACATCACTTTTATGCAATATTCAAATTTTTCGTAGCTTTTGATGAAAACATGATGCAATCTTATTCAAATATGAGACAAATTCAAATCCTGCTTTAAAGCACCTCTAAAGAGACAATAATGCCTGACCTTGATGAACGAAACAGAAGAAATTAATCAGACGGAAAAGATTTCTATGTTAAAGAGAATTTAATGTTAAATATTAACATTAGCTAGCTAGCATTTAACAAGGACAGCTCTAAATGGCAAATCATCCAATGTCCAAACAAAGAAACTTCAAACTGTGGACAGTCTCCGGTCAAAAACCTGACAGAGCTTGTGCCAAAAGGAGCAGAAATGAAACTTAATCTTAGCTTATAATGATATTTTTAAAGTGGTCGCTGTAAGTATGGGGGATTCCTTTGAAACAACTGATTATTCCACACAGAAAAGCTTATGTAAGAGAACTAGGTTACTCCACAGCTAACATACAGTTTTATGTTTGAACCACAGTTGGAAATAGAAAGGCCAAGGTTCCATACTGCAGCTGTAAAATTGTAATAATATTAATCCAATTCAAAAAATGCTGTGTTACTATACAACTAAACAATCTGCTATGATAAATGAGCAGTGAAGTTGTGTTTTATACACATACTATATTGTGTATTTTAGCACAGCTGGAAAGCTGTATTGACCACTCATAAATGGTACTATTATTAACTGCATTTTGTTACTATATAAAATAATTCTAGAATATTATGTATTGATGTGTACGTGTGAATAACTTTGGCATCCAAGATGCATTTCCCCCTGGGAAATACAATAATGTATTTCAGTTATTTAGTCTGAACTTTGACTTTTTTAAAAATGTTTGTTTAGTTTAATGTGATGTATTCAAAACTGTTGTACGTGTAAATCCCATTATTTATTTTGGATTATGAGATTCTGTTACTGTCAGACTAACTACAATGTTAAAATGTTAACAATGACTCAGAAATAGCTAGTTAATTTCACAGTAATCACAAAGAGATTTTGAAGTAGAAATTATATTTTATTTTAAAACGTACTTCAATAAGCTTTGTTTTATTTACAACTTCAAATGCAATATAATAATGTAAATGATGTGATTATATAAAATATGATTCATATTTAAAAAAGACATCTCAATAAACCTTAAGATCCACTGATGTAAGTAAACTAACTCGTAGTAAGTAAATTAAATTAAACATTGACTTACCAAATGTTTTTTTTTTAGTGGATATTTCACTTTTATGATATTTTTTGGTGAAATTAATTAGCATAAAAAAACAAAAAACACATATTGCATTGACCCACCTTCAGTAACATTTTTGCTGATGTCTAAAGAATATATAAATATATAATTGTACAGTGTCCATACACAAAGAGGAAAGCATTGGGCTTTCCATGAAGCAAACAAAATGAGTTTCAAGAGTTTCACTTGACTGCAGTAAATGGGTTCAGGGACGAAGAGTCACCCATAGTAGATCTGTCATCTAGTGACAGTGAAAAGTGAAAGTGACGTGACATACAGCCAAGTATGGTGACCCATACTCAGAATTCGTGCTCTGCATTTAACCCATCCAAAGTGCACACACACACAGAGATTTGAACACACACAGAGCAGTGGGCAGCCATTTATGCTGCGGCACCCAGGGAGCAGTTGGGGGTTCGGTGCCTTGCTCAAGGGCACCTCAGTCGTAGTATAGCCAGCCCGAGACACGAACCCACAACCCTAGGGTCAAACTTTCTAACCACTAGGCCACGACTTCCCCACATATTTCATATTTGTTCATATTTGTTGTTTTTGTATGCCATTTCAAATGGGGTTTATCTGAAATACTGTGTTATTATCATAAGTTGTAATAAGCATGTTGTTATCAAAAAATCTTTCAAATATTTGATGTCATTAACCGCAGCAGCTGATCATAAAAGCTTCTTGCTTGCTGTATAGCCCTTATGCAATAGAGCAACAAGTGCACAGCTATCTTTAGTATGTTTTCTTTGAACTTCTGTTTTTGTGGCACTGTTGAAGAGTAATTTTCTGGTGAGGTGAATTTATTGAAAGTTATTATGTGCATTGTAATGTTTGAAGCAGATTTCAAAACGACTGTCATTAGTCCGGGAAGTTTTTAAAACGAGCAGTTCATACATAAATTCATATGACCTACCTTCACGCTGTGGAAATACTCAATATTTGGCCCCTCAATATTTGTTTGAGCTTTTAACCCCCTACACTCCTACACGTGCTCTGCGCTCTTCTGAAGCTGGTCTTTTAACTGTCCAAACAACACGGCTAAAAACTATGGGTGATCAGGCTTTTTCTTCTTTGGCTCCTAAATTGTGGAATTCCCTGCCCTCTGAGATTAGGAATGCAGAATACATTTTTAGGGTAGCTTTTATGTGATTACTTTGTTTGTTATTATATTGGCTTTTTTTTTTTTTTTTTTGATTAGTTTTTTTTTTACTGCTTGCACTGTTATGTGTATCTTTTAATTTCATATTTTTATGTAAAGTGCTTTGAGATGCTACAGTACTTTTAAAGGCGCTATATAAAATAAAGTTTATTATTATTATACAAACAGGAAGTCAGAAGACAATGAGCGTAGCACTGAAAAAGACCCGAGCTACATAAAGTTCATATTTTTCTGCAATATAGAGATATTAGGCACTAAAATTCACCACATTTCAGATATTTATTGCATTTGTTTTTTGTTCGTATTTTCAGTAAATTTGATTTAGCTTACAATGAACAGCAGAATGGGCATCATGTGTTTCTTCCTTTGGGATAAAAATGAACTGGTCATGTTTTAGTGTCCCTCCTTATGTCATCTCTCGGCTTTCTTCCAGAGGTCGGTCAGGTGCTGTTAATGGCTCACTAATGATCATATGGTGCCACACTCTGATATTTGGCTTCTCTCCATACTATTCATATTAGGACTGGGCGATATAGCAAGTTATTATCACACTATTTTTCAGCCTTTTCACCAGTTGCTAAAATAAAATAAAACAAAAAATAAAACAAACATCAGAAAAGATTATTTTAGCATATTTTAGCATTTATCTTATCATTCTGTCTTTCTACTTCAGAATTTAATGTTTAATTCAATGTGTTGCTTGTCAAGCCTTTATAATTATTTGCAACATTTACTAGCAGTTTTTAGACTAGTAGTTACAAAAACTGTTTGAAAATAGTTTTTCAGTGTATATGGAGCCCCATGCTCAAGATTTACTAATTCATTCCCTCAATGTACTAAACGTGCACATGATTACTGTTTCGTTCCCTCAGTACGCTAAATCGTTCTCTTGATATATAAATCGTGTTTATGATTTAGCAAATTGAGGGAACGAACTAGTAAATTGCGTGCATAATCGTGCACACGATTTAGCTTACAAGTTTTTTTTTCTGCATGCCATGTGTGTGGCTCCATATATAGCTTCAAAGGATGATGAGCTGTTGTTTCTATTAAACAGTCATCAATGCCAAGTAAATGTTTAATTGCATAAACTAAAACACATTAAAAATCTAGATAAGAATAATCAAGCCATGTTTTCCCAAGTAGTTTTTCGCTAAATTAACACAGTTAAACAATATAATTATTTATTTAAAACATTTTAATTTAAAAATGCCACATGGAGGCTTTTGTGAACATTTTTAAGCGATGACACACTCATCACACTAAATCAGATTCATTGAAATGTAAATCCATGGAAATGAATCAAATTACCAACTCTTGTTTTTGAAGCGAATTATTGTGAATTTTTTATATATTGCCTAGTCTCAGACCATACATGTAACATATGGAGCACTAAACCTGCAGAAATTAAAAATAAATAAATGAATATATAGATACATAAAAAAAAAATAATAAAAGGAAAATAAATAAATAATAATAATAAATAAAACGATGTGATAAAAAAACAGTTCATTTGTAATAACATTTTATTCTGATTTTATATTTTAAATTACTTTTTTCCTTTATGTATTTTCTGTATTTTTAAAGTAATTTTTAACTTTTATTTACTTATATTTTCATTCATTTTATATTTATCTTTAAATGTATTTATTCATGCATTTATTTTTTATTTTTATATGTATTTATTTATTCCCACATGTATTTATTTTCAGATTTATTCATTCATTTTTTTCTTTTTACTTTTCCGTGTGCAACAGATCAACTAGAGGGATCCAACATATTTTCACAGATTCACATTATTGTTTCTAATTATTTTATAGTGACTGAATTCAGTTACTTATCCTCATTGTTACTTAAGCCCGGAACCATTGATGAATAAATAAATACGGAAATAAATACACGTAGAAATAAATAACTACATTTAAAAATAAATAAATAAATTTAATAAATATAAACATGAATGAAAGTATAAGTAAATAAAACTTAAAAAGAATAAAAATGTAAAATAAATACAGAAAATAATACATAAAGGAAAAAAGTAATTTAAAATATATATTCCGGATTAAGTTTTATTACAAATTAACTATTTTTGTTTTTCCTTTTATTACATTTATTTATTTATTTATCTATCTACGTATTTATTTTTAATTTCTGCAGGTTTGGTCCTCCATAAGACCATACACGTAACATGCATGTTATTTAAGCGTGTAACTGTTGGAAAGTTTGTAGATTTCATTTAGTAAATATTTAGTTTATCATTAGTAGGGGCCGATGTTTTCACCATGATAGTTACCTAGCAGACAATCAACAAAAATGAGCAACATGCTTGTCAGAGAAGTGGCCTGCAGAGTACAGCATGTGCGGAGGTATGTCTGAAACCCCTCCCCACACGCTTCTTCCCATTGGGTTTAGTCTCCAAGTTCTATTAATTAAAAGGCACCATAGTGAAAACAGCCTTCACCTAATGCGTCCCCATTACCTGTCAGATATCACTGAAACAGGCGTATTGAGAAATCACACCCGTCTCTGGAAGATCCCTGGGCTCTCACAGTCTCACAGCGACATCGTACCAACTTGTACCAAACCATGGGTGGCGAATTGTACATTTTGCCTGATGTAAATTCACAGTCCTTTTGTAATACATCATTTTCATGTGCTGCATCTTCCATTGGACATATTCTAGATGAGTAGGAGTGGTTTCGGTCAGACAGATCAACCAATATTTAATCAGGATCTACAATCAATTATTTATTTCGTTACAAATGTTTTTACACATGTGCTGTACTTTTTGTAGGGTTTCACAATTGGCCCAAAATTTTAAGAAAGCATTTATTATTTAAGGAAATATATATATATATATATATATATATATAATAATAATTTTATTTAACAGCACAACTGCACCCAATAATGATTTGAAATTGTGAATGTTTTACATGTTTGCGGCGTATAAAGAGATTCAACTTAATCAAATTACCTGTTACATAAATCATGAGAAAATATAAAGAAACTTTTCTCAATTTAGTGTACAGGTGACTTGAGAACTGCGGTAACCATTAACCACTCATGAAAGTGTACTGCTGTTGACTACTACCATTAGATCACTGCTAAATTTCCAGTACATTTGATTTGTTATGCTGTTCAGCATAAGAAGTCAAAAACATATTGTACATTTTGCCCATTTATGAAACCTTTGGCAATTTGCATTGTCCAAAAGATACTGTTCTCAGATCAGTGACTTTATAATCACACTAAGTCATATCGCAATTTTGATTAAACATGCAGACCTAATATATTTGAATGCAACATATTGTAAAATGTTAAAAATAAAAATAAATGTAATCTTTTTTTCATAGTTTGGCTGGTACTACGACTTATAGTCAGGTGCGACTTGTTTATCAAAATTAAAGGTGCTCTAAGTGATGTCACACATTTTTTAGGCCAAATTTTTTTTGTCACATCCAGCAAACATCTCCTCACTATCCACCAGCTGCTTGTCCCCTGAACACACTGTAAAAAAACGGGGTCTCTCTAGACACCACAGGCTCCACAAACAACAAGGAAATCAAACTGGGCTCCCGCACCACAAAACATAACAAACTGTTCCAGCCAATAACCGACAAGAAAGATTTGGGGGTGGGGTTTGGGGGGTTAGTGCACGGATGAGGAGGAGGGAGGGTCTAGCTAGCCTCCGTTTTGTTTGACAACAATTTGAACGTCAACAAGAAGTTACGACTCCCGGCATCGCTTAGAGCACCTTTAATTTGACATGAACCGAGAGAAATGAACCAAGAGAAAACATTACCGTCTACAGCCGCGAGAGGGCGCTCTATGCTGCCAGAGATGCTGCTCAGTGCTCCTGTACTCTACCACTGAGCAGCGTAGAGCGCCCTCTCGCGGCTGTAGATGGTAATGTTTTCTCTCGGTGCTTGGTTCTAAATAAATGCGACTTATAGTCCAGTGCGACTTATATATATGTTTTTTTCCTCATCATGACGTATTTTTGGACTGATGAGACTTATACTCAGGTGCGACTTATAGTCCGAAAAATATGGTATTTTAATTTGTCCATTGGAATTTCACTAAAGCAAGATCCACTAAAGCGTTGTCCTTGAGCTGTGTATGGTTACAGCAAGAAGTTACCCACAAGGCCCAGTGTTTGCCCTCTGCTGCGATTAAGATTCACCTTATTCAAATGGGATGCAGCAACAAAATAATGAGCGGCCCGACAGATCTGCCCTCTGAATAAATGAAGGGAATCACACTGAAGGGGAGGCTGTCATGAGATGTCTCAAACACTCACACACACCCTTCCAGTCAAGACAGTTTATTCATTTTAAATCGTAAAGCAAAGAAAATGTGACTCCATAAGGGCACTTTTACATTTATAATCCACCTTTTTGCTGCCGGTGAATGTGATCTAAGGAGTGTTAATGTGTAAACACACCCTTTTGGTAATGATGCTAATGAGTCTGAACCTTAGATGTTATGACAGTACTCTGCAACAGTCTCTTGGTTCAAACTCACACTCCAGATACTCTTAACAGTCAGTATATATTATGAGTCTAAGCCAAGGAGATTTGACAAGCGGTCGATTTGTTGTGTACGGTTTGGCTGCAATGGGCATTCAAAAGGCCAGCGCTGTCTTATATACACTGTCGTATATGACAGTAAGGAAACCTGGCATTCGGTGAACCAATAACATCTCTCAACAATGTGTGGAAAAGCTCAGTTTTTGTGAATGTAATATGAAACGTACTTATTGTTTCGTTGATTTCATTGTTGTTTCCAAGCAAGGGTCCAAATATTCATTCCCCAAAACATTACCTAATCTAAATTGTGTCATTTCTGCAACACTACTGTCACCAAATTTACATTTAGTTGATGTAATGTATGTACAGTACAGCAGTTGATGAAGTGTGTGTAGTATGAATACAGTCTGTAAAACTAAAGCCGCTTTGAGGAAACTCTCCAATGTTAGAAAAAATAAAGTATAAGGGCTGGTTCACACAGAATGCATTTTTGCTTTAAAAAAAAAATGGAATGTGGCAGTGGAATGTGGGGAAAAATGCAAGGTCTGAATGTTTTTTAAAGGTTGAACTTTTAACTTGAGTGCTGTTTTTTTTTTTTTTTTTTACGTGTGTCATGTGCCAGACACATCCTTCTAGTGCGTATTTAAATAAAAAAACATGTTCATGCGTAAGTGGCCCCTAACACTGTAGTATGCAGGGAAAGAGAGCAGAAGCTGTTTTTTTTTTTTTTTTTGAATTGATATCAATGGAGGAGAGGCTTCAATACGCTGAATAAACTGCTTTTGTGGGAAAACAAGCTTATCATTTAATGATTTGACACTCTTTTGGCTAATTCAACATGTTTACCATTAAACATTTGTTTTAAATTTGACCAATTTTTTGAGTTTACACACACACACACACAAAAAGTTTTATAAGTGAAAGTTGTGAACAATTTTACATTAGATAGGATTCAGTTTACGGCACTTCTCATTTATTTTTAGAATATCACAAACAATGATTCACTGTCGCACAACTCATCAAGGCTGCGATGTGATTGGTTATCAAGGCACAAATAATCCAGGTTGACTTTTGCGATTTGGTAGAGCTTTGCAGGTTGATATCTTGCAATATTAAGATACTACATCCAACATTTTATCTTGCTACCTATGACATCCTCCAAGCCACTGCTTCCTGACATTTACAAATATGACAAATGTTTTCTCCCATGGCCTCATGGGATACTAAAGTCTCCATTGAATGCAAACTTCAGAATCTCTTCAAAAGTAGTACATCAGTTGGATATTTATATGAATACAGCATAATTGGAAATACTACCCCTTTGACTTCATATTTATTCATTTAAATCTTATTTCACATTGTATAGTAGAGAAGTTAGGATATTGAGGCATGGAGAGTGATTGTTTTCAAACAGGTTTCCCAAACACTCCCCTGTCTGCCATTGGTCAGCAAACAAATAACCCCGACTAAACTCACACTATTGGCTGAACCACGCTTTCTTAGAATGTCATTTGATTTTTTCAGTTTTCAATACAATTTTAGCCATATTTGACACCAGGTGGTAGTCTATACTGAGTTGTTTGATTTTGTTTTTTTAAATTGAGCACATTAATTTTTTTTTTTTTTTTTGAAAGTCCCTAAACTGGATTTTTAAGAAGATTTCAGTTAACAACGACACTTCTGGCATACAAATGTCTTACAATGTGGTTCAATTCTTTTGTGTCATCAGAAAAGCTGAGGTCTTCAGAAAAGCATGGTCAGCTGCTTCAGGAAGGAGCTTGCCTGCCACTGTCAATCAACAATTGTTCCAGTTGTCTGATTTTAGGTTTCTTTGAGATAAATGTGACCTTGCCATATGTTTTGTGTTTCTCACTCTTATGCATCTCTCAGTTGAAGTACAGTATGCAGCCTTGCACATTGGTCAAAGACTCATGTAAACATTCATTCCACCCAAAGTCCAAATGCCCTCATTGCAGCTCACTGCAGTAGAATATCTGTTTTACAACTTTGGCGTAAAATACGCATAAGCTTCTGAGATTGATGGTATTGTTGGATTTGAATGGCCTAATTTAATCTTTTAAACCTCTCACCTTTAATTTGAATGGGCCCCATGTCTATGAATGTCAAGTCACATATGTCATATCTTGAAGTGTCTGTCTTTTTTTTGTCATTGCATTCTAAGTATCAAAGTGTCTTTGCTTTGTTTTTAAAGAGGATACGAAGCGCTTTGTTCACACTGCATCCAATTCAATATTTTATTTTTATTTTTTATCTGATCGTCAGGACTTAGTGTCTACACTGTCTGAACAAATGGACTTGATTCATCACTTCCAAAATAGCAATGTAGTCAATGTCCAGTAGGCTATATCTAAATCGGTTGCCATAGTAATGGCAAAAGGCAAGAACAATACCAAGAGACTGATGTACAGTACGTGTCAGTTTTGAAAAGGAGAAAGAAAATCTTTTCGTGACATCGTGTTGTGGAATTCAACGCATGATTCACATCAGACAAAATAAGCATCACAGGCATTATTGCAATTTACACATCCATGCATATATTGTGTTCAAAAACGTTCATTCCTTCACTAGACTCACTATTCACTACACACTGAATGCTATGTAGTGTATGCTGCTGTCATAGTCTTTAAAAAAACATGAAATTGTATTATCTGGTCATAAATGACAAGTAATAATGAATTAAAAATGTGAAAATATACCATCTACTCCACTTTCTTGCAACACTGTCTCATCAAATTAATGTACAGTACAGACCAAAAGTTTGGAAACATTACTATTTTTAATGTTTTTGAAAGAAGTTTCTTCTGCTCATCAAGCCTGCATTTATTTGATCAAAAATACAGAAAAAACATTAATATTGTGAAATATTATTACAACTTAAAATAATAGTTTTCTATTTGAATATACTTTAAAAAAAAGAATTTATTCCTGTGATGCAAAGCTGAATTTTCAGCATCATTACTCCAGCCTTCAGTGTCACATGTAACATCCAGTCTATCACATGATCATTTAGAAATCATTCTAATATTCTGATTTATTATGAGTGTTGGAAACAGTTCTGCTGTCTAATATATTTGATGAATAAAAGGTTAAAAAGAACTGCATTTATTCAAAATAATAAAAAAATTCAAATAATATATTTTCTTAGCTATCACTTTTTATCAATTTAACACATCCTTGCTGAATAAAAGTATTGATTTTATTTAAAAAAAAAGAAAGAAAAAAAATGACTGACCCCAAATTACTGACCAGTAGTGTATATTGTTATTACAAAATATTTATATTTTAAAAACATAGCTTCTTTTTTTTTAACTTTTTATTCATCAAAGTATCCTAAAAAAGTATCACATGTTCTGAAAAAATATTAAGCAGCAGAACTGTTTCCAACTTTGATAATGAATCATCATATTAGAATGATTTCTAAAGGATCATGTGCATCAAAGAAATAAATGATAATTTAAAGTATAATAAATTTAAAAACAATTATTTTATATTGTTATAATATATCACAATATTACTGTTTTTTCTGTATTTTTGATCAAATAAATGCAGGCTTGATGAGCAGAAGAAACTTCTTTCAAAAACATTAAAAATAGTAATGTTTCCAAACTTTTGGTCTGTACTGTATGTGTCAGAGTTCATGAAACTTAATGTATATGTAGTGGAATGCAAAACTTTTCTACAAGAGTTTGGTCTCCCACATCTGCATGAATCAATGTCTAGAAAAAGCAACTGCACATGATTTAGAACCACTGACCTGACATCTCATTTCCAAACTGTCACAATAACTACAAAAAACAATTTAATAAAACATTACCAGATTCATGTTCATCTGTTATGTATAAAACTGAGCATGCATTTAGCACCAGGCATTTCACATGGAAACTGTCACAAAACATGCAAACAAGAAATAATGTTATCAAAATGTAATTTTGCAGAAATTAATTTCATGTGGATTTTAGCTGCTACTACAAATAACTTCACGAACAAAACAGATTCACTTCCCAGTACTACCCAACTATTTTGTGAAGCAAAATACTAGCAAAATGTTTGCTAGAGGCCAGACTTGATCATTTTAAACTTGACAGTTTAGTTGAAGATAGTACAGTAGTTCAATGTTAAGCTAAGATTTAGACATACAGTGTAATGAATAAAAGGATGGGGTTGTAGTCTCGGGCCGGAAATACCACGACTGAGGTGTTCTTGAGCAAGGTACCCCAAAATGAAATTGGTATAATTAATTACTCACCTCTCATGTCATTCCAAACCCATAAAACCTTAGTTCATCTTCGGAACACAAATGAGTATATTTTTGATGAAATCGGAGAGCTATCTGACCCTCCATAGACAGCAATGCAACTGAAATCTTCTCAGGTCCAGAAACGTAGAAAGTACATTGGTAAAACAGACCATGTGACATCAGTGGCTCAACTTCAGTTTTGCGATGCTACGAGAATACTTTTTTTTCCGCAAATAAGTCAAAAATAAAATAATTTACTCAACCATTCTTAAGTCTTCTTACATTTTAGAGAGTATTACAATGCATACACATATGCATTCCCCTAACCTTAAACAGTCCTTATTTCACAGATTACATTCATGCGCACACTTTTCCCCCCGAACATAAACAGTGCTGATTACATCCAATGCATTCTTGGGTACTCTCCAAAATGGCAAAAGACGTAACTCGTGGAGAAAGATGGTTGAGTAAATTATTTTATTTTTGTTTTCTTTGCACAAAAAGCATCACAAAAATGAAATTGAGCCACTGATGTCACATGGACTGTTTTACCGATGTGTTTACTACATTTCTGGAACTGGGAACATTTCAGTTGCATTGTCTATGGAGGGTCAGATAACTCTCCTATTTCATCAAAAATTTGTGTTCCAAAGATGAACGAAGGTCTTGCGGGTTTGGAACGACATGAGGGTGAGTAATTAACAGTGTTTGGAATAACGCCGTTTAAAAGAACGGCGTTAGGTAACGACGTTATTTTTTCAGTAACGGGGTAATCTAACTGATTACTTTTCCTGTCGTTACAACGCCGTTAACATTACTGGACGTTAAATGCGGTGCGTTACTATGCATTGATTTAATAAACTATGTAATCCGGCGAACCCCTGACTCACACAGGGAGTGAGGAGGTGGGTAAATAACGAGATAAGCGATTATGATTGGCTAAGGCAGAGTCATTTGTTTCATGGTAGCCAATCAGAGCCAGTGTTTATACGCCAACGGCGCCAAACACACACACATGCACGAACGCAATAGCTAAACAGAGATTCGCAGCAGCAGCAGAGATGGCGAGTCAGGCAAGCGATGAAAAGTTGGCATTTTCAAGGTGGAGATATAAGCACTACTTCAAATTCATTGCGGTCAAAGGCAAGAACGTGCATGTAATGTGTACATGTAATGTGATACACACGCATCTACAAAGCTAGTGGCCAAAAACACTTTTCTTTCAAAGATAATGCTTGAAGTGCAGGATAAAACTCTTGCTGTCTGTTGACGTGCAATAAATATCGAAAGTTATGTACGAACACCTGTCTGTTCTACTCATTTTAGCTGACTTGTGGAAACAAAAAAAAAGTTATTTGACATATAGCAACTTTTTTTTTACAGTAGCGCAAATAGTTACTTTCCCTGGTAACGAGTTACTTTTATTATAGAGTAATTCAGTTACTAACTCAGTTACTTTTTGGAACAAGTAGTGAGTAACTATAACTAATAACTTTTTTAAAGTAACGTTCCCAACAGTGGTAATTAATGACATAATTTTCATTTTGGGGTGAACTAACCCTAAAGCTCTATTGTGTTGGAAAATAACATACCCCTACACCAAACCCAACCCTAAACATACCTGAAAGTGTTAAAAAATGTAAAAGTGATAGAAATTCCTACTGTAAAAATACATTGTACAATAAGGTTGTCAAGACATTCTATTCGTTTTATTCTCCAGCATACATTGTAATTATTGTAACCTAGTGATTAGAATCTCTCCGGTGTGCTAATGTTTTTCCCAACGGGAAATTATGGACTTCCTAATGTGGCCATCTCAGGTTCCCTCTGTGATGACAATGATGCAGAAATGAAAAAACTGAAACAGTGACATCATCTCCATCATCATCATCATCATCATCATCATCATCATCGTAAGAGAAAGAGGATTCCTTTTTTAACAGGACTGAATCCCCCCCCCCTCCTCCCCCGACTGGATATGAGGCATGGTTTTGACATTTACAGTCAGAGCAGAATAGGATGACAAATGATACAGATGAAATAATAAGAATACAGATTAGTATTCCTGAGTGAGCAGGGGCCAGTGGCAATCAAGAATCCTGAATCCGGTATCTGGCTCCACGTTTTGCTGTGTGCCAGTGGAGTCTGTGGAAGATGCCGAGATCGCTGCAGAGGAGCTCTAAACGCACAGCTTAACACCAGCGCTGGGGAGATCGTCTCCTCTCCACTCCTCTGCTTTTGGGGAGGCCACGGGAAAGAGAGACAGCAGAGAGGCAGAGATAGGGGGGAACAACATAAAAACGGGAAAAGACAGAGGACTTTTTGTGGGTTTTTTTTTTATTTTTTTTTATTAGGCTGCTTGGACTATCAGTCTGTGTGTGTGTGATTCCTCTCTCTCTCATAACTATCTTCTGGGATGGTTTGAAGAAGACTTGTATGTGATGCTTCCTGCACAGAGGTAAGTCCAATCAAAACAAGTCTGTATCTCTAGAGAACCAGTTGCTCTGAGAAATTAATGAAGGTGTGCTGAGGTGTGCATGGGATGTCGTTGTGGAAGGTGTCAGACTTAATCCAGAACATCATTTTTTAGTTTGACGTGTAAACAGCCATAGGTCTATATCTTGTGTGTGCATTTCTGTGCGTGCAGGATTTAGGTGACATGCTGTTAACCTGTTATCTTCTAATTCACTGTAGACATTAATATCAGCTCAAGTGTGGCAGGCACAGGTTGTAGCTCTATTTTTGAGCTGGAGAGGACAGGAACGTTGCCTAGCAATATTGCAACCTTCTCCATGTGGAGAGATGGGATTTTATGCTCTGCTGCCTGACGGTGGGGCATCATTCACGCGAGGACATGCCAACAGCACATTGAGTTCCTGTGCGTTTATGTGTGGTGCAGTATGAGGTGGACTTGAGGTTGTCTATGGTACTCAATCCAGGCTTGCCCATACGCAAAGTCGTGTGGAACCCTGTCACTAATGTTGGCTGATGAAGATTCAAGGTTCTCCACTCTCTCTCTCTCTCTCTGTCTTTCTCTCTCGGATGCTCTGTTACACACTGAGCCAAAGGTCTGCAGCTCACTCGAAACTCTCCACACTGCAGGGCCCGAGCATTTGACAGCCATCAGCACCTCTCACATACTTTTGTGTGTGTGTGTTAGACTGTGTGTGATTGAGATTATGTGTCCACACACTCAATCACGACTCAGACCAGCCAGAAACGCAGTGTTCTCACCTGCATGAATCTATATATGATGCCGGTAAAATGAAACCAACTGATACTTACATACAGTATATACAAAAAATATGCATGTCACACACGCACTGAAACTTTAAAAACTGCATGTAACATATAATATGTTTTATTGGACATGCTCCATGGTTACATGTTTTTTTGTTTTAGTTTTTTTGGTATTCACCATAGTAGTTTTTGTACATGTACTGTAACATGGTAATAAAGTGGTTTTGGGACACATATCGTTGCAGTGTTGGGTCTAACTAACTATAATTAGCAACTACTAATTGAAGGTATATTTCCCCAAATATTTAATATTTTCATCAATAACTCACCCTCATGCTGTTCAGAACCTGTGGGGTCTAAATAGCACTAAATTAGGGGTGCCAATCTGATGGGGTGCCAGCAGAAAAAAACCAGAGTGGTTAAATCTGAAAACGCTGCCCTTGCGTTTTCGTTTGGACAGCGAATCCGTATATTTTCTAAAATGATGACGTCATCAGCCCACATCTCGCCCCTAGTCAAACACCGCTATGTTACTTAACAGCAACAAAAACATGAACAAACACTGCACGATTGTCTTTTTATTAACTAGCATTAACACAGATTAATAAACGTATTGATCCATGTTTGTTTGTATACCGCGCACAAGGATTATGCGCAAAGTCCAAGTCTTCTTCTCCATTTTTAGTGTATCTTTGTGGCAGAATTACAGTGCCACATGCTGGTCTGGTATGTGTACTACATTATTTTGTGTCAGTTTTGTGGTTTAGTGTGGACTCAGAGACAAGGAAAAAAAAAAAGATTGGATAGGGAAAGCTCTGGCTTCATATGGATCTGGCCCTCCAGGAATTGAGTTTGACACCCCTTCACTAGACTTTATTGACTTTTATTGTATGTACAAAAACACTGGGATGTTTTTAGAAATTTTTTCTTGTGCATCAATTATTCAAGCAAACATTTATATATTGGTATACAATTTTAGTCACATTTTTCTGTGAATTGTTTTAGTTATTCTATCTTCTGGATAAAAGCAATTGCTAGATACATAAATATAAGCATAGTCAGTTCAGTCTATTTCAAATCTCCCGTTTTTGTCAAAATTACTTGAGAGTATTTTTGCCTCTCATTTTTGTAACCATCTCACAGTCAATAATCTTTTTGAACCTCTTCAGTCAGGTTTTCGTAAATTTCACAGTACTGAGACGGCCTTGGTCAAAGTCACCAATTATTTGTTGATGGCTTCTGTTTCTGGTGCAACATCTATTCTTATTCTTCTTGATCAAAGAGCTGCGTTTGATACTGTGGATCACAGTCTAGTACTAACTCATCTTGAAAGAGTGTTTGGTGTGTCTGGGACTGCCTTAAGATGGCTGAGATCTTATTTTACTGACTGCTTCCAGTTTGTACCAGTGGTTATAGGTCTGAGATTAGTTTTGTCTCAACTGGTGTCCCTCAGGGGTCGGTTTTAGGTCCTTTACTTTTTAACATTTATTTTTCCCCTTTAGGCCACCTTTTGAGATCACTTGGCCTTCATTACCATTCGTATGCCGACAACAAACAGATTTATATACATTTAAAACCTCATGAGCGCCTTGATGTTTCTTATTTGTCTGACTGCATTACTGAGATTAAAATATGTATGGATAAACTGGTAAAACTGAAGTTATGCTCATTGGTTCCCGTTATCAAATTTCTAAAGCTGGTTTTCTGTCTCTGACTCTTGAAGGCCAGAGACAAATTAGGAGCCTTGGAGTTATTTTTGATGGAAATCTTTATGTACAAAATTCTGCTGCTAGGATTTTAACTGGGAAATACAAAACTTTTATTTAGCGTCATGAAATCTTACAAGGTCTAATTCACAAATCTGATCATTTTTTAATTTATAAATAAGATTTGAGATGTGATGCTTTCTGCAGTGCGCAAATTGAATTTGCTACTAATAATACTACAGAAAGACTGTTATCCTTATCGATTTAGTACCAAAGTAACCTTTAACATTCCCGCTGTTTGGTAACAATTACTTTTTCCAATGAGTAATGTAACTTAAAAAATAAAAAAAAAATGTAAAAAAATTATGGTAATTCAACTGTAAGTGTTTTAGGTTACGAGCATTTAACTTAAACACCAGAGTAATGTAAGTCACTTTGGATAATAGTGCATATTCATAATGTAAAAGTAATGAGTACCTGAATTTTTTCAATAAAAGTAATTCCATGGTATTCTTTGACATAGATAATGGTGTACTTTGCAAATGAAAGTGACGTGATGTGGCCAAGTATGGTGACCCATACCTGGAATTAGTACTCTGCATTTATCCCATCCTAAGTGCACACACACACCGTGAAATCACACCTGGAGCAGTGGGCAGCCATTTATTATTTTTAAATGCCATCAGATATTAATAAGGAGATCATACATTACCAAGTAAAATATTGCAATATCATGATATTTAATTCTGATTCCTTCAATGTAACATGGTAACTCTGTACTCTTTCACTGTACAAGAAGCTGCTCGATTTTCCTTTCTAGGAAACTTCATAACGGCATTCCAAGTCATATATATATATATATATATATATATATATATATATATATATATCACACGGTTTTGCTTTAGAACACAAGTTGTACATCAATGCTAGCCAATCATATCATGGTTATTAGTATTCAGTACACACAAGAGGGGGTTTCCTGCTTGATGTATACATTAGTGCTGTGGTGCAGTGCAGTGTTTCCCATCGTTTCAGCTGTTGGGTGTCAAAGCAGTGTTTGGCTTTGAGTTCTGATCGGGCATATCAATCATACACACGCTGGACTGTGCGCTGTAGCAGAAACTAAGTCTGATTTAATCCATAGTGTCTTCTAAAGTGATGCTTTGCAGCTCTTTCTGGATTTCTCTGCTTTATTTCACTCTCCGCTGTTCTGGCTCTGTATTTTGCATCTCTTTCATTCTTCCTCTCTCTTTCTCATCCTCCTCTCTCGGTCCACAGAAGAGAGTGGGACGGGCCACTCTCCCACTTGTTTCCATGGAGACCGTGCGTGCGAGGGGGTGTATGCGTGCATATGTGTGTTGTGCGCATGTGTTTCCCTTTTTATTCACCACATTCCTCAGAATGTAGGTGGTGTTTTTAGGATTCAGGAAAGATCATTGATTCTGTGAGTGTGTGTGGTGGTTTTGCAGTGTGTGTGAATGTATATAGTCACTTCTGCGACCTGTTCATCATTTGATGGAATTGTGATTAACAAGCCTATGTGTGTGTGTGTAGGTGGGTAGGTGGCAGCTAACAGGAGTGGGTTGGGACCAGCTCCACTCCACTCGAAACCTCAGTAATACTGTGAATCTCCACCGTAATGAAACAGATGAGGCAGGCTGTTTGCTCCTCTCTGTGCATTTATATTTAGATTTACAAAAGCGTGATGACACACCGGGCCATAGATTGTGACATCTGCCCTCACCATGCTCTTCTTAATGACTCAGCAGATAATTACCAAGAAGGGTCAATTTAGCTGCTTCCATTGTGGCAGATCAAGCTGAAAGTACAAAGATCTTTCTGAAATACTCGATTCTGATTAGTGAATTGTGGTATTCGTAAAATGGACAATTGTTTATTCTATCAAAGAAGAAAGAAATGTATCAAGTAAACATTTAGATATTGGTATACATTTTAGCCAGGTACATTTTTCAGTGTCAGATTGCTTGTGGTGCCCTTTTGTAAGCTGCTTTAGATAAAAGCATCTGATAAATGCATGTATATGTATTCAGCTCATTCCCTGGAAATCGAACCTGTGACCTTAGCATTGCTAGTGTCACACGCTAATATTTGAGCTAAAATAATAAAAACTACAAACTTCGATCTAGCTTCATGGGCTAATTCACAAATTTGATCACAAATTCAAGCCACAAGATTTTCATAGAAATGTGTTTGTATAATATTGGAAAACTGTATAATTGACTATTGTTAGCCAATTTAAGGCACCCCAGTTGAACAGGGTAAAATGTGCTGTATAAGTAGTAATAAACCACCAATATCGTGCTAGTTAGTCCTTAAAATAAAGTAATACCCTCGTTTTATCGATCCATAAATCAGAAAATTCTGCTTTCAACCAGAAAATTCACCATAATTTTAGGAATGAAATGTTTTCATAAAATCAGGCAAATTATATATGAACATTGAACAACTACTTATGTTAAAAAAAAAACTCAGAATAAGACAATTTTTAAATTAAAATTTAAAATTTAATAAATTAAATTTAAGTTTATTTGTTTAGCGCTCTTTACGATATAAATCATTGCAAAGCAACTTTACAGAAAAGTTTGGTAAATGTATGTACAACTAAAGTGGTAATTTTTGGGTCAAGACTTGAAATCAACTCTGACAAGTTTGACTAGTTGGTTTCATATTGAAACTGTCAGCATTTATAGAATAATAACCATATAGTTCTCTCAAAAATGCAATTTCTGCCTTTATTTAATACCTGTAGGAATTGCTTTTCTTCTGTGGAACACATTATTTTTTTTTCTGCAGAATGCCTGCTCTTTTTTTTCACACGATGACTATCAAACAAGATTTTGAAACAATGACTATCAAACAATCGTATGGCTTTAGAGGATTGTTGCATGATACTTTTTGGGGTTTCAAAGCCACTCTTCCTATTCACTTTCATAGCATGGCAAGAGAAGCTCATTTTGTGTTCCACAGAAAGTCACATACGTTTTGAAAGAAATAATGGTGCACAAATGATGACAGATTTTTTTTTTCATTTCTTTGCGAACTATCCCTTTTAATAGCTTTGAATATTTATTGGTGGAGTGGAAAGACAGTTAAAACAACCCTGTGCTTGTCAGACCTTTGGCCACAGACCAAAGAGTCCCCTCCATCTCCTGCTCTTTTTGCCAAGTACCCTGCCCGTTTTCAATAGGCTGTGTGTCACGTTCACACAGGAAGACAAGATTCCTCCAGGAAGTGGCCATACGAGAGCACTGTCAGCGGGACTGGGCTGTGAGCAGTCAGATGTCAAGCGGGCAGGAGATGGTAGAGCTTGTTTACTCTTTCTTGAGACATTTTCTGCATTCACTTAATTATTGATTCTCTGGAGTGTTTAAATATGTTGTGGAAAAGATCAGTTTATGTATGTTTGCGTGGTTTAAAGCTGTGTGTGAAGTACAATGTAACATTAAAAATAGCAATAGCTGTTTGTCACACTATGCTGCTCATTGCTGGAAAAAAAAATAGCTTGTTATTTGAAAAGCCAGACTATATAAAAATGAGTCTATCACACCTGAAAAACATAGTTAAAGTGATAAAAATGTGACCGTCTGTCAACACAAACATCATAACACAGTTACAGGTTTTATCATTATCGTTATCAGTATATTATTCGACAGTGTTTAGTAGATTTTAAACCGAGTTTGAAGTTGCAGGATTGGGATAATAGACATACTGTAGGACATTTTTTTATTTTTTCATCTAGGCCCAGCCCAGGATGTTTCTGCTTGATGGCACTCAAGTAGATTAAATGATTTTAAATATATCTGTGTGATATATAAAAAGTTGCTTTGGAAATGGTTGTTATCAGATGAATTTACCCAAGACTCAAAAGTGCAGTTAGTGTGCCAGACACTTATTGGACTCCTGTTGCTTCTGTAAGGATATCTGTGTTGCATCAGACAGTACCCATATTGTCATCTTCAGATTCTGTGAGACTTGAGTCCTTTTGTCAACATTTCTGGACTGACAAGTCCTGCTGTTATTGCAACATTATAGGCTCTAGGGGTGAAAAACACAAAGATTTCATGAAATTCATGTAGCACTGGGCATTGCTAAAGGGCTCGATGTTTCGCTCAAATGTGAGCTGCAAAGACTTTCGATCTTAATGTGAAAACTTCATTACCTTGCTCGCATGAATGGAATCCCAGGAGTGCTGGCTTAGTTATTGAGCCACTACAATTCATTGCCTTGTATAAATACACTGCATCAGCTGATGGGGAATATTGGCAAGTTCAATTCATATTCCAACTCATAGTGTAAGGAAGCCAGTTTTTAAATGCGGAATTTTGTCCAAATCTGCATGTTGTAGCCATTTGAAATGATAAAAACACTTATTACAAACAAAGCCCATATGCACTGGGAAACTATATCAATTTGTTAGATCTTATTGGAAAACAGCAAATAATTTTATGGTGGATTCTGAAGATGTGTGCTAGCAAACTAAAGCAATAGCATTGTCTAAGCTTTAATTGTGTATTTGACATTTGATGTCATGTTGTGTGTTTGATATTTGTATTTGGTATTATTATCATTATTAATACTTTTAGCACAAAAACACTGTTTTCAACTCACACGTAGGTCCACTTTTATGTCCTGCTTCTCTCATGTTTTGGGCCAAAGATCAGAGCGGAAGCAGAGGACGAGAGTGACTCAGATTATTGTAATTCATTTTAGTGCTCTTGAAATGATGGCTTTTTTTATATATATAGAACAACAGTTTGGTCAAATCAAGGCAGTCTGTCTTAGATACTTGTTTTCTCTCTCACAAGCCAAAAGATTAGATCAAGAGAGTTGCAAAAGACGGCTTTGCATTGAGCATTTTGTGTGTTGTGTTGGAAGTTACTTAGCTACAAAAGCCAGATATTGTCACAGTGCTATAATAGCCTACCGAGTGGCAAAAGTGGCTAAGTTTTTGTCCACGTGCAAACAGTTAGCAAATAAACCAGTGGACTGTATAGCACATGAAAAACTAGCATGTTTTCTGATCCTGTATTGTAGAGTTTGTGAGTATAGAAACTCACATGGGCTGTTAAACATTTAAGTTTATGTTATTTCCATATTATTTTGTGTATATGAACAGGTATGTGAGACAGAACGCATAGAAAGTACTTGTATTTAATTACTGTACTTAAGCAGGGCTCCAAACTGTGACTAAAACGGTCGCATTTGCGACCATAAATATTAA
Organism: Carassius carassius; assembly: GCF_963082965.1. Lineage (NCBI taxonomy): Eukaryota > Metazoa > Chordata > Actinopteri > Cypriniformes > Cyprinidae > Carassius > Carassius carassius. The sequence goes on from NC_081772.1 coordinate 23,076,391, forward strand.
AATGCGAGTGAAGTTTTTGCTGAGGTCGCCACTGGTGACTAGGCCTATGTGTTTACATGCTATCTCTTAAAAAATTGCATGTAATGCCTTTTTTCCTGATTGTTTTGCATTCACATCTTTTGTTATGTTCGCGCATTGAGAGAATGCGCATCAAAGTTTTAGTGGGAAAAAGAGTTAAACAGTCCTCATCTGCCGCGCAGCAGCACTGACACACACCTGATAAACGCACGAGAAATTATGGAGACTTTAAGAGAAAGTGCAGAAAAACAGCCTCTATTTCGTTCATAACTTGAAAAAACTACAACAGGTAAAGCTGTCATCTGTGTGGATATTGGCAATATCATTAACAGTTCTTGTTTATAATCATAAGGCTTCTTCTTAACAAGATCTTAGTCCATGCTGTGTTCTGTTAATGCATGAACTTCATTATTTGAAGTGCACTTGCCGTCCAGTAATCGCAAAAAGCTTTGTGCTTTGTTACTTTTTAAGTTACAAAGTATCAGCTTTAAAATTATTCCAAATTCATAACAAAATTCAAACAATAAATACAGATTTGGTGCTCTTTAAGGGGCAGTTCACATATCGCGCCTAAAAACGCGTGGAAAACGCTAGGCGTGCCGCTTTCTGATTTTTTTCCAAAATCCTTTGGGCTCTTGCGCTCCTGAGGCGTCTGCCGTTGCTAAGCAACCATGACCTGCTTTCTCCACGAAGACGCATAAATTTCAGCAAAGGATAAATGGATTTGCAGCACTAAAAATCGCTTGCAGTAGCTCTGTTACTAAATTTATTTAAAAATGGCTATCCATATACAGCTATGATCAGCTGTTCCTTCATCTTGGCTGAGCTTTCAACGTTGGTACTGGAAAGGATGAAGCTGATTGATTGGTTCTTGTCACATGACCTGCGGTGCACTTGCGGGATTCTGAAAAGTTGAGATGTTTTTAACTCGATGCAGTGCAGGCGCGCCTGGAAAAAAACGAGCGCGTCGCTTCCATTATGAACACGCACGCATACCGCGCCTACATTTGAAATATGTAGCGCGCAAAAGACGCGACATGTGAACGGCCCCTAATGCGGCAGGCGCGATCGCGAGTAGTGCCTCAGTTCAAGCAGCTCGTGAACCTATCATACCTTGCTCTTTACTACTAGAGTACATAATGAACATGAATTAACATCAAAAGGTAGGCTATTTTATAAGAGATTCTACAGTACAACACTTTCAAATGGCGGAAAACGTGTAAAGCTTGTAAACATTGCAACGTAATATTAACCTCAGTAACCTTTCGGTGTCCATAAGCTCATCAGTCAGCTAGAAAAATAACTATAAAGAGGAGCATTTTGCTATATTTATGAACTATTGAATTTTAATATTTTTACTTAACCTGTTGTCTACATGATTCAACTCCTCCTATACAATTTAATTTTACTAATTATGAAAAACAGACTGAAAGAGTGAAAGACATGCACTCTTAAAAATAAAGGAGCTTAAAAGGTTCTTCACAGAACAATTTTGGTTCCACAAAGAACCATTCAGTCAAAGGCTCTTTGAAGAACAATCTCTTTCTGACCTTTTCATAATTTGTTATTGTCTTCAAATGTTAAAGGTTCTTTATGAAACCATTTAGACAGGAAAAAAAGGTTCTTCTATGGTATCATGAAGCACCTTTATTTATAAGAGAGTATGACAACATTTACAGGATTCATTGAGGAGGACCCCAAACTATACTCAGGGGCCAAGTGATGCTTATGGTCCATGATATTGGTACAGATTTTGTGTAATAAACAACGCATGACTGTATGTTTCAAGTTGGAAAAGACATTTAGCTCCCACTTTAAGTGAACCTTCATTCCCAGGTCATCTACAAGATGGATTAAAATGCTGATAAAGTCAAGAAAAGATGAGACATAAACACGTCAGTATGATTAAAAAGTTAAAATGTAAAATAAATAATTTAAATAAAACGCATAAAACATGTTTATTCTGTGGCACCTAAAAAATCATTTGGCACCTAAGTTTTTTTCTTATAGGAGCCAATGGCTCCTTACTCAATTTTTTTGTTTGGAGCCCTGTTAAGTTAATAGTTTACCCAGAAACAAAAATGCATTCATCCTCAGGCCATCTAAGATGTAGATGAGCAAGTGATGTAAAGCTAAATTTCTCCAAAATTATTTTGATGAATAAATAAACTCATGTTCTGTACAATTTGGATGGCGAATTCATTTTTGGGTGAATTATTCCTTTAAATATTCAATACATTTCTTGAGTGTAATCAAAAAACATTGAGTAAATCTTTTATTTTTTGTTGCTCTAACATAAATAACATTATGTATCTCAAATATATATCTTAACAACTATGATTAACTTAAAAATTTATATTATATATTGTGGGAGTATCACAAGTAATTTTATTCTCCAGCTTCTTGCGCATATATGTTCTCTTCCAAGCTCTTTTAATTATATATTTTAGTCTATATATATATATATATATATATATATATATATATATATATATATATATATATATATATACTTTTTTTCTTCTTTTTTTTTCTGAGCTAACAAGCCAATCTCGTTGTTTTAATTAACTTCTGATTATGGTCATTTGTCCTTGTGAAGAGACATTTCATAACTCACCACAACAGATGTCATTATATCAGAGCAAAACAGAGCTTTTGTTCTGAAACAGCGTGTTTTATGATGGGCGAAATTGGCTCAGTGTCTGAGCAGTGGTGTGGAAGTAACTGCACTTTCTCTTGATATGAATCAGGCTCAGCACCACTGGCCAATCAGAAGCTTGGCCTATCACATGCATAACAGCCAATGATAAAATTGGTGCAATATTCAACTGAGCTCCATATATATTTTATTCTGTGGTCTTTCCAATCCCTTCTTTTTTTTCTTTTTTTTTGAGACGACCTTAGCCAGCTCATTCACTTTGCTTCCTTCAAGGTTAACAAACTCTGGACTCTCAGGGTTAAAACTGGCTCACAGGGTTCTGGGTTTGACTCTGTACTGGGTCGTCATGCCCCTACCCGATTTCCCCTCTCTCCTATCTGCTATTGTCCTAAGTCAATTGACTTTACTTTTAAAAGACATCTACTTGAGTGTGCACACCATTAATAGCCTCTATATAAAAAACAAAAGGTTTTACAGTTCCTGTTTACAGTTTATAGGTTCCATTACCAAAATCTTGGAAATCTAGGTTGCTCTGCAGAGTTTGTGCACATCCCCTACAGTATATCTCTTGATTTCCTGTGTTGATGAGTAACATGGAATGGCGTTATGTAATTTAATCACAAAATAAATGTAACTTTAATCAGTTACTGTTACTGAGAAAAAAATTGCAATTAAATGAATGTTGACGATTACTAAGGTGGTTACATCTGAATATTTTCACACACACCCAGATTTACAGGTTTAATTGAATTCTTTCCCTAATTGCATTGGCTGCTCTAAAATATGAGACACCAATGTTTCAGAATAGGATTCATGCTTATTCGATAACTGTTTAATTTCCTATTTGGGTTTATGTACAGTTCTGTGCAAAAGTCTTAGGCCACTAGTATTTTCACCAACAAAAACTGGTTTTAAGTCAGTTATTTCTATGTTTTGCTGTAGTGTGTCAGTAGTAAATATCATTTCACATTTCCAAACATTATTTTTTGCCATTAAATGTTATAATCCAGTGAGATTTTTGTTTGCACAAGGAGTCTGACAGCAGTCAGTGCTCCACACAGAGATCTGATCTGATCATCATCAGTCTGTCTGGAACATAGACTGTATAAAAATATGGACGTAGTGTCCGTGACGTCACCCGTAGACTACTGAAGAGAGTTTTTGAAGCCTAAAGTGTGTAGAGTGGGCCGTCGCCATCTTGGCAGCGCGTCACCGCGCGACTCTCCCGGACAATCAAAAATGGGCAAAAAGGCGGGAGCTAGTTGCTGTAGCCACGCCCACCTAGCGCGACGTTAGTGTCAGCAGCGGCAATCTCCCTGTCACTCAAATGGCCACGCCCTTAATTATGCAGAACTTTAAGTCTTAATATAATTTAAACAGATGAGTTATAAAAAAATTCACCCCCCTCACAGTTGTCATGAAGGGCAAAATTAGCTATTTAGACCAAAATCATTTTTTGAACCAGGCTGTAAACATGTTTTTTCCTGCTGTAAAGTTGGGCATTTTAACATGGGGAGTCTATGGGACTGACTCCCTTTTGCAGCCAGCCTCAAGCGGCCAGTCGATGAATTGCAGTTTTAGTTACTTCCTTATTGGCCTCACGAGAGAGAGCGGGAGGTTGGCGCTCGGTCTGGAATAACATGAAGAAACAGAACAAACTGAGACAGACTCAATCCAGAAGAACTGTGGCAATGTCTCCAAAACACTTCAAGAAACCTGCAAAGCTACAGTACTTTGGAAAGTTTTAGGCACTTGTGTAAAAATTCTGTAAAGGGAGGATGCCATCAAAAATAATGCCATAAATAGATTTTATTTATTAACTTCTATTATCTAAATTAGTTCAACATCTGGTGTGACCACACTATGCGTTAAAAAAGCTTTTGTCCTAGGTGCACTTGCTCATTGTTTTTCAGGTAGCTTTGCTGGTAGGTTTCTTGAAGTGTCTTGGAGACAAAATATAAATATAAAATATAAAAAACATAATTATTCCAAACTTTCGATACGTGATTTAAGTTAAATTAAATGCAGAAACTTTTTAATCTTCATTCAGTAAGTTTTTGGTTACATAATTTGATGTTTAATTCAATAACATTTTAAAACAGTATCCGTACTTTCACTTAAATCGAAATTATCTATACTTTTTACACCCCTACTTTTTGTCACATATTAATAAATCTGTGTGGAGCAGACAGGCCTGATAACGTCTTCAGTGCTCTCCAGCATCTGGCCTGAGAGAAAGCTTCCTCATGCAGCCACTTGGCACATAAAGCTGTTGTGTGCTGACAGAGGTCTCCAGTCTTGCACTTCTGTTTGAGTGTGAATGCTCCATAGAGATGACTGCTCACTACTTGAAACACATTTATTGTTTAATTTATTGTAACATTTAATGTTGTATCTGTGTATTTATACATTTTTTTTAATTTGGTATTTTATTTTTAGTTTAGTTTTTTTTTGCCAGTAAACAATTTTGAGAAAATGGGGTTAAGTTACCCAAAATAAGTCTATTATACTTACTAAATTTACTAAAATTACTTACTAAACTTATTAAACTTCAAAAATGAAAACTAGTAAAGCACCAACAAATTTCATTCCTTTTTACACTAATTATAATTTTAGTAGCAGATTATTATTATTGGTTATTTGCGTGCAGTTCCTTGAACAGTGCTATGTTATGATTTCAGAGCACTTTTACCATAGTGCATGATTTATAAAAGTAATAATTTGTGATGTTTGCATCACATAAACAGTTTCATATGTATGACTTCTGATGTAGTAAACTTGCTAGTAAGCTCACCTGGTACACATTGCATTTGACATGCAGATCACTTGGGTATGAGTCCTTTGCAACACAATTTGTGATAAAAGAGCTCAAAGCTAAAATGACATGGCTGCTTCAGCAAATTGATTTTTATCTCACATTTTCTTTTGTCAACGTGTCAGGGTATGGTTTACTATTGTTGTGAGCATGCTTCCCATTGGAGCATAGGGTTTCAAGGTCACATCTTACAACCAAGTCATTTTGTCCCTCAAATTCAGTGAAAATAAATGAATGAATAAATAAATAAATACAATTTTGCATCATTCCTGTTTTTTTTTAGATTACTGAGAAACATGTGATACTTGTGTTACTTGCTCATTTCAACATCTCTCATTCTGCAATGAGAAACGCTCTGGTATAGTTGGAGTCCTACTGTAAATCAAAGCTACAATGCCACTGATATACTGTACAGTACCAGATCCTGTGTGTTGCTTAGTAACGGTTACAGCTCTTAGAGGAAGGATCCCCATGTCCAAAAAAAGACACTGTGAGAGCAGTTCCTTGATCTCCCTCTGTGGGAGTGTACATGCAGCAAGTATTATACACGCTGATCAAGGCTCCTCTCTCCATCCGCACACACAGATCGCTTTCACTCCATTGTGGCCCTTGTGTAGGAGTGTCAGATTCAAGGCACCTGGTGGGACTGAGGTTACATCACTGAAACAGTCATTAGTATAGATAAATGGAATTCAAGAACACTATCTTCAGTTGTAAAAAACAAAAAACACACAGGAAGTGTTATATATTATGTAAAATTAGAGACTATTATTATTATTATTATTATTATTATTAATGTCATTTATCACATCACATCACTACTGTTACTATTTTAATGCAGTTGTGTTATCTTTTGATGCTATTATTAAGATATTGTTTAAATTGATAAAAAAAGGAAAAAAATATTCTTGATAAAGACTCATTATAACTCTATCAATATAGTTAACAATTTGAACAATGGAGCAATATAATCTAGATGGTGTGAAAAATATTTAGCACTTGAATGAATGGAAGGTTTAATTAATTGTAATAATATTTGAATCACTGGTTATTTATGTGGATTTTTGTATTTGTTTTACATTTATTTATATAAAACAAATACAATTGAATTATTTACAATTTAAAAAATGAATTGGGTATGTTTGGGGTAGGATTTTTTTTCCTATAAAAAGTAAAATATTTGAATAACAAATTTTAACTAAATAAAATAAATGCTATTCTTTTTTATGACTCTATTAATCAAAGATATATATATATATATATATATATATATATAAACATTTTTTTTTTCAAGAATCTTTGATATATAACCAAAAATACTGAGCAGCAAAATAAATATTTATTGAGCAGCAAATCACTCAAGTCGATTATTTGACACTGAAGACTGAAGCAATGGTGCCTAGAATTCAGCTTTGCCATCACAGAACTATACGGCATTAAAATAGAAAACAGTTTCACAATATTATTTCACAATATTACTATTTTTTATGTATTTCTAAACAAATACAATGTACCATTGGTTATCATAATTAACTACTTTCAAAAACAAGTTAATTGTATCACTTTTGTTTTTTTTATGCTCTGTGCCGAATTACTTTTGAATCCCTCAGTTTACATGACTGGGAACTACATTGTCTGTTGAGACTTCGAAATAGGTAGAGATATGTAGTGTTAGAGATGGTGATTTTACCGAAGAATAAATATACTTCTTAGCATAACTGTTTTGTGGTTATTGCTGGCAGCAGAATGCTTCTCTGAAACTCTTTAAGCTTGCTGAATCGTACCTTAGCAAACATTCAGCTCCTGTGGCTCTATGATTAAAAGCTTCTCTAATTAGATCAAACTGATAGCACCCTGGCGTCATTCCAAAGCACAGCCCCTTGAGAAATCTCCTATACAGTCGTACACAAGCCAAGTGTTGGGGGTAAAGCTTGAATGTGAGCACATGCTGCGATTCTGCTTGGCTCAATCCTGTTAGACTATTAAATTCAACCCAAGTATGATCAATTAAAAATTGGTCTTTTCTTATTGTTGATCCTTGATGTTGTGCTGCTCCTGGAGCGTCTCGCTAATCGAGATAAATCACGATCTGAGTCGCTCCGATCAATATGTGCTTCACAACACACCCTTTGACTATCCACAGTCATGGCCTGCTCCATGCTGTGCATGTTTATGGCTCAGCGGATTTCACATTCACTGATTTTGTTGTGTTCTTTGACCCTTGATGGGGAACATTCAGCAAGTAAACAGAATTTGATTTGATCTACTCAAGGAGGAGAGGAAATTAGCAGTGATTTAGATGTGTGATGTTTTGGATTTTTTGTTGATTATTGCATGTACACGTCTGTGCAAAAGTTTCAGGCCCTTGTCAAATTTAATCTGTTGCTTTACAAACAATTTAATGCAATTTTGTTCAAAGGGTCAATGACATGAAAGCGTCCACAGTAAAGAAACTCAAATCCTTTAAATATCTTGTTTAAAACACAAGTTCCACTGTTTGTATTATGTTAGTTTCATATGCTGAAACTTTAAATTGAATGACTCTAAAAATGCCATGTGATTTAACCATCAACCATCATGTGGGGAGTCACACTGCATGACATTTTACAACCTAAACTAAGAGTATTTAAGTCATTGTATACATTGTATATATGATTTGCACTTTAGATAAATAGATATATAAAGCTGCTGTAATGCCAGCTTTAGGTCTTTTGGGATGCCTGTATACCAGCTTTACTTGTTGTTCAGTCGAAATATGCTTGAGTGGTGCGTCTTTAATCCATTCTCAAAAACTCCCCTCTGTTACTCTTTCAAAGTGATCACTGGCTTCTCTTTTATGTTCCCACTGAGAGTTTTGAGTGAGAGCCTTTCCTAGGCACTGTCTGTGTACCTTGATGTAACTTCCAATTCTTTATCATTGAACAAAATCGCTCCCAATGGAACATCTCGGCACTTGGATGCTGTTGTGTACTCTTTCCCTTAATTTATGCATTTGTAGTTAATCTCCAACTACTTTATGCCTCATTTTCACAGCTGTCCTTCTCGTTCACAGCCCAAATAAAGATCCTCAGGTGTGGGCTTTTTAAACTGAAAATGTGTTAGTTATTTAATGACTCACAGGTACAGGCCATTTGCAACATAACTGTGATGACATTACTTAGAGCAACACTGCAATGCAATATTTAAACAAATATTTAGTTTTTAGAATATATATTTATAGTTTTTATTTAGAGCTAAATAATCATTGTTAAGTCCAGTCACAGTACATGACTTCAATCTTTAAAAACAAAACACAAGTTAAAGTCCTAATGAAATAGTTTTCCTGTGCATATTTTCTATCGAAAAAGATATTCAGGGTGACACATTTCAGAGCACTTTTTTTCCCTTATTGCAGTTATTTAATAGAATTAGTTAAGGTTATATAAATGGATCATGAGTTCCCACTTGCTAGATTAATCAGAGGTGTTACTTACAGTATAGGGACATTTGCATTCTAGAATGTATTTTATTGGCCAAAAAAAAAAGGATATTCAAATGTATAAATTCTACTGGCATATAGATTAACTTGACACAAACATGGACTAAAAAGCCACATATTTCCTAAAAAATTTAATTAAAATGAAAATTTTCGGAAAATCTACTTTAACCTCACGCTATCCAAAATGTAAATGAATGCCATCCAATTTTTCTTCATTGGAACAGATTTTGAGAAATTTTGCATTACTTCACTCGCTATCCTCTGCAGTGAATGGGTGCTGTCAGAAGGAGAGTTCAAACTGATAACAACATCACAATAATCCATACAACTCCAGTCCATCAATTAATGTCTTGTAAGTGAAAAGCTATGAATTGATTAAGACGTTTTTATCTTCAAACCATTGCTTCCAGTTAAATTACAGGTTAAAAAAAAACAAATAATAATAAAGAGAAATCAAAGTTGTCTTTTCTGATTTAGGAGAGAAATATGCACAGAGCACCAAGCACCGTTTACAAATGAAAACAAGTCAAAATAGCCAGAAGCGATTGTTTAAAGCTAAACATGTCTTAATGATGGATTTGTTCATTACAAACACATCTTTTCTCTTCACAAGACATTAAATGATGGATTGGAGTAGTGTGAATTACTTATGGATTATTGTGATTCTTTTATCAGCTGTTTGGACTCTCATTCTGACGGAACCCATTCACTGCAGGTAATCCGTTGGTGAGCAAGTGATGGAATGCTAAATTTCTCCAGTTTGTTCTGATGAAGAAACAAACTCATCTACATCTTGAAAGGCTTGATGGTTATGATTCAAGCAAAAGGCTTCCACAGTCATTGAACTGGTTTTTCAACATGCATGCATTTGAACAATAAGGTTACCAAAAGCATTCAGATGGACTACAATATGCTTTATTTTGAAAATAAGAAAAAACTGTATGAGGGCGTTACTATATGACAGATTCCGTAATCACCATTACATGGTCATATTATTGTCATTCCTGCTATTTCAGTGATTTTCCGAATCTTTTTTGAGGCAATTGTAGTGTGTTTCTTCCAGTTCACTGAAGGTGATCAAAATACAACAGATAATGGGATAAGGTGTATTTGTGTGTGTGTGTGTGTGTGTGTGTGTGTGTTTGATGCATGGTGAGTATCTCAAGGTCATTCAATGCATTCACAGATGCTGCAGTGGTGTCCTCTCTATAGATTATATAGTAATGTGGATTGTTTTACCATTCAGTGGTATTGGTAACATAAACCTTCATTAATTATTTTTATCGCTTACCCATGCCAGATGCCTATTATGTTCACAAATATCAGTCCTATGAAATTTGAGAACCTTAAAAATATTATATATATATATATATTCCTCAATGCAAAATTGAGAAATCTGGGGAGATTATATTATATTTAGTATTATTATATTATTAATCTCTAATGATAGTTGAGTCATGCATTCATGGATTTTAAGCACTGTCCTATTATATATCCTTGTAATATCAGGCATCTGTGAAGGGATACTGGTTTTGTTAATCATAAAATTATTATTTTTTTGACAATATTTATTTGAATCAATTGCCTGAATTAACCATCTCACTAAAATGTACTGGACTTTAAAATAGGACCAGGCACGTGCACACATAGACATGAAAGGGGGCTTGAGCACCTGCCCTTTTTATTCCTGGAGAGAAAGTGCCCTTTTTTCTGGGATGCTTTTTTTTTATTTTTGAAAAATAATATATAATTCTGTTTGCACACAGCTTCCCCGTCAAACAAATATATTTATTGAAATATAGTAACTAAATATCAGGTCAGGAGTTGTGAAGCGCTCCCTCTCCCCCGATTGTTAAACCCGATTGTATTGCTTCCGCTAAAGAAAATAGTCCGCTCCGTCTCTACGGTTAGAATCCTGTGAGTCCATAGCAACGCTCTGTTTTTCATGGCAACGGTCTGTTATACTCTGTTGGTTATAACAGACCGCATTCTACATTGGAATTTAACCAAGACATGTAATAAAATAAGTTAATAAAATAAGCATATATCACCACCAGGTGATATGCTTTAGTTATTTTGTTTATCCTATTTACCTGCATTTCCCTGTCAATTAGATGCAAATGTGCGCATTTTAACTAGTTGACGCCTAATTTGCATACAGAACGTCCCCAGTTATTGACTTACATCAAGAGTCTTTCCCCCTGAAATTTAGAAATCTAAATTGGTGAATTTAGAAGAAATCTACAGATGCAAACAGATGGAGGATATACTCTAAAAAATGTAGTAAATCTGAGTAACTGCATCTGGTACATTAATAAATAAAAATGAGTAGAAATAAGTTAACATTAAACTTTAAAAATAACAATATTTATAAATTAACTATTTAAGTAATTTAACTTTTTTTTATTTCCTCGAAACCTTTATAAAATAGTACTCCATACCACCACAAATACATACATGACATTGGCTTTTATTGAATTTTTACTCAATTATTTTGGTAAGTTTAATTTTAAAGTGTTATGTATTCTGATAACACCAAAATAATTAAAACGATGTAGTGCCTTGTGCAAAAATAAACAAATTATTAGTAAAACACGCCCCTCTGTTTGATGCAGTTATTTAGGTTATTCTACATATGAAGTGCCATCTGAAATTTCCTTCAATAATGATCATTTTTATCAAGCTTGTATGTTTATGTTCACTTGTTTCACATTACTGGCAATGAAAATTACCTATTAATTGTCATTTAAGTTAAATTACTGAACTTAAATACGAGCTTGAAAAAAAAACTATTAAAATTTAATAGAAAATAAGAAAATTTCAGATGGCACTTAGAGGCTTTTGCATCTGAACTCTTCATATATACTTGAAACTAGTAGCATAGAAAATGTTTTCAAAACATGCACATTGTGGAATGGTTTCCTTTGCTGCTCTATAAACCTAGTGAATACTAAGGAGACCATGGTTTCTGTGAACTGATTATTTTGTAGACATCTTTTGAAATGAAACAATTGCGTGAGTTTGAGGAAGATAAAATTAATTAACTTTTTAAATTATTTTTTTTTTTAAAGGAAGTCAGAGTTGCGTTAATATATATATATACTTTTTTGTTTAAAAAAAAAAAAACCTAATTATGAGAAGTGCCCTTTATTTCACTTGAGCCCCTGCCCCTCAAAATGTCTGCACGTCCCTGAATAGGACATTCTAGACATTCTTGTCTATAAAGATGCAATTGCATTACAGTGTGGGGAAAAATATGGAAGTAGCCATGTGTGATGCTATATCACTTATTAGCTTGTTACGGGAAAGAAAACCACTGAGCTACTGTCATACTGCTGAAAAATCTTATTATTAGCATTGCCACTTTTAGTTTGTTTCTCCCCAACACTGATGACCATGGAGTGAAATTTATTCTATATATTCATCAGAAAGTCTGAAACAAAGGTCCACAAATATCTTATATTGTTCGTGTATGATTCTACAAAGTATTATATATTCTGACTCTGTATAGATTCTGTGGATTTGTAAAAACATTTTTTTTTTTTTTTTAAAGGCTCAGTTTAAAATAAGTAAATAATATAATTTTAATAATAATAATAATTCAGCTTTTAGCAATGCAGTTGTTATCGCACTAGAACTTTGAACTATTTAGGGTAATCTGTCAGTGTGAATGTTCTTAAAATCCATCATTGTCAATGTTTCTGTTCTTGAAACATCTAGTTTTCATGTGAACTCAAAACTGTGTGCTGCTCTTGTTGAAATGTCTCTGGAAAGCATTCAGCTGTCTTTGCCCCACAAATGGAACTGAACATGAAGGAACATTCTTATGAACTGCATGAAGCTACTTTCAGATCTCAGGGGTGGAGTCTTATTTTTCACCAACTGTATATGTTGCTTGATAAGAACATTTGAGTTTCATATCATCTGATGAACATTGCCCTGCGGTAGGTAGAAGAGAGAAACACTCTGGGCCATTAGAGTCAAAGTGTCTCTCTGCAGTGATGCCGCAATAAGATTTCTGTTTCTCAGGACTCAAGTAAACTCGGAGGAACTCCGGGGAAATAAGGCACATATTCATTTACATGGGTAAATAGTTTAGTGCATTCCATGATGTTGTAGTCTGAACCTTAACACATGATAGGCCATAGATTCCCTGGAAGCAGTAAATAGTGGGCAGGAGGGCAAACTGGCGCAAAAATCACAAGAAAGATGCAGACGGACAAAACAGGCGTTAGTGGTGCAGACACCGCTGAAAACGAAACCCCGTCATATTCTGAAGTTGAACTCGAAGGAAATGAAGTGAACCCCTGCCCATATTTATACTCTATTATGCAGTGTATGCTGTGCTTGCCTAGGGAGACCAAACTAGCAGTTTATAAAATCTCGACAAGACATCAACCCCACGTAAGCATATAGAGGTGAGCTAAATAATTGCGTCATTGCATTGGTGGTTAAAATGATGCTTTGGCATTTTAGCAAGAGGTTTTGCACAAATTAGCCAAAAAGACTGGTGTGGAGTGTGCGATATATATCGTCTGCGATAATATCATAATTGTTGTTTTAATGATGTACGCGCGCATTTAGAGTGTTCTTTCACTGTGTGATTCAGTCTGTTGAAATGCATTTTGAATTAAATCAATCAAAATCATTTAGAATCAAAATCACACAAAGAATGCTGTCATTTCCTCTAAACTTTGAAAAACTTTGAACAGTTTTTTTCAGTGCTCCGAAGCTAGATGGTCATTGGATAAATGCTGCGATTATGTCCCGCCCACGGACGCTCAGCGTCTCTGGAGGTGAATGAGGACTGGGCTTCCGCGTGATGATTGGAGGATCTGTCGATCTCCTTTTGACTGACAGCGGTCTGCACCATAAGAAGTCGGTGAAGCTGTTTCACGCTCAGTCCCATGATCGCGGATTTCTCAAGTGTATTCGAAAGACAAACTGCGGCAATATTTCTGGATATTTGTAAAATGGAGAACCACCACAAAATTAAATTGGTAACTAAGACAGATTGAAAATCTGTCTTACACACACACACACACACACACACACACACACACACACACACACACACACACACACACACACACACACACACACACACACACACACACACTATAGCCATCTAGTGGTTAAAGTGATTTATTACAATTTTTAAACTGAATTTCCCCAAAAATGGGCAAAAATCTTACATTAAACCTTATAAAATTATCCATGGTATCCCCATGTATGAAAGTTAGAAATCTGTGTCTTTTATGAAGTGAATTTTACCTGAAATGCTTTTTTCTTTTTTTTGTAAAAAAAAGCCTATTTAAATAAATATTTATTTATTTATAGAAATGTAAAAGATTTAAATCCTCCAAAAACTGTACAAAGTTTAGTAAAAACATAAATGAACAGAGTAAAATTATATTTGTAAAAAATTTAAATATTTTACAATTACAAAATGAAATGTTATTGTCTGGGGTCAAAAAGACCCCGAGTGTCACTACAAATGAAGACCATCAGAGGGTTATAATGTAGGCCGAAAATGAGCTTCCCCTCTTTGTAAGACCAGCAGCCGCCACTTATATATATATATATATATATATATATATATATTTTTTTTTTTTTACAACAGGACAGTAAACTAAGAGACTTGCGTTTTAGACACCATATTGCCTGTTTTTGCTCTATTTCTACAACAAAAATTTATTCCAAACACAGCCACCAAAGCACAGTTTTGCGTCTCTGAGCAACGTGACAGTGTTTCGTTCCTGAATGAATCAACCGTTTAAATGATTCGGTTCAATCGCAATGACTCACTTATTAACAGTGACTTGCTGACACATACTGGCCATTTTAATTTCACATTTAAAGTATCTTTTGATTTTTTTTTTTATAATTAAGTTTTTATAATTTCAAATGAGTATTCAACATTTTATGTCTGGCATATCAAAACATTATTCATGCATTTGTAACTGCAGGTTAAATGCATTCTTGTCCTGCACTAAACAGTGTAATACATCTAAATGCCACGTCCGATGAAGCTTTTGCATTTCCTCTGTATTGAAAAGATGAGTTTGTTGATACTGATTTGTCAGATAACAGCCCAAATGTTTTATTATTCTAAATAACTGATTCCTTTAATTAAAAACTACTAGTTTGAGATTAATAGGCCTATCCCAGGGGTGTCAAACTCAGTTCCTGGAGGGCCATAGCCCTGCAGAGTTTAGTTCTAACCCTGCTCCAGCACACATATCATGTAGTTTTCAAATAAACCTAAATGATTAGATTTGACACCCTTGGCCTGTCCCATTTTTGACTCCCTAGCACTGTTAAAATGTAACTAAGTAATTTTTACTCTGAGTAAATTTTAAATGAGCTACTTTTTACTTTTACTTGAGTTGATTTTTTAAACTGGTACTTTTACTTGTACTTAAGTAAAATGTCATTAATGTAATGGTACTTTTACTTGAGTAGAATATTTTTGTACTCTTTCCACCTCTGCTTTTTTCACGTAACTAGTAAAGTAGCGCATTCCTTTTTACTATACAAGAAAATATCTGCGTTACTTTGTCAAATAAGCAATGCCAGTTACTTTTTTTTTTCACCCATTGATTGACCAACAGCTCTCCTTTACCCATGTTGAGAGAAATAGGGAGTAATCGCAGAGGTGTTGTGTGCACTGTGTAAGCATGATGGTTAGTTCTAGACTAAATGTGAAAATGCATTTACTCATCTCACTTGCACAAAAAAGCTGATTCAGTATTCCTCAAAATGAATAAACCGTGAAAAGCAAACTCAGGATATGTTGCAAACCTGCAATTATTGAATATGTTAAATAACACAAATATCCTTTGTGTATTTAATCCCATTTTATTAACCAATGTCTTTGCTGCTGAGCTTTAGTTTACATTTACATTTAATCATTTAGCAGACGCTTTTATCCAAAGCGACTTACAACAATAGAAGCAATCAGATCAACAAGGTAACAACAACAGTATAAAAAAAAAGGTGACGTGACATACAGCCAAGTATGTTGACACAGCAGTGAACACCCACAAACCGTGAACACCCACCCGGAGCAGTGGGCAGCCATTTATGCTGCAGCGCCCGGGGAGCAGTTGTGGGTTCGATGCTTGCTCAAGGGCACCTCAGTCATGGTATTGAGGGTGGAGAGAGCGCTGTACATTCACAATTCCTGTCGGCCCCAGACTCGAACTCACAAACCTTCGATTGCGAGTCCGGCTCTCTAACCATTAGGCCATGACTTCCCCTAAACTACAAGTGCCATGACAAGTCACAGTTAATCTAGTACAGAACACATAGCCAGGTTGGTGTTTATATATATATATATATATATATATATATATATATATATATATATATATATATATATATATATATATATATATATATATATATATATATGAAGAATATGAAAGACAAGAAAATAAAAGGTAATTGCTAGTATTAGTTGATTAAGTGCTTGTGAAAAAGATGAGTCTTTAGATGTTTTTTGAAAATGAGTAAAGACTCTGTTCGAATTAAAGATTGGGAGGTCATTCCACCAGCTGGGCACAGTGCAGGAAAAGGTCGGTGAGAGTGATTTTGAAATTCTTTGGGATGGCACCACAAGGGTCATTCATTTGCAGAGTGCAAACTTCTGGAGGGCACATAAGATTGAACTAGTGAGTGTAGGTATGTTGGTGCCGTGCCAGTGGTCGTCTTGTAGGCAAGCATCAGTACCTTGAATCTGATGCGAGTGGCTACTGGTAGCCAGTGTAACCTGATGAGGAGAGGAGTAACGTTTACGCTCATTGAAGACAACCCTCGCTACTGCATTCTGGATCAGTTGCAAAGGCTTGATAGTACATGCAGGAAGGCCCGCCAGGAGAGCATTACAATAGTCCAGTCTGGAGAGAACAAGAGCTTGGACAAGAAGTTGGGTGCCTTGCTCTGACAGGAAGTGTCTAATCTTCCTAATGTTGTAGAAGGCAAATCTGCAGGACCGGGTCATTGTAGCAATGTGGTCTATGAAGCTTAACTGCTGATCCATCACAACTCCTAGGTTTCTGGCTGTCCTGGAAGGAGTTATGGTTGACGAACCCAGCTGTATAGAGAAGTTGTGATGAAACGATGGGTTAGCTGGAACCACCAGCAGTTCTGTCTTAGTAAGGTTGAGCTGAAGGTGTGCCTTTTCCAGTTTCTTATAAACATCTAAATGGTTAAAGTCTAATCTCACTGTAAGCAGCACACACTGGGCTGTAATAATATGTGAGCAGCATGTATGTACATGATTGTGTTTTTGAGAAAAAAAATGTTATGCGTGGTTAGTGAAAAACTAAAAATGTTAAATCACTTGAATAAGGCAATAAAACACATGGAGAACTAGAGCTTGTAGCCTAGAATTTTTCTTTCAAAATTATGTGAAAATCATCTTGTTTACTCACTCACAGAAAACAATATATTGATTTAAATTTAATACACTTTTTGTTGGTAAAAGTCATATGCGAGTAGGCGTCAACTATCATGAATATCATTGTGATTTACACCTGAGAAGACAAAGGCCTGCATAATGAGCTGCATAATGAGCCTTTCAGTCAGCTGTGCCACTGAGAGGGAAGAGTTACAAGAAAGAATTTGAAGACAAAATAAATTTATATAATTTTATGTTTGTAGTTTATTTAGAATACATTTAATTTTCCCACAACATCATTTAATATCCACTTGGGAGTTCAGTTAAACAGTTTATTAGGAACAATCAAAGCTGACTTTCAAACTGAATTTTTTGCACCATTACTCCAGTCACACAATCCTTCAGAAATCCTTTTAACGATCTGATTTTCTGCAAAAAATACATAAGAAAAAACACTTACTGTTGCAATTGTTATCATTATTATTATTATTATTATTATTAATGTTGAAAAGAGCTGAGAATATAAAAAAAAAAAAAATTGGGGAGGGGGGGGGGGTAAATTGAAAGAACAGCATTGTTTGTTACATTTGTTACGGTTACATTTATTTGTTACATTTATATTATTTACATCAAGCTTTTGAATGGTATAGTATTGTATATTGTTATTGAAACTTCATAATGATTCACTTGATTATACATTTGGTCAGGAACTATAGTTTGGAAAAAGTCTTAGGAAAAAGTCTAACTAGTAAAATGTTTACACGTTATGTGAAAACTAATACAAGTATAGAAATAAATAAAAAGAGACTTACTCATGTTTATGATCTCTGCTGAATAAAGTGTTTCATTCTTTTTTTCTGAGGAAATCCAAATCTCAAATCCTCAACCACATCACATCTTCTTGGGGTGAATTATGTCTTATTCCTCTCATCGTGAAGCAAACAGTAAAATAAAAAAAAACTTGAACAGTCTCACTGCGTTGTCTTCTGTTGTTTGTGCGTATTCAAGCCGCGCGCTTCAGTGAAACATTAGAATCTGAATAGAGCGTTCAGCGCGGGGGCGTGGTCACATTAGAAGATAATGAAGGGAGACATGAAAAACGGACATCGTGTTGTTTTCATATGGATTACTTTATCACAGAATATTTGTTTTTGGCAGCACTTGTTTAGTTTAAAAGTAGACATGCCAGGCTTTCTATAGATTTCTTTTTCATGTCTCTTCGTTGAGTATTTACTGAGTTACAGTTCATTTTAATGACGCGTGTCTAAATGAAGATCACTGCAGACAAAGGCTGCAGACAGCACACCTTGTTTGTTATCTTTATTTTATAAATGCACAAAGTTTTGTTGTTATGTCTGTATACAAAAAAAGTAGACCCTTTACAGATTCGATTGATGTATTGCTCTTATCTGTACGATCAAAACTGAAAGTGTAATTTAAGTTCTTTACGGGGTTGTCTGGAGAAAATGCCTCATAACGCATATACGCATTAATCGACTCCAGATGGTTAAGAAGAGAAGAGAAAGTTTTGAAGAGAGGAGTACCATCTTCAGGGAAAGTTTGATAGCAGCACATCCAACTCTTCCAAGAAGTTTCCCAATTGACCTGGGGGATGATAAATGACCACAAAGTGTATTTTAACAGGGTTGGTTACAGTAATAGCATGTGATTCAAATTAACTGTTACCTGTAGGTGATGGTTGAAGATAATATTTCCATTCTTTTGATATAAGGAAACCAGTACCTCCACCCCTCCCAGTCATACGAGGAGTGTGGGAACAAGTGAAGTTAGTGGAGAGGGCTGCGAGAGTGGCAGTGTCTTCAGGTTTGATCCAAGTCTCAGGTTAGTGCCATGAGGTTGAGACCAGAATGAGTAGCAAGAGAAGAAATGAAGTCTGCTTTGTTAACAGCAGACTGGCAGTTCCAGAGACCAACTGGAATAGAGAGCGTAGTAGTAGAGGTCAGAGGGACAGGCCATAGATTTGTCGGATATGCCTTCCTTCAACATATATTGCATGCTCTTTGAGTGTTAGTTGTGATAGTAGAGATCTGAAAGCACATAGTGAGTACAAGTGACCTAAATAAGTATTTGAGAACAAGCTACACAAAAATTAAAGGAGAGAAAAGCAATACTCAAGTGCCTTGTCAGTGTCCTTGCTCAGTGGAGTCGCGCAGGTAGAGTCGATGGTCTTTACATTCATCGGTCTTCACGCGAGGAAGCTTCACACGAGGGCTGCCATGACAGCTGGCGCTGTGAAAACTACCACTTTTATATTTGCCTGATTACCTGTGATTGAAGTCAGCTGGCCACGCCTCACTATTTAGCAGTCCGAAACTGGGCAGTCCCGTGATAGGCAAACGTAAAACCAAGTGCCACTTCAGCACGTATTTACCAGGGTAAGACACACAGTAAATAAAACAAACTTTCCTAGCAACGATGATCACTCAGTAATCTTTAATGATCTTATTCATACTTTTCTATTCTTCATGCATCCAATTCTTTATGTAATCCAGAAGGGCAGCATAGCTGAAAGGTCTTTTTTCTTTTTTACTTTACTTTTTACTTTCCATAAAAAGTAATTGGTTAATTGGTTAAAAAAGGTAATTGGTTATTATTTTTTTATTTTTTTTAGGGAATAACACAATGTTATAATGCATTACTTTCCCAAACACTGCATATTAATGCATATTACTATGTACAGTAAAGTACAATAAATTAATACATATGTTATATAATTCATTGATTAAAATTAAATTGTTAAAATCAAGTCACAACAAAATCTATCTTGTATTTATTTTTTACACTGCTTCAAAAACAATAATTTTTATTAGTACGTTATTTAGCAACTATTATTCATAATCACCTTTTCAGAGCATTACTTAGCAAATCTACAGGAGTTATCATTATATTCACATGAGGGGTTGCTAAAAACCATAGTTTCAAGTCATTTTGTCACAGCTGTCTGCTGAGGTGCCCATGAAAGCCACCAGAGGGCACTCCTCCCGGGTCATTACCTATTACTTGTGGACTTCTGTCCCCATCACCCATTGCTTTAATTATTGGTCCATTACCCTCAGCTGTGTGTTATTAGTCTTGTTAAGTGCCCCTATAAATACCTTGTTCCACTGATCTTAGTTTGCTGCAGTATTGCGTTCTGTTTCATTGTGCCTTTCGTTACCCTGTGTTTTATGGGGTCTCTTTTTTGGATCATTGTTTTTACTACAATAAAGCTGCATTTGGATCTTTAATATTGCCTTTAGGGCATTCAGTGACCGAATACTGCAGCCAGCTTCTCAGATCCAGAAGCTAATCTTCACTGACCTCTGAATCATGGGCATTTGAATTCTTCCCTTGGCTTCTAAGAAAGAGCAGAAGGCCCTGCTCCAGATGTTGGTGGCTCTTTATCAACAGGGCATGGGAGTAGCAGATCTTGCGGACTTTTTGGACTTTGGAGGTAGGACTTTTTAATGAATGCTTGGATTACCCCTTGCCTCTGTGGGAGATGGAGGAACTGAAGACTCTTGACTTTTGGGGTTTTATTGATTTTATCTCTGTTTCATCCAGTTAGTCTGTGCCTGTTACAGTGCCCCCGGAGAGTCACAAGTCTGATTTCTATTCCCCAGAGAATAGTGAGGCTTTGTCTTCATTTTGCTAGTGAAGTTCGAGGAAAAAGGAGGGTGGCAAAACCCTCCTGTTTTGCCAGCGCTTGCTCCAGTCCAGGAACCCTCAGAGCCTGCTCCAGCCTGTGAGGCCTCAGGAGTTCGCTCCAGAGCCCGATCTCGTCCTTGAATCCGCTCCTGAACCCACTCAAGGTTGAGTTTGTTGCAGTCCAGGAGTCCACTTTTCAGGCCACTCCAGTTCCTCCTGAGGTGGCCGCTTCTGTTGCAAAACCTTCTTAAGCTGTGGTGTCAGCTCCAGCATCTCCTGAGGTGGCAGCTTCTGCTGCAGAACTTCCAGAGGCAGCAGCATCTGCCTTTAAAAACTCTCTGCCAGTCTAGTCTGTGGACCCTCTGATGGTCCGGTCACAGTCAAGGAGGCTGACTGTGAACTCCCTGACTGTCCTGTTACGGCCAAAGAGGACGTCTGTGAACTCTGACTGTTCAGCCACGGCCAAGGATGCCATTGAACTCTCTACATGTCCTGTTACGTCTGCAGAGGCTGTTGTTAACCTTTCTATGCTCTTTGTTCCAGTTCTGCCTGATCCGTTTTGGTGGTTTCCTGCTCCATCAGCATCACCCTGGTGGACATCTGCTCCACTGTGGTGATTTTCGGTCCCATCTAATCAGCCGTGGTGGTCTTCTGCTCCACCCTGGTGGTCCTTGACCCAACCCTGACCTCCTTCTCTACCAGCCCCACCCTGGACTCTTGCTCAGCTAACTCTGTCCTGGTTTCCTGGTTTACCTCTGGCTCAAGCCATCTTCCACCACATGGGACTGGCCCACCATCCCTCCCTCGATCCGCTTCCATTCCATCTCCCTCCATTTTTATTTTTACACTTTGTAGAGCGTCTGGAATCCACTGTTTAAATCTGGGGTTGTGTCACAGCCATCTGCTGGAATGCCCATGAAAGCCACAAGAGGGCACTCATCCTGGGTCATTATCCATTATTTTTGGAATTAATTTTCCATCATCCCCTTGCTTTAATTATTGGTCCATTACCCTCAGCTGCGTGATGTTAGTCTTAAGTTCCCATATAAATACATTTGTTCTGTTGATCTTGGTTTGCTGCAGTATTGTGCAGTATTGTTTGGTTTGCTGCAGTATTGTGGGGTGGTGTGGGCGCAGTGGATAAGACCCATGCCATTGGTGTGAGAGACCCGGGTTCGAATCCACTGTGAGACACCAATGTGTCCCTGAGCAAGACACTTAACCCCTAGTTGCTCCAGAGGCGTGTGACCTCTGACGTATATAGCAATTGTAAGTCGCTTTGGATAAAAGCGTCAGCTAAATGAATAAATGTAAATGTAATGTATTGTTCTGTTTAATTGTGCCTTTCATTTCCCTGTGATTCATGGAGTCAGTTTTTTTTTATCATTATCTAGAACTACAATAAAGCTGCATTTGGATCTTAAATATTGCCTTTAAAGCAGGGCTATTCAAGTGGCGAATATGGCCCACCAATCATCATCATCCAGCCCAAGGAAGAGTATGCAGGTTGCTTGTGTGTTGAACTGATTTTGCACTAATTAGTTTCTCCCAAACGTGCCGACACTGGCCCAGACCAGCCAAAAAAGAAAATTTAAGTTTATTTATATAGTGATTTTTACGATACAAATTGTTGCAAAGCTTCTACAATATTTAGTAGTAGCTTATTAGTAGTGACTAGGTTTATGTGCATATGGTAGAAATTAATGGAAAAATCAATTCAAGATGTAATCAAACACGATGAACACTATTAACAGCAATTATTATATGGTGCAATCAAACTTATAGCAAAATTTGGTAGTTCGGTATGTTGTTTCAGGGTTAGCATCATCTGAGGTATTCTGAGGGGTTGGCATTGTATTGTCTCTTCTCAGGCGTTTTGCATCCAGACTGGAGCTTGTGGCAAAACAAATAGAGACATAATCAGTGTAGCTGCTATTCCAACCAAGTAAAATTAGTTTAACCCAAGCTAAAGAATAATAATGCACATTTGATCAGATATAACTGCAGTCCAAAATTATGAGATGCATTATTTGAATGCTTGGCAAAAGAGATATGTTTTTAATCTAGTTGCTGAAAAACAAGTTGCTGTCTAAAATAACACCCATATTTTTGACTGAAGAGAAAGTAATAGTACATCCATCTAGTTGAAAATTGTAATCTACGAGATTCTGTGTACTGTTTTTTGGTCCAATGAGTAATATCTCTGTCTTATCCGAATTTAATAGGAGAAAATTATTGGTCATCCAATCTTTTACATTTTTAACACACTCTGTTAGCTTAGATAATTTAAAAGTTTAATGTGGTCTCGTTGAAATATATAATTGAATATCATCAGCATAACAGTGCACTCTAAAAAATAAAACATTGGGTCAACAAAAAAAAGTATGTTAACGTTTTCCACTAGAATCTTTATGTTAAGACTACTGGCAGAATTACATTAATTCAAAGCGATGTTTTGAGTATGGTGAATTACCTTTTAGGCCACAATAAAACACATTTCTAAGTAACATGAACTTAATAATTTTCAATATGAATGCAAGTAATTAAGTTGAGCCAACATAAGGTTTTAAGTAAGGTGAAGAAGTTTTTAGGCCACAGTAAAATGCATTTCTAAGTAACATGAACTCAATAATTTCCAACATGAATGCAAGTAATTAAGTTGAGCCAACATAATGTTTTAAGTAAGGTGAAGAAGTTTTTTGGCCACAATAAAACACATTTCTAAGTAACATGAACTTAATAATTAAGTTGAGCCCTGTTCTATAATAAAGACATTTTCCTGTGTTTTCCAGGAGGGAAAACAGAAAGATGACAAACACATTCTGAAAGGTTGATAGATTTATTTTATATTTATTTATTTAGCACTAAATCCTTAAAAGTGCAAACAGCAGCATTTGTAGGCTACATTCTCCTAAGACACAAAACATCTTTAATAATTGCACTGTCCATGGAGCGGACCGGAGTCACATTTCACTGCTGGTTATACAGGTCCTTCTCAAAAAATTAGCATATTGTGATAAAGTTCATTATTTTCCATAATATAATGATAAAAATTAAACTTTCATATATTTTAGATTCATTGCACATTGCAACTGAAATATTTCAGGTCTTTTATTGTATTAATACTGATGATTTTGGCATACAGCTCATGAAAACCCAAAATTCCTATCTCAAACAATTAGCATATCATGAAAAGGTTCTCTAAACGAGCTATTAACCTAATCATCTGAATCAACTAATTAACTCTAAACACCTGCATAAGATTCCTGAGGCTTTTAAAAACTCCCAGCCTGGTTCATTACTCAAAACCGCAATCATGGGTAAGACTGCTGACCAGAAGGCCATCATTGACACCCTCAAGCAAGAGGGTAAGACACAGAAAGAAATTTCTGAACGAACAGGCTGTTCCCAGAGTGCTGTATCAAGGCACCTCAGTGGGAAGTCTGTGGGAAGGAAAAAGTGTGGCAAAAAACGCTGCACAACGAGAAGAGGTGACCGGACCCTGAGGAAGATTGTGGAGAAGGATCGATTCCAGACCTTGGGGGACCTGCGGAAGCAGTGGACTGAGTCTGGAGTAGAAACATCCAGAGCCACCGTGCACAGGCGTGTGCAGGAAATGGGCTACAGGTGCCGCATTCCCCAGGTCAAGCCACTTTTGAACCAGAAACAGCGGCAGAAGCGCCTGACCTGGGCTACAGAGAAGCAACACTGGACTTTTGGACAAATTTTGCATGTACTTCGTAAATCAAGGTGCCAGAGTCTGGAGGAAGACTGGGGAGAAGGAAATGCCAAAATACCTGAAGTCCAGTGTCAAGTACCCACAGTCAGTGATGGTCTGGGGTGCCATGTCAGCTGCTGGTGTTGGTCCACTGTGTTTTATCAAGGGCAGGGTCAATGCAGCTAGTTATCAGGAGATTTTGGAGCACTTCATGCTTTCATCTGCTGAAAAGCTTTATGGAGATGAAGATTTCGTTTTTCGGCACGAACTGGCACCTGCTCACAGTGCCAAAACCACTGGTAAATGGTTTACTGACCATGGTATTACTGTGCTCAATTGGCCTGCCAACTCTCCTGACCTGAACCCCATAGAGAATCTGTGGGATATTGTGAAGAGAAAGTTGAGAGACGCAAGACCCAACACTCTGGATGAGCTTAAGGCCGCTATCGAAGCATCCTGGGCCTCCATAACACCTCAGCAGTGCCACAGGCTGATTGCCTCCATGCCATGCCGCATTGAAGCAGTCATTTCTGCAAAAGGATTCCCAACCAAGTATTGAGTGCATAACTGAACATAATTATTTGAAGGTTGACTTTTTTGTATTAAAAACACTTTTCTTTTATTGGTCGGATGAAATATGCTAATTTTATGAGACAGACATTTTGGGTTTTCATGAGCTGTATGCCAAAATCATCAGTATTAAAACAATAAAAGACCTGAAATATTTCAGTTGGTGTGCAATGAATCTAAAATATATAAAAGTTTAATTTTTATCATTACATTATGGAAAATAATGAACTTTATCACAATATGCTAATTTTTTGAGAAGGACCTGTATATGCTATTTATAATTTTGTATGTGACGAATAGAAATCTTGAATCTTGTACCCAGAAGTTTTATGAGGAGGAACAGTGTTATAAAATTAAGTAAAACCCTGTGCATGAACCACCATCCTTATGTACACATGAAAATGATAAAAAAAAAAATTACAGGTGGCTGTACATTCCAGGCACTAATTTCAACATCAAATGAGCAAAGCTTCTTTCAATAAACTTTGGCAGTACTTACATTATTATCTCTTCTCTCATCAATATCAGACTGCTCATACTCCTGACTAACTTAAGGAAAAATATCCAGCAAAAGAAGGCATCGATGATGGCAATCTTCATCACTTGCATCGCAAAGTCTCCGTCGAGCTCCTCCACATCCTTGAAGAAATTAAAAGATGTTAGGAAGTATAAAATACATGGCTCAAGCATAAGTGCATAAGGGAATGAAGGGTGACCATGTACTTCAAAGCCTAGCCCACAGGAGGCTGGTGCACGGGATTGAAACGGCCATATCTCCACATGGGAAGGCTACAGAGACATGCAGTGCAAACAAAAGTAAAAACTAAAAGTATACTCAATTACTTACATGGTACTGTTTGAAAAGGTCCTCTTCCTCCTCTTCAAGATAGACTATGAGGCAGCGAATGGCAATTTCTCTCCGCCTTTCAACTGCATTGTCCTGATTCAAGTGTAACCCAAATCACGATTTGAAAAAAAAAAAAAATAACAAAAAGAGTGTTAGTTAGAGACCTAAGTAGGGAGATAAATTAAGTAAAATGATTCAAGGAGGTGTGTGTGTGTGAACACAACTGATTTATTTACGGTGGATCTGAATTACAAAAGTTAAGTGTTAATGTTTCTGTCTCACGCTGTATCTCTTCACGGCTTTCTTTAGTACTGGATCACGGCAGAAAGCCACACACACACACACACACACACGACAGTATTTTAAATTTCATTCCATTTCAGTATTTCTTCAATTCAGTAACTAAATAAGTTTCACCTGTGTCATTGTCACTAATTGTAGATGGACTCTGACCGCTCCTCACCTCAGGGGAAGGAGAAGGTAATGTCTGGTTTGTCCTGAGAGGCTGACCAAGTCTCAACTTGAAACCTTGGTGCACGACACCAGGATACCAGAAGATGAAAGCGAGTTTTTTGTCCTTGCAAGGCACACGGCAAAGAGACTGAAGACCTGAGTAGAGAGATAAATTAAGTAAAATTATTTGAAACGTGTTACAGCCGTGGCAGGGTGACCCACCAGTGGCCAAGTGTGTTTTTTATGATGGGGGCCAATCTTAAAGCAAGCGTTGTAATGCTGGTAATAGGATAAATTACAACACAAAAAATGTCAAGGAAATTATAAGGGTTGCTCACGGAGGATGGATATTTTAGTGCAAACAAAACAATTATCCATCATGAATTCACAATCTATATTTTAAATAACACACATGAAATTACTGACCTTAAGTAATTATGCATTTTTTTAAACAGCTTTCCAATCACTATTAATCTTTTTAGCACCATTTTTTAATTGTGATATATTTATCTTTTAAACATACATGTAACAGTCATCTTATTTCCCTTTCAAAACATTTAAATGAACTGTATTACCATTACTGTCCAACGTAAAGCAAGCATTTTCTTAGAAATTAACCTGTGTACTTATCAATTCAAATCAGACATTCAGTTTAATTGTATGGTCACTACAACTACACTACACTTTCTTCCGATCTATCATCGTGTCAATTCTCAGTTGATTTTGATAGTAATATCAACTTTGATTAATATGCACGAGGGAGGGAAAGCAAGACAGAAGACTGTGAGAGCGTGCGCGTGGCCGGAGGAGGGTCTTTCTCTCTCTCTCTCTCTCTCTCTCTCAGTAACATGCGCGGACGCCTGTCACAACTAGCAGTCAGCAATTTACATCACTCACCGATCAAATAAGGCTTTCCACTTATCACTCCACGCAGGTTCTGTTCATAGACAGTAGGTTCTGTTACTGAAGAATCCAACACGAGACAACAATATGGGGTAGCCAAACTGTTGCATGATTGGCTGTTAGCGTGTCACTCCCTACGTTGCTAGGTTACCAGAGAGCGAGTGCCTTTGTTCATGCAACCAAACTTGCTTCGCAAGTTCTGGTTTCTTCCGACGAAGAAAACAAAAATATATCGAACGTTTTATCGAACGCATTTTTATTCATATTGATTACATGTCTATCTTACATTTTATTCATAAACCTTAAAAACACACTCTTTTGTAGTAAAATACGAGCAGAAGATTAAAAAAATGGAATTCCAAAAAATGTAAATGGTAAAAAACGAAATTTGGAAAAATAAATAAAACGAAATTTAGGAAAAAATAAAACGGAATTCATAGGACCTTACATAACTCCGACTGGTTTTGAGCAAGCAAAGTATTTGAACAAACAGTGTAGCTACTCAATCAGTGACAGGCTACTAGCTAACTTTACCTCGGCACACAGACTATAACGTTACTATCAACACTGCTCAACTTTTAGAGTAAGGACTTGCAGATTTCGGTATTCGGTTACAGTAGGCTACCACCAACTGAATCCTGAGCAAATGTGAATATGTGTAATTAAGCATAAAATTACTTACCATTCACCACATGCTTCACTCGTCTCGTCTGGTTTTGAACATGGGCGCGGAAACTGTGGGCCGTTTACACGTCATCAAATAGTTTTTTACATTAACAGAACTTAAAATTAAATTGTTTTTTGATTAACTGAAAATGTTAAGCTCTGACAAGTCATGATAGTATATTCAATCAATAGGCATAGTTTGTGTGTCATCCCAACTCAATAAAATAACAATTACAATTAAAAAGTCTAACAGTATCTCAGAACTTGATATTTTATTTCACAACGATATATAAATTTAAGTAATGACTAAAGGTCCTCTGAATTAGTTTTTAGAGTGTGGAAACTAATCCTGTATTTTCAAAAAATATTACCAAGGGGCAACATGTAAATTGAAAAATAGCAGAGGACCAAGGACAGATCCTTGTGGCACTTACATATTTTACTGGTGATAAATGAGATGACTCCCCATTTAAATAAAACAAAATGGTAGCGGATGGACAGGTAAGATCTAAACCATCTTAAAGCCTTACCTTGAATACCTTTATAGTTTTTTAATCGTTCCATGAGTATGTCATGATCTATGGTGTCGAATGCAGCACTAAGATCAAGTAAAATTGGCAATGAGATGCAGCCTTGATTTGACGCAAGAAGCAAGTCATTTGTAATTTTAACCAGTGCAGTTTCTGTGCTATGTTGGGTCTGATCCTGACTGAAATTCTTCATACAGATCTCTTTTTTTTGCAGGAAGGATTTATCACAATTGAGCAGACACAACTTTTTCTAAAATTTAAAACATAAATGGAAGATTTGGAATGGGTCTGTAATTTGCCAGTTCACTAGGATCTAGTTATGGTTTCTTTATAAGAGGCTTAATAACTGCCAGCTTGAATGGTTTTGGGATGTGACCTAAAGATAATGATGATTTCATAATATTGAGAAGCAGTTCTTCTGCTACAGGTAACAACTCTTTCAGTAATTTAGTGGGTACAGGGTCTAATATATATATATTATTGGTTTAGATGCAGTGATAAGTTTACTGTATTTAGCTCTTCCTGCCCTATAGTTGTAAAGCACTGCAGTTTATCTTTGGGGGCGATGGATGAAACTGAAGTATGAGACGTTGTAGAATCTATCTATTTTATCAATGAAGAAATTCATAAAATCATTACTATTTAACTGTGATCGGGTGGCATCTGGTTATTTGTTAATCTAGCCACTGTGCTAAATAAAAACCTTGGATTGTTTTGGGTATTTTCTATGAGAATGTGGATATGCATGGCCCTGGCAGTTTTTAGAGCCTGTCTATAGCCTGACATACTGTTTTTCCATGCAATTCTAAAAACTTCAGAGTAAGTTTTGCTCCATTTGCGCACAAGACTATGACTTTCTTTCTTGAAGAATTAATTAACAGTATTACTGTTATATCATGGCACAGTAGGTTTTCCTCTAACCTTTTTCAATTTGATGGGGGCAACAGCTTCTAATGTATTAAAGAAGATATTGCCCATGTTGCCAGTCATTTCATCTGGTTCATGTGTATCTATGGGTACACAGAGCAGTTGAGATAAATCAGACAGGTTATTTATGAATCTGTCTTTGGTGGCTGGAACAATAGTTTCGCCTAGACAGTAACACGGAGCCATATAGTTAATATCAGTGATACCCAGCATGAACGATACAAGGAAATGGTCAGTAACATCATCACTTTGAGGAACGATATCTATATCAGTAAGATCGATTCCATGCGATATAATTAAATCTAGCATATGATTAAAACGATGAGTGGGCCCGGTGACATTTTGCTTGACTCCAAAAGAGTTATTAGGTCAGTAAATGCAAGTCTTAATGCATAATTTGTATTATCAACATGAATGTTAAAATCTCTGACAATTACTGCTTTTATTTGCAATTAATTGGATTTTCCTATATATGAATCTAAGAGACTACATGTGAGAGAAAGAGGCTGTTTAGGATGAGACAGATACCAGTACTGATTAATTCTTGAATGATATGATAAATATTACTTATATGGATATAATAATAATAGTTGTAATAATAATAATAATAATAGAGGGATCATTACACTTGAAGGCAAGTCACATCAACATTATTACACAGTGTTGCAGACGGACAGACAAGGTACACGACTGAATATCCAACAGAAATCATGGGTAAATAGGACAGAAGTTGGTAGTCGACACTCTTACAACAAACGAGACCGGACACAGGAAAAGGGTGAACTTATGTACTAACAAAACCAAGGGTAATTAATGACATACAGCGGGAACAATACATAACAAGTGGGAAAATCAAGACAAGGCAGACAGGAATTACAGAATACAGAATTCCATAAAACTGAAACTAACTGAACATAATAGTGTATTTTACAAAAGGAAATATGAACACAAATAAATACAAAATGTTTGAACAAAAATACAGAAATATTGTCAATGACAGTGTTCACATGTGCAGTAATAATGTGATTATTTTCATTAATCAGAGTAAGGACTTAATTGCAGTAAAATGTTTACATGACACAAGAAAACCATTTCAGTCCAATTTACATGCAATTTACATAATTCTGATTATTCACTAAGAAGTGAGATTATTTTTTCATCATTATTCACATACTCTACAACACAAATGATGAACTCAAGCATTAGGCCTTTTACTAGCAACTATCCACTTACTTAAATGCAAAACATGACTACAGACCATACAGTCTATACTACAGATGTATTGGAAGGTTGTTTGATACATTGATGAACATCACAATGTCATGATCACACAAGGTCCGTTATTAGCAATGAATCTTTCTACACTGCATAATTAATCTATTATTTACATCATGTCTTGTTTTCGTTTGAGGGTGCTTAGCACGCTTTAGCACTCCTGTAGGTCTTGGCCTGCTTCAGAAAAATGTCACAAAGTTCATTCATGAAGTTCTGTGAACAAGATGCAGCATCCGTATAGCTCTGAAAACACACTGGACGACACACACTGAATCTTTCACTTTGGTTCATTTCCTTTATTTGGCTTAACCCCACAAATAGTTTACCCACAGATAGTCACTCTTAAAGTGAGACAAAAATGCACAGTGTGTATGAATTATCTACATAGATGAATAAATAAAAGGTATTCATTTAGCTTCATATGAACAATTCAATTTGTTAACACCTGAGCACAAATCTTTAAAAACTGTACTTCAAAAATCATCCTAATTAATTTTAAAAAGGTTTCATAGAATGGCCTACAACAAAGGACAAGCGAGGGTATTTTCTGACTAGACGTTGAGAGTTTTTGTGTGAACCACATAAACAGCTTCTAGAATATCAGTGTTATTATATTACTGGGACTTTATTCACTGAACTTCATCCAGCATGAGAGAAGTATTCAGTATTAGACTAGGCCTTGTGTCACTGTGAAATCAAAATGGACGCTTCTTATATTTTATCAAATATAACGGTGTTTAGAGAAATTAGAAAATAACAACGATCCAATCAATTCTTGGTGGATAAAATAAAGCCCTGTAAAAAAAAATCTTGTTTGAGAAGCCATTTCACTCAGATATGTCACAATAGAGAAGAAAAAACAGTTACAATTTCCATGACTTTAAAGCCTGACACTTTTGTAGCATTTTAAGTTATGCATGACATTTCTTACAACATGACCCCGATAAAGTGGCCGTAACATGAATATATATGTTTAGCGATGTAGATGCTGTCAGATACAATGCACTTGGCTGTTCCATCGTTCAACAAAATTTTCTTTGTCAAGGCTCCATTAGACTGTGCCTTTTTTTTTGCAAAACAATAATAAAAAATAATAAATCACACTGTTGAAGTCTGAAGAGACATACAGTTAATGTGCTGATGAAACTGGAAGCATCAAAGCATGTATTCCTTTACTCTTCAGTTTATCGTATTGTTGGGAGAAGCTCAAGTGGATATGTGACGTCACAATTCGCTCAACATCTAAACAAGCCATTGTACAACAATTATGTTCAGTGACACTAGTGATGCATAAACGACACACTTCATCTTTAAAACATATTAATAAAGATTCAAAAAGATAGAGATGGCTCCAAATCATGGTTGGAAAATTGTTTTTTCAAATGTGTTTAACATAGCTATTTAATATTGTTATATATGGTATTTTTGATGTGTGATTCACAGATGATGTTGTTCTCAACCTCTCTGAAAAGAAGGGGTCTGTTTAGAAGTAAAGGAAAAAGAGATTTTATAGTTCCCATAGAAACAATATTCTTTAAATACTCTCAGTATCTGATGGACTGACAGTACCTTGCAAGAAAAGACAGAAACATCTTCAGTTAACATTTATCTCAGGTTTTTATTAAAGTTTGATTATTTTATTTATTATAAAGTATTTATTATCCTATTATTTTTGTTTTCTTATCTGTGTGTAAAACGGTTCATTTGGCCCAGTGGCAGCAGCGGTTATTCTGAACTCCCCATTGATTTCATCTAGTAATCTGATTTACTGTATTTGCATCACATGCTAAGGAAACAGCGTTTGCCTTTCATTAGAGGGGAGGCATCTCTCGTAATTGTGAGCTTAACTGATTAACATTTAGCTTTATGGCAGTATGCTGCAGTTCCCATGGTGATATAATGGCATGTTCAATTATAACTTGATGAGGACCATTAAAATGTACATTTACATCCTTCTTTCTATTTATTGTTTCTTTATGTCAGTTTTTTTTTTCTTCATTTGCAATTAAAATGAATTTCACTCACTTTGGAGATATGGAAGACAACTTTACCTACCATTAGTTTAAAAAGAATTCTTATTTCACTGAAAAACCAAAAAGTGAAATTAATCAAATTAAAATGATTTCATATAACTGAAATATTACTGAAAATGCATAGTACTTAATAGAAAAAAGTTACAGTAGATCAACTCAAAATATGATTACATTAAATTAAGAATTGTACTTCTGTTTGGCACTCAACAAAAGTGTTACTTTTGGCCCTTGTGTATACAGTATCTAGATTTCTTGAAGTGTATAATTTCTTATTATTCCCCAAAAAGTATTGTATTGATATTTTCTACCAAATGATTGCTTGAAACGGCTTTATATTTGAGTGATATAATGGAAAGTGTTTGGTTCATGTAAATAATGGCCACACATTTGGACAGTTGAGCGATTTTTTTGACTCATTCTTCATTTTTTCTCAAGATTGGTACAACCTTAAAATATTTTTTTATTCGTAATGTATTTGCATAATATAAAATATGTTCTTAAATGACATATACCCCTATAATCTGACACCAATATTTAAACTAATGACAGGTGATTACGAGGGTCCTCAGTTAGTCCCTACAGGTAATCGTACCCCTCCCTTCAGTGATATCTTTAACAGTTTGACTCACATGACTGGATTGATGCCTGTTACTCTGCTCTCGTCTTCAGTGATCTTTTGTTTCACTTGAGATTTGGTGTGGAGGTGGGAAGACTTGATAATGCCGAGTTATGCAACTGGCACTGGAGAAGATACAAGTGCAGCTTGCCTTAAGTAAATGTAGTTCATTTTCTATCTCATCTGTGAGGTGCTCGGGTGAATTGCCATGTCCTCCTGGGTCCTTCCTGTTATTCAGTAACTTTTGAACTTCTAAAAAAAGAAATAACATGATGTGTTGTAATTTATTGGCGTAAAGGGTATTTTTTTGGCGTATAAGGTCTGAGTGGTCTGGAAAATGTTCTAGCTCAGGCACTTTATTAATTATACCTTGATATTTTTAAGTAATTTGAGGAAAATAAAGAGGATGGAAATAAAGAGCTGGAGATAATATTCCATTATTTAGTGAGGGTTTGAGAGTTAGCGTAGGCTACATGAGAGTTGAAGTTATTTTTGAAAGATTTTATCCTTTCTGTTATAAAGAAATATTTTAACCTTCAGATTTCTGTAATTTTATCAAAATGAAAACCAAAGTGGAATATTTTAGAACAGTGGAACAAAATTTAAAGGCCCCATGACTTTTACAATGGTTTGTGAATTAATGGAAAATGATTAAATAATAATGATAAAGGATAAGGATCATTTAAAGATTGGAAAACGTTTTAAGAATTTATTAAGTTTTAAGACTTTTCAGGTCTACAAATCACAATTTTAAACTACAGCCTATACTTTATTACCTGGTTTTTCTAGATGTACGTATTATGTGTGCCTGTGTGTGTGTGTGTGTGTGTGTAATATGTGTAAGATTAACTAGTAATTTTATTTGATACAATTCATAGAAAGAATTGTACCTAGAGGACTGTAGATTACATAACCTGTTTTAGTGTGTACTAACATGCATTCTTAGATTCCACATTCTGTGACATCAGTGCCACATATCTTTGCTATTTTTTTCCTAGGATTGCACAATTCTAATTATCTCTGGTTGCTCAGGTAGTGACCCTGAATGTGTCATTGTGTGTAACTGTGTGTCAGACAAGATGTCAGATCGCATGGTTGTCTTTCTTCGACTTATTTGGTTGCCATAGCAACCACATGTTCTTTTATCATTTTCTGTAGCAATGTGTTGTAAAAATAGAGAAGCAACAGAGGAAATGTTGGGAATGTTGCATATTTAAACCTCGCTGGGTTCCGGTGGATTCTGCTGGGCTGCTTTGACTTGGAGGCTCAATAATAATTTTACAGCAAGATTCATTTACTTTATCCTGAGGTCATCAGGCTTATGAGCTCTTTATCACACAGCCATCTAGAATTCAGCTCTGAAGTATACAGATGTATAAACTGTAATAATTATTGTATGAAATCCAGTAACGGCTGCGAACAGCAGTCCTGCTGTGAATTACTGTCATCTCTGTGTAACAAACTCTAAAATCTGCTTTTCATGGTCAGAGTTCTCAGCAATGGTTACCATGACAACTCTGTGTGATATCTCATTCTCTTTGATATACTGCAATGGATTATGGACCCTGGGCATTATGTAAGAGGAGATTTAGCACTAAAGGTGTTTCCTGCTCTGATTTCTTCTCATGCACATTGGCATCTATGCTTTAATTTGTCATTTACTGATATTAGCTGTTATCCCAGATGATGAGAACACATGGTTTGGATGTTGCTAGCTGTTTTTGTATCTCTTACACACAAAAAAAGAAGAAAAAGAAGAAGAAAAATTTAAGTGCATTTTAATATTGGTTTAATCAAAAACCATGTTTTTGGTCAGTTTGTCTAAAAGCAAAAATGTTTCTCTATAAAGTATTTGATGTTCAAATGCTTTTTGTTGCTTTAAATAAAAGTTTGTAAAGTTGTAATTCTCCTTGTGGCTGGTTGGTTTGCTTCATGACTTTTAAAGCCTTAAAAAATACCTTAAAAAAAAACCCTATGAAAAAAAAAAAAGGGAAAAATATTTCTGGAACCAGCACCACTGAAAATGTTGGTGGGCACTAAAACACTCTAAAGCCAGTTTATGCTGATGGTGAAATTAAGGTGTTGTGCGCATATAAAAAATAAGATTATTTAACAATAAGAGTATGTAACAAATATGAATTGTTTATTTTTATGTTGGTCCAAAGTATATTTTTTGTTAGTTTTGTTTGCTTTTCATTGCATCTTGGAGCACCTCACATAAAGCTTTCACATGGCTTTAGAGGTTTCCCAAAACAGACTTTTATTGCTAAATTTTTCTTTGAAAAGAAGTTGAAACAGACCTGAAAGTGTGGTATGATAAAGTGGTCGTTTAAAATTTGACTGTCAGCCATAAGACTGCAGGTTTGAGCCAGGATCCATGCAAATCCATGTGAGCTATCGCCATCGAGCCCCTGGTTGATCAAGGTGAAATTTCTCTGCAATGGGTGCAGTGTAAGTTGCATAAAAGCAACCATACTTGAAACTAAACTACAGATTTGTGCTCTCCTGGGAGTTCAGGGCATCTCTTTTCAGTGTTTTAGGCTTGATGAATTTAATTTAGGTTTTCTAAATGTTACGTCAGAAATATACAAACCCTTTTTTTTTCTCTTGTGGTCATAATTCTTTTGAAAGAATTGAAAGAAGATTCCTTTTCTGTCAGAATTAGCATACTTTAACTCACAATGAATACTTATATAATACATTTCATGCAAAGAGAGAGAGAGGTTTCCTGCTGGATCCCATTAGTCAGAAGAAGGGAGTCTATCTGAAAGACAGTTAAATGCTTTATTTATTTATTTATTTATTTATTTATTTTCTTTTGGATATGAACCATGGTACTATAAAGTGAGGAGCTCTATAAAACCAAGAGAGAGTAATCCTTTACCATTCCCCAGACAATTTTACGTTTTAGTTTTTAAAGTTTTATATAAATATACATTTTAAATTATGTTTAATAATATTTTGTCATGCTGAGTCTGGAGAAGTTTTGTCATGCCCTTACATTTGTGCTTTTTTCAGTTTCTTATTAACATCTAAATGGTTAAAGTCTAATATCACTGTAATCAGCACAAACTGGGCTGTAATAATATGTGAGCAGCATGTATGTACATGATTGCGTTTTTGAGAAAAAAAATGTTATGCGTGGTTAGGGAAAAACTAAAAATGTTAAATCACTTGAATAAGGCAAAAAAACACATACAGAACAATGGTTCCCAGGATTTTTGAGAACTGGAACTTGTAGCCTAGAATTTTTCTTTCAAAATTATGTGAAAATCATCTTGTTTACTCACTCACAGAAAACAATATATTGATTAAAATTTTCTAAGACACTTTCTGTTGGTAAAAGTCATATGCGAGTAGGCGTCAACTATCATGAATATCATTGTGATTTACAGAGGTGGAAAGTAACGAATTACATTTACTCGCGTTACTGTAATTGAGTAGCTTTTTTGTGTACTAATACTTTTTAAAGTAATTTTTTTAATCTGTAATTTTACTTTTACTTAAGTATATTTAGTTTGAAGTATTGTACTTCGCTACATTTTAAAACACATTAATTACTGAGTAAAAAAAATAAAAATAAAAAAAATAAATCGCTCCCTGGAAACTACGGCAGTAAATAATGGGCAGGAGGGCAAACTGGCGCTAAATCACAAGAAAGATGCAGACGGACAAAACAGGCGTTAGTGGTGCAGACACCGCTGAAAACGAAACCCCGTCACATTCTGAAGTTGAACTCGAAGGAAATGAAGTGAACCCCTGGTCATATGTATGATCTATTATGCAGTGTAAGCTGTACTTGCCTAGGAAGACCAAACTAGAAGCTTATAAAATCTCGACAAGACATCAACCCTTTGCAAGAATGTAGAGGTAAGCTAAATAATTGCATCGTTGCATTGGTGGTTAAAATGAAGCTTTGACATTTTAGCAAGAGGTTTTGCACAAATTAGCCAAAAAGACAGTGGTGAGGAGTGTGCTATTTTTGTTTTAATGATGTGCGCGCGCATTTATAGTGCTTTCTTTCACTGTGTGATTCAGTCTCCTAAAATGCATTTAGAATGATCACAAAATTGAAGATATAGGGGCAGAAAATTCACATATTTATATAATTTCATATATTAAATCAAAATCACACAAAGAATGCCATCTTTTCCTCCAAAAATCATCATGAATATATACATACATATATATAACAGTTCAGTAAACAAGTTAATTAAGAGACTTGCGTTCAGACACCATATTGCCTTTTTTTAGCTCTATTTCTACAACAGAAAATAATTCCAAACACAGCCACCAAAGCACAGTTTTGCGTCTCTGAGCAACGTGACAGTGTTTCGTTCCTGAATGAATCAACCGTTTAAATGATTCGGTTCAATCGCAATGACTCACTTATTAACAGTGACTTGCTGACACATACTGGCCATTTTAATTTCACATTTAAAGTATCTTTTGATTTTTTTAAATAATTAATTTCTTATCATTTCAAATGAGTATTCAACATTTTATGTCTTGTATATCAAAACATTATTCATGCATTTGTAACTGCAGGTTAAATGCATTCTTGTCCTGCACTAAACAGTGTAATACATCTAAATGCCACTTCCAATGAATCTTCATTTCCTCTGCATTAAAAGATGAGTTTGTTGATACTGATTTGCCTGGTAACAGCCCAAATGTTTTATTATTCTAAATAACTGATTCCTTTAATTAAAAACAACTAGTTTGAGATTAATAGACCTATCCCAGGGGTGTCAAACTCAGTTCCTGGAGGGCCATAGCCCTGCAGAGTTTAGTTCTAACCCTGCTCCAGCACACATATCATGTAGTTTTCAAATAAACCTAAATGATTAGATTAGCTGGATCAGGTGTGTTTAATTAGGGTTATATCTAAACTGTGCAGGACTGTGGCCCTCCAGGAACTGAGTTTGACACCCTTGGCCTGTCCCATTTTGACTCCCTCCCACTGTTAAAATGTAACTAAGTAATTTTTACTTTGAGTAAATTTTAAATGAGCTACTTTTTACTTTTACTTGAGTAGATTTTTAGACTGGTACTTTTACTTGTACTTAAGTAAAATTTCATTAATGTAATGGTACTTTTACTTGAGTAGAATATGTTTGAACTCTTTCCACCTCTGGTGATTTACACCTGAGAAGACAAAGGCCTGCACAATGAGCTGCATAATGAGCCGTTCAGTCAGCTGTGCCAATGAGAGGGAGGGGTTACAAGAAAGAATGTGAAGACAAAATAAATCTATATAATTTTATGTTTGTAGTTTATTTAGAATATATTTAATTATCCCACAACATAATTTAATATCCACTTGGGAGTTCAGTTAAACAGTTTATTAGGAACAATCAAAGCTGACTTTCAAACTAATTTTTTGCACCATTAATCAAGTCACACAATCCTTCAGAAATCCTTTTAACAATCTTATTTTCTACCAAATAAAAAAAAAACATTTATTGTTATTATTATTATTATTATTATTATTATTATTAATGTTGAAAAGAGCTGAGAATATTTTTCAGGTTTTTTTAGGGGGGATAAATTAAAAGAACACCATTTTTTGTTACATTTGTTACAGTTACATTTATTTGTTACATTTATATTATTTACATCAAGCTTTTGAAGTGTATAGTGTTGTATATTGTTATTGAAACTTCATAATGTTTCACTTGATTATACATTTAGTCAGGAATTATAGTTTGGAAAAAGTCTAACTAGTAAAATGTTTACACGTTATGTGAAAACTAGTACAAGTATATAAATGAATAAAAAGAGACTTACTCATGTTTATGATCTCTGCTGAATAAAGTGCTTCATTCTTTTTTTTCTGAGGAAATCCATTTCTCAAATCCTCAACCACATCACATCTTTTTGGGGTGAATTATGTCTTATTCCTCTCATCGCGAAGCAAACAGTAAAATAAAAATTTGAAGAACAGTCTCGCTGCTTTTTCTTCTGTTATGGGCGTATTCAAGCCGCGCGCTTCAGTTTGAATCTGAATAGTGCTTTCAGCGCGGGGACGTGGTCACATTAGATATAATGAAGAGAGACATGAAAAACGGACATTGCGTTGTTTTCATATGGATTACTTTATCACACAATATCTGTTTTCGGCGGCACTTGTTTAGTTTAAAAGTAGACATGTCAAGCTTTCTATAGATATCTCTCTCATGTCTCTTCGTTGAGTATTCACGGAGTTACAGTCAGGTGGGAAGGAAGTCGACCGGAAGTTGAAGTCGGCCGCGTGCCGCCATCTTGTAGCAGAACTTCACTTGCGTTAGCATCCCATTGACTCCCATTCATTTTGGCGTCACTTTGACAGCGAATAACTTTTAAACGTTTAATAACGTTTGAAGACTCCAGTTGTCCATTATTTATTTCTAAAGATACACGACAATGTATAAAGGGCTCCATTACCTTCTATGTTACATTATGGCCCTGTAGAAACAGTTTTTGTAAAAATAGGCTAACGATTGCGTCATAACCACTCGACTCTCTGTCGCACAGTAGAGAAATTACCGTACAGACAGGAGGAGAAGCTCGCAGGCAATCGGGGAGACGTCAAGAGAGAAGCCCATAGATACAAGCCCTGGCATTACATTTTAAAATACTATACAAAATAATTAATCAGAATACTTACTCCTGCTCACTCACGCCAAAGAACTCCCCGCTCAAGCTCGCCGTCTCTGCAAGATTAACGATGGTAGTTTGCACACACAGCTAAGATTTACATATGTCATACAGGTTGCTGACGTCATCAAGCTTAGTTTGAGTCTGCGCGTCAGAAACGGAAGTGCTAAAAATCGCTAAAAATGGGCTTCACTTGTCTCAATTGAGTTCCAATGGGGTCGCTGTGTCCATTTCTTTTACGGTCTATGTTTACAGTTCATTTTAGTGAGGTGTTTGTAAATGAAGATCAGCGCAGACAAAGGCTGCAGACAGCACACCTTGTTTGTTATCTTTATTTTATAAGTGCACAAAGTTTAGTTTTGTTGTTATTATGTCTGTATCCAAAAAAAAGTAGACCCTTTACAGATTCGATTGATGTATTGCTCTTATCTGTACGATTAAAACTGAAAGTGTAATTTAAGTTATTTTCGGGGTTATCAGGAGAAAATGACTCATAACGTGTATCCGCGTTAATCGACTCCAGAGGGTTAAAGAACTTATTTTGATGTGTTGAATAACATACTAAATCGCATGTAAAGTACTTGATTAGTTTAGTTTTATAGTTTTAATTTATTAGAATGATATTACATATTACATGATAACACCCCAAACATTTGATATTACAATTTAAATGTATAACTACAAATATATTTAAATAAATGAGATTCGTGTTTCAACAGAAATGACATTAAAATATATTAAGTTTATATGCTTGTCAGTGCATTTTACAGTACACTTTAACTATTTCAAAGACAACAAGTAATTATGAAATGGCATACATGAAGATGCACTTAAGTCAAAAACAATCTTAAATTAAACCAATTGCATTTAATATAAATTTAACTGCATTTAATAAAATTATAACAACTTATTTTTAAAAAATTTAACACGTTATGGTCTTACATTTGTTATATCTAATAATAATAATAATAATAATAATAATAAGTAATGCAGAAACCAAACAAGAGACTGGCTCTGTCCAAAATTGGAGTAGGTGCAGTACTTCTTTTGAAAAAGTAAAATAGAATGATTATATCTGGGGTGCCTAATTCTACTCCTGGATGGCCAACATCATTCAAAGTTTAACTCCAACCATCTCTAGCAGACTTGTCTGTAAGTTTGTAGTCATTTTGAAGACCTTGATTAGCTGATTCAGGTTTGTTTTATTAGGATTACAGCTAAACTCTGAAGGACAGTGGCCCTCCAAAAACATCCATTCCATATAGCATGAATGTAATCCAGACTTTATTTACTACATTAGTCATGTTGTCACTGACATGTGACTTACTACCATCATTTGGATAACTTTACTTCTAGTCACAGATCCAGATGATGCTTTTGTTCCAGATGATTGTTTTATGAATGCCATGATTTCAGACATACAGTACTACTCTTTTCACATACCCTGTTTTTGAGCCACTAGTAGGGAACTATGTATATTTAAATCTAGCCAATGTCTTTATGAGTGAAACTTTAAATTGATTCATTAAAAAACTATGTCCATCTGACATAAATATAATTTTATAATCTTCCTAAGCCATTGCTAGTTACTTGATGGTTTTGAATAAGTTACAGAGGCTTGAACTCATCTAGCAACTAGGGTTTAAAAAATGTTCAAATCACATTGTCTACATTCGCCGAAGTTAAAGTTATTTTCTTCCCAAAATAAAAATGCAGGTTATACAGGTTTTTAATGACTTGAGTGTAAGTGTTGAAAGAATTTTTATTTTGACCAATAAGTTTAACCTCTTGTAAAATGAAATCTTCAGAAACAAGAGTGAAGACATTGTTGTGCGATATAAATAAACTTAAGACTAGTCTAGTAAACCTGCTCATCTTTAATATTCTTCTCTTTATTTCAGACCAGCAGTATTCCTCCTGGTCACCACCCCGAGATTTCAATGAGGATAGTAGCCTCGCTCCACCCAGGAACATGAAGGGCTTATCAGGTGGTCGTGCAATGCACCAGATTCCCACGCTGCCGCCATGTGGACTGGTGGAGTGCGAGCATCTCCATGACCTGCACGGCATGCATGTGTCCGATCTACGCCACTCCTACCTGCTCAGCCCCACAGAGACCTACGCCATGGACTTCCATCACCGTCTGTCCCCCCGCAGCTCCATTCACTCCGACTGTATGATCATGTCACCCGTTGCGCTAACTTCAACTGCCCCTGCTGACCATATCTCCAGCAGCACCTTTCCCAGAATGCACTACAATTCACAGTACTATGACCCAGCTGCCCGGGAAGACTGTGCAGCCATCACCACCTCAGCCACATCCGCCGCTGCTGCTGCAAAATCCACCTCTCACCATATCAGCAGCAAGAGCAACCGCATCCCCGCAAACCTGCTGGACCAGTTCGAAAAACAGTTTCCGCTTCATCGCGATGGATTCCACACACTCCAGTACCAACGCACATCTGCCACCCCTGGTGGGGAGCAGCGTAGTGAGAGCCCCGGTCGTATCCGACACCTGGTGCACTCTGTACAGAAGCTCTTCACCAAGTCCCACTCACTGGAGGGATCGTCCAAGATGAATGGCACCAAAGGTGACAGTGGAGGTGGGGGAAGCCATCACCATCACCACGGCAATCATCACTCATCCAAGCATGGCAGCAAGCGCAGTAAAAGCAAGGAGCGCAGGCACCGGTCAGGGACGGGGGGCTGGTGGAGCTCGGATGACAACCTAGATAGTGATAGCACCTACCGCACAGCCAGCGCCTTGAGCCGCCACCATCATGAGCACGTAGGTCACAGTTTCCCAGAATCCATGCACACTCATTTTGGAGACCACTCACTCAAAACCTCCAAAAGCAACAATGATGTCAAGTGTTCAGCCTGTGAGGGCCTGTCCATGGCACCTGATGGAAAGTTCATGAAGAGAAGTTCCTGGTCAACACTCACCGTCAGCCAGGCCAAAGAGGCCTATCGAAAGTCCTCCCTTAACCTAGAGAAGCCCATGATGCATCAGGACCTTAAACCATCATTCCGGTCCTCACACTACCTACAGGTAGGTCAAGGCTTTTTTTAAACACACCCACTTCCATCCTTGAGAAGGTGATATAATGAAGCCCCAAATGCCTTTAAACCAGCAGTTAGTTGTATGATGGGAAAGAAAAAAATGGTTTAATGGTTTCTGTGTAATGCTTCAGTCTGTTCATGAAGGGAATTTGTATTTTTGTTGCATGTGTTTTGTGTATCAACACATATCTGCTTTGATTTTGGTGTAGATTTTGACAGAACATTCCCTTGGACATTGAATAATTGACAAAGATATGCATTTTATTAATTTTGAATGTTAAATCATTTTGTGATATCCTTCCTGAGGCTCAAGCAGTAGAGCATGGCTTATGGGCATGATTTCAATTTGCCAGAGAAATTTTGGACCAATGAGATTTTGCTATAGGCAGGGCTACCCATAAACCCAAAACATACTGTAAGCAAGTATCTAAATGCTAGTCAAGCATCGTTTTATGTATTTTCATTGCAGCATGTATTTGGTGTAAAGACACATGTGTTTAAGCCCTGTTGAGGACTGCAGTTTGTTACCAACGGTCAGACCAATGCAAGACCATTGACCGCTGACATACAGACCGTTTCGTCACTAGTTTAAAACCAATAAGGGATGATTCAGGGATAAGGGATGATTTGGGGAAGTCGTGGCCTAATGGTTAGAGAGTCAGACTCGCAATCGAAGTGTGGTGAGTTCGAGTCTCGGGCCGGCAGGAATTGTGGGTGGGGGGAGTGCATGTACAGTGCTCTCTCCACCTTCAATACCACGACTTAGGTGCCCTTGAGCAAGGCATCAAACCCCCAATTGCTCCTCGGCCGCCGCAGCATAAATGGCTACCCACTGCTCCAGGTGTGTGTTCACACTGTGTGTGTGTTCACCGCTCTGTGTGTGTGCACTTGGGATGGGTTAAATGCAGAGCACGAATTCTGAGTATGGGTCACCATACTTGGCTGAATGTCACGTCACTTTCATGAACTTACAGAGATTGTGCTGTCATGATGGTGCCCTTGAGCAAAGGTCTTTACCCCAGGTTACTCCAGGGTGACTGTTCTTGTAATAAAAGTAGCCTTTGGATGACAATGTTCACATGAACATTTAAATTATACAGGCCCCTTGAATGATATAGTAAATGTACTGGTTTTGAGCTTCTTTAAGGAAAAACAGTCTTGTTTGGTCCACTTTCTTTTTGTCAAACAAATGTGTGTGGGGCAAAATGCAACTGAATGCA
The DNA here is from genome assembly GCF_963082965.1 of Carassius carassius. NCBI lineage: Eukaryota > Metazoa > Chordata > Actinopteri > Cypriniformes > Cyprinidae > Carassius > Carassius carassius. The sequence goes on from NC_081772.1 coordinate 23,120,873, forward strand.
GTAACTGATTATCTAGTGTTACTGTTTAAGGCCTGTGAGAATCATTGATGCTTAAGAATGGGGGATCAGTACAAAAAGGATCTGTGATGTAGTGTAACATTAAAGCGTGTGGTAGTTAGAAACTTTTATTTAATAGATAGCTACAGTATATGTTTAAATTATGTCTAATCAAATAAATGCAATGATATACAACATTTCATAACTTTTATTTTATGTTTTAATGCCAGAGGAAATATAAGTGTATAAGTTTTTGCTGTTTTGCAGATAAGCTTCAAAAGTGGGACTTTTATATTTACAGTGCCCAAGCTTTTATATTGACAGTGCAGAGAATGCCAGCATGTTTTAAAAGTCAAAAAATCCATATCAGTCCTCTACTGATTTCATTCAGGTGATTTTAACATGTCTGTCGAAATAGATATGAATTAAATAAATTGTCATACTGTTGAATTGAATTGAAGTTTTATATTGCCTCTGATTCTTATTCTGATTTATGGCACAGGGCACACATAGGTCGTGCTGACTGCTACACAGTTATTTAACTAATCTGTTCCTGACATCTAACTGACATCTTCCTCCTCGAAGGTTAATTATGGCATAAGTAGCACAGTAGTCTCCTTGTACTGACAAGCTAAGCACTACTTTGAAACTTCAGCTCATACTGTACAGCATTGTTATGTTTGCATTGGAAAAAAAATTAAGCCTGTCCTGTTGTTGACCTTATTAGAGACTGTCAGTGCTCGAGACAGATGACAGCCTTGCTGAGTTGTAAATGGCATTCAACTGGATACACTCACTAATTAACCATTCACTAATAACTGTGAACTTCAAATCTGATTTCATTATCAGCTTTCAAGTCAGCTGTGTTCCAGTGTGTTTAACAAACCAGATGTGTATTGTACATACATTAGATTAGAATAGATTAGATTAGATTTTATTGTCACTGTGCAGAGTACAAGTACAGAGCCGTTGAAATGTAATAGAGCCAATGAAATGCAGTTTGTAGTGGTTTAATGGTTAGTAGTTTAATACATGGTTTGTAGTGGTTCAATGTGGGTTAAGGTTAGGCTTTGTGGGAATCTGAATTAAGATGACGAGAAACATCCAGACAAGCTGTCTCAGATGTTTATTCTAAATTCCCATTTCCTTTTGTCTAGCTTCATGTGATGTATATGAATAGACAAATTTGGCAATTGTTGGTTGATAGTATTACACCATTTTAACAAAAATGATACATTTAATGTGATTTACTCTATATTTGTCTTACATAAATGTAAACACTTAAAAAAAAGCAAAGTTTATTATGATATTCATATTTTTTATTGTTCTCTGATGTGTATGTGAAGTTTTATTTCAAAATACCCCACAGATAATTATTTATGGCTTGTTGAAATTGTCACTTTTAGGGTATGAGCCAAATCACATTGTTATTTGCCTTTGTCCTCTTTAAATGAAAATTAGCTGCTGCTCCCACCTCCCTTTTCAGACGAGTGCGAAGCTCAGTGTTGCCAAGTCCACAATTTTCCCACGGTTTTAAGCAACCCCAATAACGTGTATTTTACCTCACCAGAATGGGATTTTTATCAGGGGGTCCCCCTCAAAACATGAGTGGGCTAGTTTTAGTAGCAATTGGGCGGGTTTTGTTGTGAAAACCTGGCAACCCTGCCGGAGCTTCAAATGATCATGCTCCTGTGCATGTGTTACAGTTTAACTGGTGGTGACCTTGTTTATTGACTTCACATTGCTTCCAAATGCAATTTTTAATTACCACATTCCTATTTACAATCATTCTAGTAACACGTGAAGGCAGCGTTAGTGAAAACAGGCAGAAACAATGGTAGCTTTAGCAACATTAGCCTTACAGAGAGCCAAGAAGATCTTTTGGAAAACAAAATGTGATGCGTGGTGCTTACGGTGTCTGTAGTCTGGACGTTTGCGCACAAAGTGATGGTATTGATTCCCTCTTTCAGAAGGAATCTTTGCACAGCTTCAGCTGACCTGAGCCTCTTTGGGGAGGCAGTCCGGTGTAGAATGTTAGCACAAATGTATAGGACCTTTCAGTTTTTTTCCAGGACATTTCCTTCGAAAATTTAAGTTTACCACCGTGTCCTCAGCGGTCTGTAGAGACTCCTATGTTTGTTGGTGCATCCCAACACACAACACTTTTAATGGCTCTTTGGTGCTGATATTGTACCTCCAGAAGCTACAGCAAGAGAACAGTAATGGAGGACTGCAGCTTCTCACTCAGGGCTATGTATATGATAATAGGGCAGAGAGCATCACAAATGGTATCATATGTACGGTTGGGTATCGTTTGAATTTGAACGTTTCCAATTCCGATTCCTTGTTTCGATTCTGGTTCCTAACGATTCTCGATTCCGATTCTTTTAAGAGGCAGGGTCATAAAAGTTTAGGATCAGGGTTTCCCATACATTCATTAATTTGTGGCGGCCCGCCACAATATCAACGCTGACTGCCACGAATTGATTCAGATTTTAAACCTATTTAATATGGGTACAATTTTATTTTATTGTAGAGCTGCGCGCTGCTTGCTCCCTCCCTCTCACAAACTGACAATGGAGGCACGCACGACTAGCCCCTCCTCTTCGAACACGATCTGAATCAAAACATGAGCATGCGTTAGTTACAGATTGTATTCCCCCATCGAAGATTGCAGAATCAATCCGGAGTTGAATGGTTAGTAATGAACACTGTTGCTCAACATAACTCTGAGAAGTTAGTCTATGTTAAGCGCTGTCACGTTTCCATTACAGATTTGCGCAAAACTTTAGTGTTTTTTTTTCTAAATATCGATAAACAACTATTGCGAAATCACGGCGTTTCCATTAACTGATGTTATGCGACTAAAAACGTCATTTTTTTCCTCTCGCGATCAGTCATTCCAAAAATCATGGCAACGGACGTTGGTAGGTTTATATATATCACAGCCACCAGACTAGACATTATATTATTATTATCTCCAGGTTCAGGTTGGTGTGTGTTGGTTTTTGTCCACCTCAATCTCCAGGTTTGTGTGTATGTGTCAGAGTCTGTGTGTGTCCACCTCCAGGTCCAGTTTGGTGTGTGTGTGAGCCTGTGTGTGTCTTAGTCTGTGAGTGTGTGTGTTAGTCTTTTTGAATGTTTGAGTGTGTGAGCCTGTGTTTGAGTGTGTCAGTAAGTTTGTGAGTTTGAGTGTGTGTGTGTGTCCATCTCCAGGTCCAGGTTTGTGTGTGTGTGTGTGTGTGTGTGTGTGTGTGAGCAAAATTTGCAACAAGAAGTCTGTGGAGCCGTCATAGCATAGAAAGTGTAGCAATGGCATAGCAATGTAGCAATAGCAATGTCTTTAAAGGGATAGTTCACCCAAAAATGAAAATTCTATCATCGTTTACTCACCCTCAAGTTGTTCCAAACCTGTATGAGTTTCTTTGTTCTGCTGAACACAAAGGAAGATATTTGGAAGAATGTTTGTAACCAAACAGATCTCGGTCCCCATTGACTACCATAGTATATATTTTTTCCTACTATGGAAGTCAATGGGGACCGAGATCTGTTTGATTCTGTCATTCTTCCAAATATCTTCCTTTGTGTTCAACAGAACAAAGAAACTCATACAGGTTTGGAACAACTTGAGGGTGAGTAAACGATGATAGAATTTTAATTTTTGGGTAAACTATCCCTTTAAGGTATCTGACATTAACCCCCGGTTTCACAGACAAGGCTTAAGCCTAGTCCTAGACTAAAATGTAAATCTGAGCTGTTTTATCGAAAAGAAACTTGCACCGACTGATCTTAAAACATGTCAGTGCCTTTATTTTGTCATAAGATTCACACCAGTAATACTTTTTTCGAAGGAATGTTTATAAAAATTACTTAAATGTCCTAATTGAACTATGGCCTAATCCTGGTTTAGGCTAAGCCCCGTCTATGAAACCGGGCCTAAGTGTTGGCAATGGAAATGTGTACTTGTCACTAAAAATATATGATATATTTATGATATATATAGTGAAGTGACATTCAGCCAAGTATGGTGACCCATACTCAGAATTTGTGCTCTGCATTTAACCCATCCGAAATGCACACACACAGAGCAGTGAACACAAACACACACACTGTGAGCACACACCCGGAGCAGTGGGCAGCCATTTATGCTGCGGCACCCGGGGAGCAGTTGGGGGTTCGATGCCTTGCTCAAGGGCACCTAAGTCATGGTATTGAAGGTGGAGAGAGAACTGTACATGCACTCCCCCCACCCACAGTTCCTGCCGCACTCGAACTCACAACCTTTCGATTGGGAGTCCGACTCTTTAACCTTTAGGCCACGACTTCATATATATATATATATATATATATATATATATGAGACGTGTTTGTGAATTATTGGGATTATAAAACAATGAGTGGGTGGATTTTTACCATTATAGACTGGTTGTTTTCACACACTGCAGCCAGACAACTGTTAAAACACCTTATAAAAGTGATTTTTTTTTGCATTCTATGGCAGATTTAAAAGTCCAGTTATAATGTATGAGATTGAAACCAACTGGATTGATTGATTAAATAAAAAATACATAAACCTGGTTATTGTATTTTTAAAACACTCAGTTTATTAGTATTACAAAAATCTTACCAGTTTCATTTATGTATGACTGACAAATTTAAATCCCATTAAGTTTATTAATGTTAAAATTGTTTAATCAAAATGCACTTTAAAATATGTTGCCTCAAATAAATATATGTAAATGAATGAATGAATGCAACACAATTGTTTGCATCAATATTTTTTAACTTCTAATGAAATTAAATTCAACCAACAAACTACACTTGTAGTTTGCTCCAACTATTTGAGTTGTGGCCCTGGAACCAATTCGTCTTGTGTATTTCATTTAAAAATCAATAGCTAACACATCAATAGCACATGCTAAATGTTCATTAAATGTACATGCTAAAGTTACAAGTAAGGCATTACTTGTCATTTTATATGCAATTTAATTGCATAAATCTTAAATTCAAGCCTAAATAATTTTTAGCATAACTTTGTTTAAAAAAGGACTGTCGACTTTTCATTTTCATTGATTTGCATATTTTGTTATCTTGGCAAATCTGAGTACAGTTTGGGGCATTATTGAGATCTTTTTTTGAAACTCAAGATTAGGGCCTTCCTCTCAGCTGTACTGGAAATTCCAGATTAGCATGAATTTCTGTTTTCCGGAAATCTGGGAAGGAGGATTTCAAAGGTCTTCGGCTCCTGATTAATCAGGTAGCTTCCTCAATGTTAGCACAGCTCTGTGAAGTGCGGCTCATTCATTTGAAACTTTATTTTGCATTATTTGAAGATCTTAACTCCCTTATCAACTATAAATCCTGGAGGCATTTCTGTCTCCCAGCAAATAGAGTAAGCACACTGTTGTGAAATGACTGAACTTGCAATAATAGCATGCAATTTCACACTGAGTGGAAATGTCTAAAAGTATTCTGCAGTCATCGCTTCAACATCTGAAGGTTCCTTTTTTTTCTCCCATTTAGATTCCTCTAATCCTGCTCTTGAGTGGAGTTATATCTATATATGCACTTCCTCACTGTCAGTGAATAATGAATGTTCATTTACAGTATATGAGTGTATTGTCTTTAGTGCCTCCATGTGGTACAATAATGTACTGTGACCACCTGCTAACGCTCATCTGGAAGATTGGAAATCTAATGAGAAAAAAATTTAATTAGAGATGTTCCTGGTTCTTAAAGTTTTACCAGCTTAAAGGTTGATTTGTGTTAATATACAGAGAAATGCTGAGGAATAGATTTATGATTCACAGCACTAGCATTAGCACTTGGTGGAACATACATAGTCACAATAAACACAACTGTAAATTTGCAGGTAATAATGTGCCAGGCACTTCAGCATCAGAAATTCCACCACTTTGAAACAATGTCTGCTTAACAGAGAATAAGTGCACCAGTGTTTGTTAACGTAGACAGCGAGTCCTCTTCCGCAGTTTTTTTCCTTACAGTTGTTTTTTGTTTTTCGGCTCAGAAGAAGAGAAGCCCCTCGATCTGGTACACTGCGTCGGACATACAGTATTGTTGTTTAGTCATGTCTCTGTTAGCAAAAGTGCACAGCATTTTTTTCTAATTTCCTTGTAAAGGTTTATTTGGAGTCGTATTAAGTAATTTAGTTTTTTAGTGAGCGGACATTAGCCAGAAAGAGTGTTGGAAAAGCGAGTGCTGTTGGCTTTTAGTCTGGCATTTCTCCCCATATAACTCTGAGTGGATTCGCAGATAGCACTGTTTTTACACTGCATGATTTTACTTGTTCCCCAAAGAGGCTTTCGGGTCCGGTTTGAGAATGACTCAAAAGGGAATGTCTCGGGTTAATCAAGGTAACAGAAGCAGCAGCAGAATCAGAATGAGCTTTATCCGTAAAGTGTGTGCAAACATGCAAGGAATTTGTGTTTTTTAGGAGCTCTTGGTACATAGCCTACATACATATATGACATGAGAACAGAAAGAACGTTAATAGGTAAGACTTAGGGGAAAAAATATATAATGTGGTATACATTTGGAACAGAAGATTTATGTACATATTTGTGCATTACTTACTGCATATACAAATTTGTGTGTTATCTGTATAAGATGGAAATGGTTTAGGGGAAAAACTGTTTTTATGACTAGATGTTGTAGAGCACAGAGATATTTAACATCTGCCTGAGGGGAGTAGACTACATCAAACAGGCTGTAGCCAGGGTTAGAGGTGTCTGTGATGATGTTACCTGCCCATTTCTTCTGTCTGGAGTTCTACAAGTCCTGAAGGTTGGGGAGGTGGACACCAATTATCCTTTCAGCTGTCCTTATAGTCTGTTGCAGTCTTCTTAAATCTGATTTGACCCAAGCCAAGACGGTTATAGAAGAGCACATAACCGACTCAATAACAGTTGAGTCATCTGTGCCTATGGCATGTTGAAATTTTTCAGTTGATGAAGGAAGTACAAGCTCTGTTGGGCCTTTTTTAGGGGTTTCTCCTGAAGTCCACAATCATCTCCACAGTTTTGTGAGTGTTCAGCTCCAGGTTGTTGTGACTGCACCAGAAAGCCAGCTGCTCAACCTCTTGACTGTAAGCAGATTCATCACTGTCCTGGATGAGGCCGATGACTGTTGTCTCTTCTGCAAACTTCAGGAGCTTGACAGAGGGGTCCAGTCATATATGACGAGGGAAAAGAGCAGTGGGGAGAGCACACCCCTGAGGAGCTGAGTGCGGGTGCTGGATGAGAGTTTTTCCAGACTCACTAGATACTGCCTGTATGTCAGGAAGCTGGTGATCCACTGACAGGTGGAGGTGGGTACAGAGCTGGGTCAGTTTATACAGGAGGGTATCCAGGATGATGGTGATGGAAGTGGAGCTGAATTCCACAAACAGGATCCTCACATAAGTCCCTGGTTTGTCCAGATGTTTTAGCATATAATACATTCCCATGTTGACTACATTATCCACAGACCTGTTTGCTTGGTAAGCAAACTGCAGGGTGTCCAATAATTTCCTTCAATTCCAACACCAGTCTCTCAAATGACTTCATGACCACAGACATTAAAGCAACAGGTCTGTAGTCATTTAGTCCTGTGATCTTTGGTTTTTTGGGTAGAGGGATGATGGTGGAGCATTTGAAGCAGGAGGCAACTACACAGCTTCAGTGATCTGTGTGAAGATGTATGAATGCTGGATAGCACAGGCTTCCAGTCAGATGCAATAGCAGGATTTGAAAAGGCATTTCCCCAAAGTGGCTTTCAGCTGCAGTGTCTTGTTTCCTTCCTCTGAGGGAACCGGGGTTACGTCGAGTAACCCCAGACATTTTGTGTGAACACATGAATGAAGGCCGAGTGCTGAGAGAAAATATATTAAAGGATGTATGAATAGATTAATTCTGTAAATGCATCTAAGGGGAAGTTACTGTCTTAAGAAAAGTTTTGATTTCTTTTTCACTGTCCCTCTGTGTAATGCATAATAAAACAGTGCTTATAAACACAGAGCTGCTTTGTTTACAGTTGTTACCATGGAAACAACTCTTTTTCTGCTGTTCCATAAGCACCACCTCCTGTCAGACAGTAGATTTACATTTTCATTTCAGCCTGTCTGAATTTTTTTTCTCGCAAATGCGAAACCAGTAAATGGAAAAGTAGATCCATCCATCCATCCATCCATCTTCTTCCGCTTATCCGGGGCCGGGTCACGGGGGAAGCAATCTAAGCAGAGAACCCCAGACTTCCCTCTCCCTAGACACTTCCTCCAGCTCTTCTGGGGGGACACCGAGGCGTTCCCAGGCCAGCCGGGAGACATAGTCTCTCCAGGGGAAGGCGTCCAGGAGGCATCCGGAACAGATGCCCGAGCCACCTCAGCTGACCCCTCTCGATGTGGAGGAGCAGCGGCTCTACTCTGAGCTCCTCCCGGGTGACTGAGCTTCTCACCCTATCTCTAAGGGATCACCCAGCGACCCTGCGGAGAAAGCTCATTTCGGCCGCCTGTATCCGAGATCTTGTCCTTTCGGTCATGACCCAAAGCTCATGACCATAGGTGAGAGTAGGAACCTAGATTGACCGGTAAATCGAGAGCTTCGCCTTGCGGCTCAGCTCTTTCTTCACCACGACAGACCGGTACATCGACCGCATTACTGCAGAAGCTGCACCGATCCGTCTGTCAATCTCCCGTTCCATCCTTCCCTCACTCATGAACAAGACGGCCCTCCCTTAGCAAAGGGTCCCGGACCCCATACTCCCGGAGCACCCTCCACACCCCTCCCAGAGACTCCAAGAAGGCCGGGTACTCTGCACTGCCGTTCGGCCCGTAGGCACAAACGACAGTGAGAGACCTATCCCCGACCCGAAGGCGCAGGTAAGCGACCCTCTCGTTCACCGGGGTAAACTCCAACACATGGCAGCTGAGCTGGGGGGCTATTAGCAGACCCACACCAGCCCGCCGCCCCTCACCTTGCGCAACTCCAGAGTGGTGAAGAGTCCATCCTCTCTCGAGGAGTGTGGTTCCAGAGCCCAAGCTGTGCGTAGAGGTGAGCCCGACTATCGCTAGTCGAAACCTCTCAACCTCACGCACAATCTCGGGCTCCTTCCCCGCCAGTGAGGTGACGTTCCAGGTCCCTAGAGCTAGTTTCCGTGTCTAGGGATTTGGCTGTCGAGGCCCCCGCCTTGGACTGCCGCCCGATTCTCTAAGCACCGGCCCCTTACGGTCCCTCCTGTAGGTGGTGAGCCCACGGGAAGGCGGCCCCACGTCGCTCCTTCGGGCTGAGCCCGGCCGGACCCCGTGGGGGGAGGCCCGGCCACCAGGCGCTCGCATACGAGCCCCAACCCCGGGCCTGGCTCCAGGGTGGGGCCCCGGCTGCGCCATACCGGGCGACGTCACGGTCCTTTGATGTGATCTCTTCATAAGGGGTTTCTGAACCGCTCTTAGTCTGACCCGTCGCCTAGGACCTGTTTGCCTTGGGAGACCTTAGATTAAAAAGTAGATTAAAAAGTTAATGTAAATTTTTTTTATGGAGCAGATAAAATGTATAATTTTGATCTTTTACTTGGTAGATAATATTATGTTGTACTGTAAGTCACCCGACCAAGATTTTTTGTTTAAAATCAGCCATCTTTTTTTTCATAATATTGTTTTAATGTTTATGCAAACTAAAATGGGATAGTTTTGCTAATTTTATTTGTGATTTGTTGGTATTTGACAAAACCGAGTGAAATGATTAAGTACTTTTTTTAACTTTTCCAACATATTTTAACAATCTATTGATAATATTTATAACTGTGATCATGGTCACTATAAACATGATATGGAATTTTCAAATTGAAGCATATACTTATGAAAAGAGATAAAACACCGTTTGAGGTAGAACAAGGAATCTGTTGTCTGTTACGCTCTGCTGAGGAGATGAATTGGTGCTTTTCTCATGACGCTGTCTAGACATTGTCTTTGATTTTATCACAGTGATGTGGTTCAGAATCCAGTCAAGACACAGAGAATATTAAACTGCCAGTGAATATGTCGGCTGAATTAGTCCTACTATTAACACAACAGTTACCACAAAAACGCATTTTGAATAATCTATCAAAAAAATTGGAAAAATTGTTAGTCACTCACAATGAAAATGAATAGGACCTATTTTTTAAGGATTTAAGAGCAGAAATGTAAAGCTTATAATATTATAGTACAATCAATCTTCTTCTTCAAAAAACCTTCTGTATCATTTGATCTGTAAAGCTGTTTAAGAGACCTATTTTACAGTTAATGTAGGCCTCTCGGGTTTATAGTGTTGCATTGCCATGTCAGTTATTACACTTAGCCTAAGGCGAGGAGCGAGGAGACAAGGCATACACTCAAACAATAGTCTTTTAACCCAAAAATCCAGAAGGTGACACTTGGCAGATGGGAAACACATGGGTAGACATTCAATCTCAGACAAAGACAGACAGCACAGACTCGAACTTAAATGCAAGGGACAGTTGGAGAAACACAGGTGTACAGAATGACTAATTAACTAAACTAGGACAGGAACATGACCAAATAAGGACAAACAGGAACTAAGTTCATGGTAAAACACGACACAGAACAGTTCAGAATCCTTGCATCAGTGTACTATAGTTGTAAAATTGTTTTTTTTTATCAATATTCTTTCTGTTTACATCAAGTATTTTAATGTTTATGAATTGGTGTCATTCACTTTCACTGTAAGTGCCAAACTGTAATTTACAACTGTAACATATTTATATAATTCGTTATAAAATATAAATTTTATAATTACAGATAAATAATAATAATAATAATAATAATTATAATAATAATACGTTTTGTAATTCATATAAACTATTTTTCATTTATCCAATATGTACATTCATTTATACTCATTGTATATATTTGATTTTATCTTATTATACAGTACAGTATGTAGATTATAGTTTGTGTGAGACCCACCAGTCGGTCATGTGGCTTATAACCTGTTTGTAACATCCTATTTCTAGAGAATAGCATAAATTACATCAGCACACATTACATGGATATATATTCTTTGTTGGATGACATAGAGTTCTTGCAGTTGTTTCCCTCTTAATAAATTGCTCTGATTACCTCCGGTATAAACAATAATTGTTTCTCATCTTACACACATGTATAATGCTTATTCAGGTGTGGTTGCTATGACTACATCCTACAAAAATTTCTACTGTTATCCCTTGAAAACAAACCTGGAGGTGTTAACAAATGCTGTGTTCATATGTAAGAGATTTTTTTTAGGTTAAAAGGTCTTAAGTTGCCCCTTTTTCCCTCACTGCAGATTTACTGCCATTAAGCTTGAGTACAGTGATTTTAGTATGTCCAGCTGCCGTCTACAGCCAGAATATGAGATTTAAAACAAGCCATGAGCTGCATTGGGCAGCATATTTGAAGGAAAATAGAAATAATTATGAAACTGCATGTAAAAATTTACTTAATGAGGCAAGAAATAGCTCAGAAGTTCAGCAAATTGCTTTTAAAATACATATAAAATATTATTTTAAATAGTTTAATTGCACTTTATTTTCTGAAGACACTACATTTAATTCACACTTCTAAGAATATATTCTTTTAAAGATTATTATTTACATAAGTACTCATTTTTATGCTAAAATGTATCTCATGAGTCAAACATTGATAACTGTAACAATGTTTAGGCATCTCTTTGCTGTAAATGACAAAAACAGTATGTATGTGTAACGCCACGCCAGCAGAGGGAGCCCTCACAGGAGTATTGACTGTTCACCACTCCCTCTGCTTCTACAGTCATTTCCTGTTTGGGACTATTTAACATGTATCAGCACGTCACTTCACTGCGAAGTATTGCCAGTTAACCTGCCTTACCAAGCGTTTTCCTTGTGAGTATTCTGACTGCCTGTTTGATCACGATTCTGCCTGTTACCTCGTTCACGTCTCTTGGATTGCCCCTTTGGATTTATTAATTGATTGGACTGATGTTTGTGTTTGACCTGTTCGCCTGCCTACTCATCTCTGTCTACTGGATAACCCCTGTGTATGTTGAAAGATCGGACTGCCCTTACGGTATTGACACTCTGCCTGGTTATACAACTCTGATTGTAAGATCTTCCTTTAATAAACTCCTGCAAATGGATTCACATTCTGCTTTAGCCTCCTCGTTACAGAATACTTCGCCTCAACTGAATCCAGCGGAAGTTTCTAACATGCAAGCGGCGTTCGCTTATCAAAGTGATGTCTTAAAGGGGTACCAAGATCAGTTGAGTAAACTTCAAGCAGTCAACGAGCACTTGACTAGCTACATCCAGTCACTTCCATCAACCACGCCTAGAGCGGTGAGTTTTGCACTACCCGATAAATTTGATGGTTCAGCTGATAGATGTCGGGGCTTTCTTCGTCAAGTGAAGATTTATTTCGACAATCAGGAAGACAAGTTTAATTCTGACGAAAAGAAATGTGCTGTCATGATGTCTTTATTGTCTGGGAAGGTGATCGACTGGGCTGCAGCTGTTTTGGATACTGACATGAGATTCAGACGATCCTTTGACTATTTCCTGCAACAACTTCGAGAAGTGTTTGAATATCCCGCAGGGGGCAAGGATATGTCACCTCAACTTCTGCAACTGTCGCAAGGAAACAGAACAGCCGCAGAGTATGCCATCTTGTTTCGCACCCTTGCTGCTCACAGTGGGGGGAATGATGTTTCGCTAAAAGTCGTATTTCAGAGAAGCCTCAGCACGGATCTCCAGGCAGAGCTCGTATGTAAAGGAGAAAATTCATTGTTTACTGACTTCGTCATGCTTGCAATCAAGATGGATAATTTGATGAGACAGACTCCGCGAGGAAGGTATGTAAAGGAAATACTCCCTGTTATCCCGACTGTAATTAAAACGCCCGAAGAACCCATGCAAGTCAACTTTACCAAACTTTCGAAAAGTGAACGAGCACAGCGATGCCATCTCCATCTCTGTTTCTACTGTGGTGAACCAGGGCATCGTTGCCAGAGATGTTCACACAAGGCCCAGAAGCCCATTTTGGTAAATTTGGAACACTTGTCGATACCAAATAATCAATCCTTCAAACTTCCCCTTACCTTAAAAACTGAAGAACTGTCCATCTCATTGACAGCAATGATCAACTCCGGAGCAGCATTAAATATCATTCATGAAGATATCGTCAAGAAGTATAACTTAACCGTCCAACCATGTAACCCACCCATTAAGATCAAGGGCATTAACGACACAGCAGTCGAAACTGGCATAATTCAACAAACCAAGACTCTTACATTACAAGTGGGGTTATTTCACCAGGAGTCCATATCCTTCTATGTTGTTAACTCTCCTAAGCATGAAGTCATCCTCGGATTCCCATGGCTGTCCATTCATGACCCCGTCCTGTCCTGGCATCAGGGTGAGTTTACCAAGTGGTCAGCCTTCTGTGAAAGTAACTGTTTCTCGTCAGTGCCCCAGCCTTGCTGTATCACTAGTGTTGAAAGCCCTTCAAGCACCAAGACTGTCAATATTCCCCCCTGTTACGATGACCTAGCAGAGGTATTTAGCAAAACTAAGGCAACACAACTACCACCTCATCGTCCCTGGGACTGTAGTATTGATTTACTCCCCAATGCCATGCCTCCCAAGAGTCGTGTTTATCCCTTGTCTCGTACAGAATCCCAAGCCATGGAGGATTATATTGAGGAGGCCCTGAGTTCAGGACTCACCTTCCACTTCTCCAGCTGCAGCAGGGTTCTTCTTTGTGGAGAAAAGGACGGAGGACTCAGGTTCTGTATTGATTATCGGGGATTTAACAACGTCACGATAAAATTCCGCTACCCTTTACCATTGGTCCTTTCAGCTCTGGAACAGCTCCGTGAAGCAAGGATTTACACCAAATTAGACTTACAAAGTGCATACAACCTCATTCGCATCAAGGAGGGCGACGAGTGGAAGACTGCCTTCCTCACCACTAGAGGGCACTATGAGTATCAGGTCATGCCGTATGGACTTGTCAACGCACCTGCTGTCTTCCAGTCTTTCATAAACGATATCTTCCGGGACCTGCTTAACCAGTACGTAATTGCTTACATTGATGACATTCTCATCTACTCCAAGTCTGAGGCAGAACATGTTAACCATGTCAAGACCGTCCTCACTCGGCTCCTGAAAAATCACCTGTACGTCAAGGCAGAGAAATGTGAGTTTCACGAAAAGCAGACATCATTCCTGGGTTATCACATTAGTCATCAAGGTGTTACGATGGACGAGGCCAAGGTCAAGGCAGTAATGGTGTGGCCCCAACCTTCCACTATCAAGGACCTTCAGAGATTCCTGGGATTTGCTAACTTTTACCGAAGGTTCATTAGAAACTACAGCATGGTTGCAGCACCACTGACATCACTTCTCAAGGGGAAACCTTCCAAGCTCAGGTGGAGTGAGGAGACTAGTCAAGCATTGAATGTCTTAAAAGTTAAATTTACCACGGCTCCTATCCTCAAGCATCCTGACCCCAACTTACCATTCATTGTGGAAGTAGATGCCTCGGACTCAGGCATTGGGGCCGTACTCTCTCAGCGCCATGGTCAACCGGGTAAACTGTACCCTTGTGCATTCTTTTCCAGGAAGTTAACGGCAGCGGAACAAAACTATGATGTAGGGAATAAGGAACTCCTGTCTATGAAAGCAGCAATAGAGCAATGGAGGCACTGGCTCGAGGGAGCAGTCCATTCGTTCCAAGTGATTACTGATCATAAAAATCTGGAATACATTAAAGGTGCAAAACGACTCAACCCTCGCCAAGCTCAATGGTCCCTCTTCTTCACTCGCTTCCAATTCTCAGTGACTTATCGCCCAGGAAGCAAAAACAGTAAGGCAGATGCTCTATCCAGGCAGTATGGTCTCCTCATTGACAACAAAACCCCAGAATACATTCTTCCTCCACCAGTAATCGTTGCCCCAATTACTTGGGATATCATGGAGAAGATTTAACGGGAACAGATCCAAGATCCAGCTCCTACCAACTGCCCTCCTAACCTCAATTACGTTCCACAAAGTCTGCGCCCCAGAGTCATTCAGTGGGTCCACTCCTCAGTCAGCTCTGGCCACCCAGGTATCTCTCGCAATCTACACCTGGTACGTAACTCATTCTGGTGGCCTTCAATGTCCAAGGATGTCACTAATCACGTCAAAGCTTGTCAGATTTGTGCTCAATGTAAGACCCCCAAGGAATTACCCTCTGGACTCCTGCAACCTCTGCCCATTCCACAACGTCCCTGGTCTCATCTCTCAATAGACTTTGTTACTGACTTACCGCTGTCCCATGGTTTCACGACAATCCTTGTTATCATTGACAGATACTCCAAGTCCTGCCGTTTAGTCCCCTTGAAAGGATTCCCATCGCCATGGAGACGGCACAGGCTATGTTCCACCACGTGTTCAGGAACTATGGAATCCCGGGGGATGTCAGTGACAGAGGTACCCAGTTTACATCCTAAGTATGGAGAGCATTCTGCAAACAGCTGGATATCAACGTCAGTCTCACTTCTGGTTATCATCCCCAAGCCAATGGTCAGGTGGAACGCTTGAATCAGGAACTAGGCAGATACCTACGGTCCTATTTCAGCAGAGAACAGCATCTATGGTCAGAATTCCTCCCATGGGCAGAGTATGCACAGAATTCACTGACTCATTCGTCAACAGGCCTAACCCCTTTCCAGTGTGTCCTCGGATACCAACCCCCTATGTTCCCGTGGTCTGGCGAACCATCATCAGTCCCCGCTGTGGATGACTGGATTCGTCGGAGCGAGAGGGTGTGAGACAGTGCTCATGTCCGCCTACAACGAGCTGTCAGAGTACAGGAACTCCAGACTAACAAGCGACGTCGACCACATCCATCCTACCAACCAGGACAACGGGTCTGGCTCTCAACACAGGATCTCAAGTTGCGGCTACCAAGCATGAAGCTCAGCCCAAGGTATGCTGGCCCTTTTAAAATTCTATGAAGAACCAATAAGAGCTTCCTGCTAACTATCGTATCTCTCCCTCCTTCCATGTGTCACTGCTGAAACCGGTCCACACGGATGCTGACCCCAATCATGAGGCTCAAGAGCCACCACCGCCACTGGGCACTGATGGAGCACCGGCCTACACGGTCAAGGAATTACTGGACTTGAGAAGGAGAGGGGGTCAGCTCCAATATTTTGTGGACTGGGAGGGCTATGGACCTGAGGAGAGGTCATGGGTAGCCGCCAGCGACTTTCCGGATCCGTCTCTCACGGAGGACTTCCATCGAGCCAGACCCGATCGACCAGTGCCACGACCATGGGGACGTCCGCGCCGAGTGCCAGGAGGCACTCCTAGGGAGGGGGATTCTGTAACGCCACGCCAGCAGAGGGAGCCCTCACCGGAGTATTGACTGTTCACCACTCCCTCTGCTTCTACAGTCATTTCCTGTTTGGGACTATTTAACATGTATCAGCACGTCACTTCACTGCAAAGTATTGCCAGTAAACCTGCCTTACCAAGCGTTTTCCTTGTGAGTATTCTGACTGCCTGTTTGATCACGATTCTGCCTGTTACCTCGTTCACGTCTCTTGGATTGCCCCTTTGGATTTATTGCTTGATTGGACTGATGTTTGTGTTTGACCTGTTCGCCTGCCTACTCGTCTCTGTCTACTGGATAACCCCTGTGTATGTTGAAAGGTCGGACTGCCCTTACGGTATTGACACTCTGCCTGGTTTTACGACTCTGATTGTAAGATCTTCCTTTAAAGGAGTGATCACCTACAATTTTCACTTTTCCACGAGAATCAATGTATGTTATGATTGCCTAACTATTATACACTGGCCGGGAAGCCGATATTTAAAAGTGAAACGTTTGTTTACCTCAGGGTTTGTAAAATAGCCCACGTGCACGCGCACTCAAATACGAGATTTTGATTTCTTCCCCGTCTTGACGTAAAGACGGGGCAGGATATACCATATATGGACACCGCAGCAGGAAGCTCGCCCTTCCCCTCTCCCCCTCATATTCAGTCGCGAAAGATGCTGAAACGTAGTGCACACGTGAGTTGCTCTGTGGTTGACTGCCAGAATCAACATGTAAATGTGTTTTCTCTACCAAGAACAGACCTAGCTATCAGAGACCATTGGATTAAATTCATTTTTAATGACGCGGTTCCTTCAACCCTTCCCACTGGCTTATCGTTACGTGTTTGTGCTAAACATTGTACGCCGAAATCCTTCACAAATTTGGGGCAATATCAGGCGAAGTTGGCATCGAAGCTCGGGAAAAGCACCATTCCAACAAAATTGCCTGCAATTGAAACGGTAAGACTGTGTTTTTATTGCTCTACTGTGTGTAACAAACAGCATCTAACTGCTAATGGGGCTATTGTATGCTGCTATTGCGTCTGTCACTAGACAAATAAACGAAAGACTCGTGGTGAAGTAATTATTTATGTTCCCTGTAAACTGACTGCAAAAACGGACTTTTGACTGCATTATAATGATTTCTTAATTCAGAATATGATCAAGATTGCGTAGGTTGATGTGTTCGGGGAATTTGCCAGTTAATAGTAACATTTAAAGCTCCTTAAGTGAACGAAATGACTCGAAAAAAGATTTGTTCATTTTGATGAACGAGTTTGAAAAAGAGAGTCTGGTGTTGCCAGATTGGGTGTTTTTTCCGCTACATATTAAGGCCGGTTTACGGTGTGTTTTAGGTGTGTTTTCGCCTAGAAGGCTTAGTAGAAATCTGGCATCCTACTGAACAAGTTAAACTGAGAGAGAGCGTGGCGTTCACAGACACCAGAATGAACGACTTCACAGTAACGTTCATCAGGCAGTAATGCGGTACATTCATGTTCGCCCAAAATATGAATGAGTTCATGAACTATCGTTCAATGAACGTGTTCAGGCACAACACTGGCAGGAGTATTAGCTTCGAGGTATGGGGAATGGCTGCTAACGTACTTTGCAAAAAACAAATGACTGAGATCATCATGAATTCGGTTATTGTTTATTTGTTGCCTAACGCTTATATATGAGGCGCCGTCTAGTTTGTGTGTGTGTGCTGTGCTCGTCTTATATTTGTGTGTGTGTGCTGTGCTCGTGTCTCATATGAGTAACGTTATGTGCGTGAGTTCATATACATGTATGTGTGACCACTTAGTATATATGCAAGCGTGTTTCATATGTGTGCATGAATGAAGTTTGATTTAAGCCCTAAACGGCGCCTCATACTTATACACTGGCCGGGAAGCCGGTCGAGTTCATTCACAACTTGCGCCATGATGTCAGTTTGTAATGATATGCTAAAGCGTTAACTGCGGTTTCAACCCCCCCCTTCCTGCAACCAATCAACGCGCCCCTCATTTGCATTATTATAATGACCGTCCACGACAGCCAAAATATCGCATCAGATCTCGCGAGACAATAATGCCTACAGAAATAAGGGTCTGAGGAGCTCTGTGTTTATTTTTTTTCCACTTTTCTTTTTTAGAAGGGCCTGAAAGACTATAATACAGCACTATCCAAGGTAATACGAGGGTATGACTCCTTTAATAAACTCCTGCAAATGGATTCACATTCTGCCTCAGCCTCCTTGTTACAGGATGTCAACCATTTTTTGGAGGTTAGCTTTTTTTTTGCCATTTCTTGTAAACTGCTGTTGTTGTTTTTAAGTGAATTCTGTATAATTTGTCACTCTAATAAAGAGCCACATTTTGTATACAGAAATGGATTAAATTAAGCACTTGGATAAAGCGTGACAACCTTATGCAGTGTGCATGTGCTATTGCTAAAATTAATACAATTACACTGCACCTCCAGTATCCCTCAATGTTTTAATTGCCTTCTGAAAGCTGAGATTCATCACAGGCAAATGTTCCTCCACTGACGTCACACTGGGAAACAATTACCACCCTAATAGATCTTTAGATTATGAGATTAGCTTTTGCTAGTTATTTATCATGATATTTCTCTTTGAAGTGCAATACAACCATGCTGATTCCCAGTTCATTTACTGACCTGATTGCTATTTGATCACCTCACAAAACAAACATATCTTTTTTTTCACAATATGCTTAAATATTAGTAAAAAAAAAAGTCTGCATAATTACTATATAGTTTTTCTTAATCCATTTGACAACTAATTTTCTTTAGCCTCTTATTTTTAATCAGTTTATTATTTAACTAATTTTTTTAAACATAATTACATTTTTAATGCTTAATTATTTTGATCAATTTAGATTTTTTTATGTATTTATTTTAACATTTATTTACATGTTTTTTTTCCAAATGAATTAAAAAGTTAAACAATTTGAGATACTTAACAAAAACAATTCAGAAAAAAATAATAAAAAAAATAATAAATTATATTTTTATCTACATTTTTTATACTTGCTAATAATAAAGCCACTGGGAGTTCCTGGAATTTCTGACTCATTGTGATGGATATATTGAAGGATAGTTAGCTGTAGCTGGTATAGGTTTAACAAACAGCTTGACATGATGTGTGATGAAAGGTACTGTATTCTCTCATTCTGCATGCAAGAACAGGCTTTGATGCCTTGTTCTCTTTCCCTGCAGGTGCCTCAGGATGAGTGGGGGGGTTACCCAGGGATTGACCAGGAGGAGATCCCATGTCGTCGAATGCGTAGCAGTAGTTACGTCAAAGCCATGGGAGACGATGATAGTGGTGAGTCTGATACCAGCCCCAAGACGTCACCTCAGAAGACTGTGCGGTCTGATGCTCTTGTCCTCAAATCAGCCATTCAGAGACCACACATAGACACCCAAAGGTATGTCTGAATAGATCGTAATTGTTCTCATTTTTAATGCTGAGTTGCCCATTACTGTCTGCCTGTTGTTTATCCTCCTGCCTTGTCAAAATGTTTCTTCTCAATTTAAAAGCTTGAGTTGTTTCCAGGGTGTTTGCAGAAATGCTCGTTAGAATCAGCTGGTTTTCTCTAGTTTTGAAGTATAGATTCTGTGGTGTTTGAGTGGCTTAGGACTTCACAGCATCGCAGAGAACAATACTATTATTGAGAAAAATTGTGTACTATATGATCTTTTAATAGTCTTTTTATCTTGATTATTATCTATATTATTATCTGTTTTCTTTAGACCATATTCAGTGCATGAGGCCTGGCCACAGGGTGTAAAATGTACTGTACGGGTATAAACAGTTAGTGTAAAAGAAGAATTATAGTGTATATTTTAACTGACCCTTGTGGCGTCCCAAACCTCTATGACTTTCTATATACAGTTACAGACCAAAAGTTTGGACACACCTTCTCATTCAAAGAGTTTTCTTTATTTTCATGACTATGAAAATTGTAGAGTCACACTAAAGGCATCAAGGGCTTTTTGACCAAGAAGGAGAGTGATGGGGTGCTGCACCAGATGACCTGGCCTCCACAGTCACCGGACCTGAACCCAATCGAGATGGTTTAGGGGTGAGCTGGATCGCAGACAGAAGGCAAAAGGGCCAACAAGTGCTAAGCATCTCTCGGGGGAACTCCTTCAAGACTGTTGGAAGACCATTTCAGGTGACTACCTCTTGAAGCTCATCAAGAGAATGACAAGAGTGTGCAAAGCAGTAATCAAAGCAAAAGGTGGCTACTTTGAAGAACCTAGAATATGACATATTTTCAGTTTTTTCACACTTTCTTGTTATGTATATAATTCCACATGTGTTAATTCATAGTTTTGATGACTTCAGTGTGAATCTACAATTTTCATAGTCATGAAAATAAAGAAAACTCTTTGAATGAGAAGGTGTGTCCAAACTTTTGGTCTGTACTGTATATATATATAAAAAAAATGTTGTTGTTGTTGTTTTTTTGTGTGTGTGTGTGTGTGTATTATACAGTGTTGTGCCAGTTCATACTTAAAAAGAACTAGCTCAAAGTTCAGTTCACACAGATGATAATGAACTAGTTCATGTTCATAGTCTAAAAACGAACTAGTTCACGTTCATTTGTTAAATTCTTTTTAAGATAGGCCACTATCTTACTCAATAGAACCTCTTTACCATCCATTACCAGCTGCAAATCACTGCCACTCCAAAACTAATCAAAATTATTGTACCAATAAACAAGAGACAATTATTATAGCCAGGAGAAAAATAATGTTGAGATAGAGAATATATTTACCCCTTAAATAATGTGTAATCATGATATGTAGAAATTTGAAAATACAAGGTGCAGTCAAGGTATACTGTATGTTCAGTGAAACTTTTATTTAGCCAGCATGAACCAAATTACCCAGGACTTTCTAAACAACTTCAACGGTCAAAATCATGTCTGACCCGCTCCATGTCTCATATTGTGCATCCTATCTTACTCGGTCGTGCTGTTCACTTTTCATAAATCAACATAAATGGAAAAAAAATAACATTATAATATTTTAACAAATATGAAACGCGCTTTTTTAAATGGCTACAACAGTATAGTATGCCTACATAGCCTACTCTCTATTTGTACAAATTTCTGCACATTAATTTAATTCTTAATTTTGCACACACGAGTTGAAAGGCATTTGTTCAAATCAAGTTCACGGATAATTGTGCGTGCATTTATTAGCCTAATAATTATGATACTAAAATCCTAACAAATAGGCTATGCTATGTACAAAATATCAGATGAGCCCATAATATGAACGGTTAAGCATTTTCCTCCCATAGAAAACCATTATAAGAACGCTTAATGTGGCTTAATGCAGATTAGAATGTCCCCTTATTATGTTGAAATAACGAGATATCGATACTAGGCTACTGTTGTCACGATCGGCGTTACAGGAAACACAGGAGAGGGAACCAATTGCAGGTAAGTCATTTATTTAAAGGGTAATCCAAAGGGGTAAACAGTCCAGGCAGGGTCAAAACCAGAATATCCAAATCCAACATAAACAAGACACGAAGACAAGGTAAGGCAAGGCAAGGCAAGGCAAGAAGCGACGGACATGAATAATCATAGGACATTAAACAAGGACTCCGTAACACAGACTCAGACAGACCGGGTATAAATACACAGAAGGATAATGAGGGAACAGGAGACAGGTGGGGAACAATCAATTACTCAACAGGAGGAAGGTGACCAAATAAGGGAAACAGGAAGTGATAAGGTGACAGACACCGTGAGAAAGGAGGACACCTAGTGGAAACCCAGGGAACACAACCCAGACACTGTGACAGTACCCCCCCTCTACGGAGCGGCTCCCAGACGCTCCACGACAGACACAAAACAGAGACCAGGAGGGAGGCGGACAGGTGGAGGCTCAGGGGGAGGGACGGAGGGCCAGAAACGAAAAACATGGGGAACAGGCACCAGAATGTAAACACAAAACAGGGAGACCAGGAGGGAGGAGGCCCGGAGGAGGTTCAGGGGGAGGGACAGAGGGCCAGACTAACAGAGAGGAACAGGGACAGGAGTGAACACAAAAACAAAAAGGCAAAAAAAACAACATGAAGCCCCCCAGGGCAGAGCAGAAGACCACCACATCCTTGGGGTCGAGGCCAGAGTCCTCCAGGGCGGGGCAGAAGACCACCACAACCGTGAGGTCAGGGCGGAAGCCCTCCAGGGCGGAGCAGAAGACCACCACAACCGTGTGGTCAGGACGGAAGCCCCCCAGGGCAGAGCAGAAGACCACCACGTCCTTGTGGATGAAGCCAGAGTCCTCCAGGGCGGAGCGGAAGGCCACCACAACCGTGTGGTCAGGGCGGAAGGCCCCCAGGGCGGAGCAGAAGACCACCACAGCCATGTGGTCAGGACCAGAGCCCCCCAAGGCGGAGCAGACCTCCGTGCGGCTGGACCAATGGGATGACGAAACTCTGGTAATCCCCTGGTGTCCTTACTGGACTCCAGAAGATTGGTGCTGGCCTGACACTGCTCATGAAGATCATTGGTGACTTGTATTTGTACATGAAGATCATTGGTGACTTGTATTTGCTCATGAAGATCAATGGTGACTTGCCTTTGTTCATGAAGATCAGAGGTGACTTTCCCTTGTTCATGAAGATCACCGGTGACTTGACTCAATCCTTGAAAATCACCAGAGACTTGACTCAGTCCCTGAAGATCACCGGTGACTTGACTCAGTCCCTGAAGATCACCGGTGACTTGACTCAGTCCCTGAAGATCAGCGGTGACTAGCCCTGACTCTGGAGGATCAGCAGTGACTAGCCCTGACTCTGGAGGATCAGCGGTGATTAGCCCTGACTCTGGAGGATCAGCGGTGACTAGCCCTGACTCTGGAGGATCAGCGGTGACTAGCCCTGACTCTGGAGGATCAGCGGTGACTAGCCCTGACTCTGGAGGATCAGCGGTGACTAGCCCTGACTCTGGAGGATCAGCGGTGACTAGCCCTGACTCTGGAGAGTTCACTGGCACCTGACTCGACTCTGGAGAGTTCACTGGCACCTGACTCGACTCTGGAGAGTTCACTGGCACCTGACTCGACTCTGGAGGGTCCACTGGCACCTGACTCGACTCTGGAGGGTCCACTGGCACCTGACTCGACTCTGGAGGGTCCACTGGCACCTGACTCGACTCTGGAGGGTCCACTGGCACCTGACTCGACTCTGGAGGGTCCACTGGCACCTGACTCGACTCTGGAGGGTCCACTGGCACCTGACTCGACTCTGGAGAGTTCACTGGTACCTGACTCGACTCTGGAGGGTCAGCTGAGACTCTCATCCTGTGCAGCGGCGCTGGGCAAGCAGCCATCTTGGGCCATGACTCTGTACAGGCGGCCATCTTGTACTGTGGTGCTGGGCTGGTGGCCATCTGGGGTTGTGGCGCTGGACTGGCGCCCATCTTGTACTGTGGCGCTGGATCGGTGGCCAATTTGGGCATTGGCGCTGGGTTAGCGGCCATCTTGTGCTGTGGCGCTAGGATGACGGCCATCTTGGGCTGTGGCGCTGAACCGGTGGCCAAAGTGGGCATTGGCGCTGGGCTGGCGGCCATCTTGTACTGTGGCGCTGGACCGGTGGTCAATTTGGGCATTGGCGCTGGGTTGGCGGCCATCTTGGGCTGTGGCGCTGGAACGGCTGCCAATCTGGGCATTGGCGCTTGGCTGGTAGCCATCCTGGGCAGTGGTGTTGGACTGGCGGCCATCTTGGGTTGCGGCGCTTGGCTGGTAGCCATCCTGGGCAGTGGTGCTGGACTGGCGGCCATCTTGGGTTGTGGCGCTTGGCTGGTTGCCATCCTGGGCAGTGGTGCTGGGCTGACGACCACCCCGCCGGAAGAGACAGAAGTGGCTGGGGCATCCCACCGAAGCCGATGCTGCAGGAAGCGCACAAATTCCCAGAATTCCAGTGTCCCTTACTGCGCCATCTCCTCCTGAGACACTGGATCATCCAGCCGGCCATTGAAATAGTCCTTGAGGGCCGCATCGTTGTAGCCCATGCCCTCGGCCAGGGACCAGAACACCAGAGCCAGGGCCCCCACTTCATTGCCCTCTTGGCGGAGGGCGATCAACCGGAGGTACTTGGTTCGCCGCTCCGCCATCTTGGCTGGGGAACGGAAAAACGACATACCGCTGGTTCCTAGTGTGACGGAGTCCTTCTGTCACGATCGGCGTTACAGGAAACACAGGAGAGGGAACCAATTGCAGGTAAGTCATTTATTTAAAGGGTAATCCAAAGGGGTAAACAGTCCAGGCAGGGTCAAAACCAGAATATCCAAATCCAACATAAACAAGACACGAAGACACGAAGACACGAACACAAGGTAAGGCAAGGCAAGGCAAGAAGCGACGGACATGAATAATCATAGGACATTAAACAAGGACTCCGTAACACAGACTCAGACAGACCGGGTATAAATACACAGAAGGATAATGAGGGAACAGGAGACAGGTGGGGAACAATCGATTACTCAACAGGAGGAAGGTGACCAAATAAGGGAAACAGGAAGTGATGAGGTGACAGACACCGTGAGAAAGGAGGACACCTAGTGGAAACCCAGGGAACACAACCCAGACACTGTGACAACTGTGTCCACCGTGGTCTCCTTTTTGATCAGCGGAGACGATTTTTGCTTGTTTGGGATCTGACTGTCCAGCGTATTTGAAAAAGTTAAGCAAACTTTTCTGTCTTTTTGACATTTTCCCCCTGCGTGAAACGATCGAGGCTAACAGCAATCTCAACTAGTACAACAAGCGCGCAAGTCATGTGTCACAAACATTGAACACTACACAAATAGTAATTTTTTTTTCATTTAGGCAATTAATTTTAGTGACACAGGAGGTGCCGGATCCAATGTCGGAGGTGACGGAACATGTTCCGGCTCAAATTAAGCCGTGGTAAAACCTGACTTTTCAAATGAGCGTGAGCGTGAACGTGAACTGCGCGTTCTGTTCATTCCTGCCAGAGTGAGCGCCGCTCTCATTCACGTTCATTGTATGAAAAGTGATTCGTTCAGTTCAGTGTTCGGCGAAAATATGAACGCGTTCAGTGAACGTCGTTCATTGAACGCGTTCATGCACAACACTGGTATTATACTCCATTAACTTTCATTGTATGAACATCAATTTTGATACAAATTAACTTATTTTTTGTTTTATAGAAGAATACATTTTGTACAGGTTTGAGTGGGTACTGAGGTTTTTTTTCTGATAAAGTAACTCTAATAGACAAACACAAAAGTTCTTAAATTATATGTTTAACTGAAAGTGGCTAGAGCTGTTACTAAATCTGTTTAAAATAATTTCTATTTATCAAACAATTCTTAAAATGTATTTCAGTTTATAGTAAACAGCCATAATTATACAGTATATACATATCTTTTCACTCTTACTCAGTATACATATGGAAATATTTCAGTATTTCAAATATTCAATTTCAGTAGTACTTGAGAAAAGTGCAAATAATAAAAAAATAGTAGCATAATAAAACAGAGTTACTGAAGTACTTTACATCCCTCCATGGCCACACAAGGGAAAGCAGTATATGACTGTTAAATTAAATAAGAGTGATTCTACATTAACTGTCGTGTGATGTTATGTATGATGTTTGTACCTCAGGAATAGTTCATACATAGAAATTGTTTGTCGTTCTGGTGGATGAATTTGGGCTCTAGATGGATTGTGATCAGATTTCTTTTTTTTTTTTTTTTTTATAAATAGATGAATCCTGTGCTTTATTGCACATCATACCTTTCTTTTAACAACTGATTACTGTGTTGTTATCAGCATATTTGGGTGGGCTTCAACTGTTGGAACTTATGGGCCTGGAAACACACTTGTCACACAATTTCTGAAAGGCATATACAAGAGTGGCATCCAAAATGTATATACAGCACATGCATTACTGCAAGAACAGTAAATAATGTTCACCCAATATGTCATTCTTTGTTTAGATTATCATACTTTTTATGTCACAGTTATTATTAATATTTATATGATGGGATTTGTCATTAAAATATTTAATATAATTTTGAGATCATTGCAGAACTGTCAATTAAATTAATTTAAAATGACCAAAGAAAATCTTTTTAGATATTTAACTCAATATCTTAGTTCCAACTAACTCAACATCTCAATAAAATACTTAAATCTAATCAGAATGTATGTTTTGAGAATCAAAAGTAAAAAATGAAAAGGCCATGACTCCTGACGACAGCAGTGATGTGGATGTTCATGTTGAATTTGTAGATTTTGGCCCTGTACAGGTGTGTTCCAGGAGCTGGAGAGTTGCTGAGATCATAATTTATCACCATGGTGCCCTTCCTGAAAGACACTTAACCCACATTGCACCAGAGACTGTGCCTATAAAAAGTCCGCTATGAGATGTTATGGTCAACAGATGCTACTAAATAACAATAGGGACACTTAATTAAGACATCTCAGGGCTTAACTATCATTGACTTATGTCTTTTAATGCAATTGCTGGTATGAAATTAGCAGTAGTCTGCAGAAGAATATTGGATTTTGATGCTAGGAGCATCTCAAAAATCTCAGTCACATTAAACAACCCTGGCAATATGTTAAATGATTTGATATTGCTTGACATGGGCACACAAAATAGTGAAACTGTAAAATGTACAGAGTAAGATTAAGTAGTAAAGTCATTAATAATAAGTAATTAATAAGTAATTAAGTACATAATTAATTTTCATCTCTAAAAATGTATTGGCAATTTACTATTTCTTTGAATAACTTTGGCAATGCTTGCCTACAGTGCTAAGTTGAGAATTTTGTTGAGACATTGTCCAGACAGTCATTTTTATTTGCTGTCAAACTGATGATCAGAAGGGTGTCTGTTTGGGTGCCAGTGCGACATCTCTGAAAAATGGAAAACAACATGAGGCACAAGGTGTCTAGTTTGCTCCAGAGACACTATCAAACTCCGTAATTTCCCAAAATAGTTGCTCTGTGTGTCAATTTGTTGCCTACAAATCCTGCACACTCAGAAACGTGTAAGCTGGGTTCATACAGCTGCTAATGACACAGTAAATGCATTCATTTTCAAATTTGTGTTCTGACTGGGCACTTCTTAGCAAGGAAAGGTATCAGTTACCATTTCAATTACTCATTCTGACTTACCCACAATTCTGCACTGTATCATTTTGAACTTAAATTTATGCCGACTAACGTTTGATTGGATAAACTTAGAATAAACTAATCTTAATGTTTGGTGGTAATAGGTTGTTTTATAGAAATATTTATCCCCAAAATCAATAGTTCACTCTTTTTTTCTTTTTTTTTCCTGATGTTGTTATACATTTTAAAGACATTTTTGGCCTGTATTATGAAATCAAGTGGGAAATGACAAAGCGACTGAAATTTTGGGATAATTTGATATCCTTGATATTCAAATTATAACATAATTTTTTAGTTATGTGTCACGTGGCAGATGTTTTGCATCCAAACTACCTGTGTTGATGAAAGGCAGTCCTAGAAAAACCTGGTATCTTGCTCAAGGGCAAAGGGGATTTCAATGACTTTCCAGTTCTCAGGCCACACTAACCCTAGTTTTTACTATTGATATATAATCTGTCAAGTCTGTCAGCCATAGCTCCTCATTTTATCATTAAGGTGTATGAAAGTAAAGCACCAACATTGTTACATTCTCTTTTTCAGTAAATTCAGTCTAATTAATCAGCTAACTACTAGGGAATTAATGTCTGTTATTACAGTTAATTACAGGCTTAAATCACAGCTTCTGTTTTATTTCATACTCACGCCTTACCATAATCTCCATTCCTTTCAATACACATTATTAAAATAGGGCATACACCCACACATTTTTATTGACTACATTTTTTTTCTTTTCTTTTTTTTTTATTTCTGAGGCCTCTGACTACATTGATTAAAGAGTAGGGGGCTCATAGGCATACATTCACTGACAGGATGTTTTAAAGAATTTAAATGAGAGGTACAACGTCTTGGCTGGTGTGAGTGGTGATACAGGATAGATGGAGTTTGAGATTATGTGACTCCATGTTTTGGATTATTTATATTAAAGGGGAAGTGAATAATGTTCTGAATGCCTTAATATGCATTGGCTATTTGTTAACCATTTAAAAGTTGATTTTCCTGAAAAAGTTTATGTATACCAGACAGCCAGGGACAGCAACTCTGGCTAAATCAGTGGTGTTTGTTTGGGAATTGTTTGTCCAACCAATGGAAGACAAAAGAAAACCTTTTAAAAAAGTATTTCTTTTTATAATTATGTTTGTTGATTCTAGTGTCGCAGAAATTATACACCTCACTTTTAAGGATAAATAATCAGATTAATAACTTTCTTTTCATGTTTACAGTCATGTTACATTCATGCATCTCAATAAATTAGAATGTTGTGGAAAAGTTCAATAATTTCAGTTATTCAACTCAAAATGTGAGTTGAAAAATCATCTTGTGTATTAAATAAATTCAGTGCACACAGACTGAAGTAGTTTAAGTCTTTGGTTCTTTTAATTGTGATGATTTTGGGTCACATTTAACAAAAACCAACCAATTCACTATCTCAAAAAATTAGAATACTTCATAAGAACAATAAAATAAAATAAAATATTTTAGTGAATTGTTGGCCTTTTGGAAAGTATGTTCATTTACTGTACATGTAGTCAATACTTGGTAGGGGCTCCTTTTGCTTTAATTACTGCCTCAATTTGGCGTGGTATGGAGGTGATCAGTTTGTGGCACAGCTGAGGTGGTATGGAAGCCCAGGTTTCTATGACAGTGGCCTTCAGCATATCTGCATTTTTTGGTATCTTGTTTCTCATCTTCCTCTTGGCAGTAGCCCATAGATTCTCTCTGGGGTTCAGGTTTGGTGAGTTTGCTGGCCAGCCAAGCACACCAACACCATGGTAACTTAACAAACTTTTGGTGCTTTTGGCAGTGTGGGCAGGTCCCAAATCCTGCTGGAAAATGAAATCAGCATCTTCAAAAAGCTGGTCAGCAAAAGGAAGCATGAAGTGCTCCAAAATTTATTGGTAAACGGGTGCAGTGATTTTGGTTTTCAAAAAAAACACAATGGACCAACATTAGCAGATGACATTGCAACCCAAATCATCACAGACTGTGGAGACTTAACAGTGGACTTCAAGCAACTTGGGCTATGAGCTACTCCATCCTTCCTCCAGACTTTAGGACCTAGGTTTCCAAATGAAATACAAAACTTGCTTTCATCTGAAAAGAGGACTTTGAACCACTGGGCAACAGTCCAGTTCAATCAGGACCACTTCCGTCAAGTATAGTTATGACAATTATAATTGCATACAGTTAGTGTTGGCGGTATGGTTATGTTCTGGGCAACACTCCACACACCTGTCCATGCAGCCATGCTTGGACGGAGCGGGGAGAGCAGCAAGACAAACCCCCCTGGGGTAATTACAATTCACAATTACGTGAGTTGTAAACAAAATGTGAGAGACTGCTTCCAATGAAGAGACTGTAAAAAAAAAAAAAAAAAGTTAGATCGGATTACTGGTTCAGTTGGTGGAGTTGGGGTTGGACGAGGGAGTTAATTGCAAGCAGCAATGCGATGGAAGAGACACTGAAGAATGGGAATTTAAATAGACCGCAGGTGATAGGTGTCAAGACTGGATTGGTACATGTCAGGAACAGCTGACTGTCAGCTGATGCAAGCGATGCTCAATTTCTTCTTCTCCTTGGCCTATTTAAGACACCTCTGTGATTGCCAGTGGTTCAGCAAATTCCTTGACACATCTGTGTGTGGTGGCTCTTGATGCCTTTAGCCCAGCCTCAGTCCATTCCTTGTGGAGTTCACTCAAATTCTTGAATTGATTTTGCTTGACAATCCTCATAATGCTGTGGTTCTCTTGGTTGGTTGTGCATCTTTTTCTTCCACGTTTTTTCCTTCCACTCAACTTTCTGTTCACATGCTTGGATACAGCACTCTGTGAACAGCCAGCTTCTTTGGCAATGAATGTTTGTGGCCTACCCTCCTTGTGAAGGGTGTCAATGATTGTCTTCTGGACAACTGTCAGATCAGCAGTCTTCCCCATGTTTGTGTAGCCTAGTGAACCAAACTGAAAGACCATTTTGAAGGCTCATGAAACATTTGCAGGTGTTTTGAGTTTCTTAGCTGATTGGCATGTCACCATATTCTAATTTGTCTGAGTGAATTGGTGGGTTTTTGTTAAATGTGAGCCAAAATAATCACAATTAAAAGAACCAAATACTTAAACTACTTCGGTCTGTGTGCACTGAATTTAATACACAAGTTTCACAATTTGAGTTGAATTACTGAAATAAATTAACTTTTCCATGACATTCTAATTTATTGAGATGCACCTGTGTGTGAAAGTAGTTGAGAATTAACACATTAGCTGCTGATAAAAGAGCGGAGGATGAAGGGAATGCTGTTGATGTTTGAGATGTCTTGGCAGTGAGGAAGTGTGAAAGGGTTAGTTCACCCGAGAATGAAAATTCATCCATCTTCTACTCACCCTTCGAATCATCCTAGGTGAATGTGACTTCATTGTTTCAGAATAATCCAATCGAAGTTGTATTAAAAATTGTCCTTGCTCTTCCATGCCTTTCAATGGGGGTAACCAGAAGTTTGTTGTCAACAGTTTCAGAAGACGTGAAATAAAGTGCGCGCATCTGTAATAAAACATCCCTCACATGGCTCCGGGGGGTGAATAAACTCCCCCTGTAGTGAATCCATGCGTTTTTGATGATAAAGATGAAATCTGGATATTTATCTGAAGATAAATATCCAGATTTCAAATATAAACACTTTTTTTCTCACTTCTGTTGCCTGTGGGGAACCGGAAGGCGTGCAGGCAGATGTTGTAGTTCATCAGCGCTGCATGGTTAGTGACGAGTGCGAGTGCTTGGAAGAGCAAAGACAATTTTTAATACAACTTCAGTTGGATAATTCTGAAAGAAGAAAGTTCTATACACTTGGATGCTTCGAGGGTGAGTAGAAGATGGACAAATTTTCATTCTCGGGTGTACTGACCCTTTAAGAGGCTTCAAAAATGTCATTTGATTTATCTTTCGTTCTCTCAACACTTTCTCTCCAGTCCATATGGTTTGCCTGGTGTTTTCTGCTGACAGATAGTTGCTGTTTATGGTTTTGGACTGAGTTATGCCATCAAACCATATGGGTTAGGCCATCATACCATATAAATTCCAACCACTAACCAATTTGGAAAACTAGTAAAAAATTTGATGGTTGATAATCATGGTGAGTTCATTTTGATGTGTCAATACTAATCCAAAACAACCAGAATGTATAGTGTTTTTATGACACTTCTGGGAAAATAGTTTGCTTGCTACATCTTAATTGTGTTAATGACATGTCACTTATCTCAAATCATATCCTCAGAGTTTGCCAAAAATTCACCATTGGTTTTTATTGCAGAGTGACACTTCAGTGTAATTCTGAATAGGTTACTCTATGCTACATTAGTTTTTGGTTGTTCCCTCCATTTAGCTCTGGCTACCACTTACAAACAACGAGAGATATGCGCCCTCATCCCAGCGTGTCTCTGGACCCAGCAACCAACTTCCACCCCCCACAATATCGCTCCAGAAACCAGAGCTACATGCGCGCAGTCAGTACCTTCAGTCAGGCAAGCTGTGTCAGCCAGGTGAGTCCAACCACTCGCAACAGCACACGGCACTAATACACAGGTACAAACAAGGACTATCTACATTCAGTAAGTGGTTTCAAGCATAGGGCTTTAGCTGTCTGAGATGTCCTGCTCTTTTCTCAGATTGTGCCTTGAGCTGATGTGAAGATTAGAATTCTTGTAGATTTTATGCTACCTTAAGTCAAATGATCTATGCTTCATTAAGGGGTTTCCACTTAAAGCAAGCTTAAGGTGTTGAATGATCATTAGCTGATCCAAGTTTGTCCAAGTTAGTTTAGGTGTAACAGTTGAATACTTCTGTTGGGGTCTTGTACAACCTGCTGGGTTATCTTTGTCAATCTGGTTGGAGTTGATGGATGACCTTGGCTAAGCTAGTGAGGAATAGGTTGGTCTGATTAACTGTGTTCCAAAACCTAGTTTGATTTAGGTGGTTGAACAGTGTAACTACCAGCTGGTCAGACTGAGTGACTGAGTAGTGACTGAGTAGTTAATCTTGATAAAAACTGATTAGAGTTGGTAGACAACTTTGCTACAGCAGTAGATATGTTAATCTGATAAATTACATTTAAAAAAAACACTTTGATTTGGGTGGCTAACCAGCAGAACAACCAGCAGTTGGACCAAGAACAACTTGAGAGGTCATCTTGGTCAACCTGTGTAGGATTGGAAGACCACCTTGGCTGGAAAGAATGCTGAGTTGATTAATGTCTCAGGTTATGCAATTAACCATGGTTCTCTGAGAGGAGAATGATACAATACGTCCTGTACCAGTCACTATGGGGAACACCTTCAACTTCGACAATAACATTGGCCAGTGACAAGCTATGATGTCACCAAGAGAGTGATCACAGTATAAAAGGGCGCCAAGGGAATACCTCATCAACTTTCTCATCTGCAATATTGAAGCATTTGTCCTGAGGCATGGCTAGAAAAGATTACACACTGTCTCATTGCCCTCTCAGAGAGCCATGGTTAAATGCGTAACCTGATATGTTCCCTTTCGAGGGAACTCAAGCTGCATCATGTAGCAGTTAGTATGAGGACCATAATACCCATGCTGCCATGCTGAAGGGGAATTTTCTGAGAGGAGCACTAAGCATCAGCTCCACAGTGAAACCACAGCTTGTCAATGACACTATCCCCTATGGTCAAAGCTACATACCCAAAACAACTTACCTGTTAAGGGCTGACAAAGAAGCCCAGTCCCAGGGCGGAGCTCAAAGGCTTGGAATCAGATAACAATGTGATTAATTTAAGGGGATATGTCTGGGTGTCTAGGTATCACCATATTACCAGACCATGTCCTTTCACTTAGGGGGACTTTATACATCTACCCATAATTCTCCCAGTGAGCTACAGGATAGCCAATAATCTGACCACTGCAAATGGAATTGCAAGGAACCGGCAATATACACCTTCATTGTACCTGAGACGGATACTTCATGTAGGACTTCTCTCCAGGTATGCTGGTTGTCATGTACCGCCACAGCCCAGTCAGATGGTATACACTGTTAAAGTATTGGTAAAGATGCATATGTAGAGTGGGAACCATAGTAAAATAGGGTATGATGGCATCATGTGACGCTTACCATAAATGTATTTTAGAAAGAACACAGGATGCTTAGTGAGACTGCTTACCATAAACATGGTTTTTAGAAAGCACTGTTATAAAGGCCATTAAGAGACCTAGCAACCTGGTATGAATGTATCATGGAGATCTAGGTAGCAGAGTACTCAACTCTAAGTAAGAGGACTCACATACTCGACCTTGCAGATAACATGACTCATCAGAGTAACATGCTCAAGGTGACCCATCAAACCGTAAGAGTGCACTGTTGCTCACAGTCCATCAGGAGGGCCTAACAACTTGATATGACTGCTTCACAGGCTTAAAGGGGCAGAGCACTCAACTCTCGGCGTGAGAGGAAAACTCACATGCTCAGAAGGGTGCATAATGTGGCTCTAGAAGTGCATACACATATGAGACACTCCAATTGAGGGGAAAGCTGCAAACTCAGCCCTAAGGGCAGTCACATGATGGGAGCTCTGGGGAGCAGCATGCTCAAAGTTACCCTATAATAAGGGGAGCAATGCCTTGAAATGGTGGCTCAGACACTCACCCAGGGAGCGCCATGCTTATAGGCAACCCTCTAGAGTGAGGGGAGCACTGCCAAGCTCAACCGAAGAGCAGCCTAACAGGGAGGCCTAACAACCTGTCGTGCTGGTTACAGAGCTCTGGGAGAGGAGTCCTTGTCTCTTAGATTGAGAAGAGAACTCATATGCTTGCTCTGGGAGCAGCTGGGTCAGATAACCTTCCAGCAATGAGGGGAGCACTGCCAAGCTTAACCATAAGCAGTATACAGAGACCTGAGAGCAAAGTACTCAATTTTCAAATCAACAAAGGAACTCACATGCTCAACCTGGAAGCAGCATGCTCAAAGGCAACCCTCCAGTAGTAAGGGGAGCACTGCTAAACTCAACCAGAAAGGGCAGTCTAACAGAGTATTAAAAAGGAGGCCTCGCAACCTGATACAACTGCACACAGGGCTCCATTACACTCTTAATCCCATACCTCAGTATAAAGGCAGAGTGAGGCAAAAACAGCACACAAAGCCATTCATGCATATGATTAGGGCTTTTCAGAGTGAGTACTCAATAATAGGCCTTCAGAATGAAGTACCATCACACTCATGATTCAGAGGAAACAGTGTACTCAGGCCACTCACAAATAGAGGAGTGATTCACTAGTTATAGTGGGCCTGACAACTTATAATTTTTTCTCACTGCAGAGTGGTTTTCCAGAGTGGAGGAGAACTCAAGCTCAGTACATGTGTCAGAATAGTCAAAGGGAGCTTAGATATCAAGGAGCCCTTGAAGCCAAGATGTCAATTAGCTCAACTGGCCAGTCTAGCCAGGGTGGCTTCTCAAAGCCAAAACATACAGGGAGGTCATCGGGAAGCAAAGTATGCAATATCACTTGGGAGTTAGAGGAGTGCTGTCATGCTCAACCTGGAAGCTATCACCTCAAGGAGACACAGAGAGCCTAATAACCAGAGGTGCTAATCTGAGACCTTGATGTCCAAGGAGGCTCCTAAAGAACCTTTTCGACTCTTTGATGAGATTCTCCAATGATGGTACGGACAGCGAGAGCCAGTAAGACAGGCTTTGTAATCCGCAAGGGAACCAGGATTTTGTTCCAGAGACATACTAACAAGAAGGCATCAGTAGTGAGAAGGAGGTACAGTCAGGCTCAGACATGAATGATGGTAAAAACCCTTGGGATAACCTACAGTAGATCCAGACCATCAGTATGCAGTTTCTATGTAAAAGGAACCAGCCCACACATCATCAGTGTAGCATAAGGGACTTTAATGCAAGCACATGGAAGCACCTAACCTCGACAACATAATGTAACTGCACCACTGTACAAAACGAGGGTTAGGGCACCAGGTTCTGCGCCAGTAATGGACTCACAGGTGGCCCTCAGAAGCACGAAGGTAGTACAGTCAAGTTCCTAGCACCAAAGAGCAGGATACTTTACTACATAGTTTGTGGGTAAGGAGCACCAGCTCAGTTCAGGACATGAAGGAGGCTCGCAAGCCTACACTTGAGAAAGAGGAGGAGCCTAATTGAGGAGGCCTTGTAGGACGCCATACACCCAAGAGGTCCCCAGTGCAGAGGGAGGTCCATACAACCTTGAAATGAAAGTAAAGGTCCACAGCATGGGTTCCTGGTGTGCAGTTATATACGTCAGGTCCCTTCCATGCTCTGCCTGTTAACTCTGTAAATGGTCTGACAAATTGTCTCGGCACCAGCAGGACTCATCGCATCTGCAGCGCACAGTATGTATTCAACTCTCGCGGAAGCTAAACACGCTTCATTCGAGTGCTAGATTCCCTCTGAAGGCATCCCCTGTAGCATTCACTGGATGATGCAGTTTGAGTTCCCTCGAAAGGGAACTCCATTTAAAAACGCCTGATTTAGGTAGTTTAGGTGGTTGATCTCCTATATTACCAACTAACAGGGTCAATGAGACCCAATACCTACCTGGTAATAGCTGGTAGATCTTGGATAAGCCAAGGGAATAGGTTGAGTGCATTAAATATGTTTCAAAACCCAGCTTGATTTAGGTGGTTGACCAGCAGAACTACCAGCTGGTTTGGCCAAAGGCAAATTAGGATGCCATTTTGGTCAACCAGATCGGAATTTGTAGCTTTCCTTGGCTAGGCAAGTGGGGAATAGTTTAAGTTGATTAACTACAGTATGTTACAAATCTCAGCATTATTAAGGTTTTTGAACCCCCAAAATACCATCTGACAAAAATGCTTTGTGCTACTTGTCCAGCTCGATCCACCTTAAAGTTAGTATGCCTGTTTGTTTTTCCCAAAATAGTTATGGAGATATGTATTTAAGAACATAATGTTGTATCATGTTTGGTTAGAGAGTCAATAAGGCCTTAAAATTGTGACGTTACCTTTACTAAATTCTGTTCATGGGTCAAAGACGTTAAGATGTCCGCATCAAAAGAAATGTACAAAAGTGATTTTGTGTCCATAGAAAGCACATTAAATGTAAGTAAAATGTCTACTTTTGTTTTTTGAAGAATAAAATGTCAAAATTTGGTTGAAATAATGTTACATTGTCATTCAGTGTAACACAATATTTATGCAAAAATTCAAACAACATGTTTATTCTGACGTGTATATATTAAAATATCTAAAAGAATAATGGAGCATACTAAATTTTATTGTATTTTAAATTAGTAAAAAATTCTTACTGACAAATGGGCAAAACCTAGGATAGTGGCAAATATTAAAACTGTAAAATTACAAGTCATTAGTATTTGGGTTGAAAGTAATTAGTCTTTTAATATGTCATAAATGGATTTTTATTGTAAATATGCCTGACAAGATTGTTACACTGAATGACATTTTACAGGGTGTCTTCTGTAAATCAGGGGAAAATTTATGATATTTATTTTTTGCTCAGAAAAACCAAAACAAAATTGCAATTAAATAAAACATAAAACTTTTTGCATTTTTGGGGGGAAAAACTACAACAGTTTAAAGCAGTATTACACTTTTTATGCTTAAACACTTTTTCGTCTTTGACCCTCATACATACAGCTGGTAAAACAGGACATCAGAAAGTTGAAGTCAAGGTCTGTTGAGCTGTGGTAGTAGTTTATCTAGTAGTTTATCTGTAGTAATAGTTTATCTGGGCTTTAGTTGGTCCCTCAGGATTTTACTGAGGGAATAGGTTACAATTGACCTGTTTTGTTGATGTTTTATAGAACATGCTAAGTTTCAAACATTTTTTTTGGGGGGGTGTATTTGTTCAAATTTCATTTGTAATTATAAGAAGACTTAAAATCAGTAATTCAACAGTTATGTAGACATGCAGACTATGTATCTTTATCTTAATATTGAAGTTAATTTAGGAAAGTTAGCCATTTTCCTATGGTTTATGAAAATCTTTGCTTATTGCTGTCTGCTGCTGTTGATTGTTTGTGTCATTTTCCTTCCGAATGTTCTTCAAACAATCTGCATTTCTTCATTTACCTATTATGAAATTATATTACAATCTGAAATGTTTTCTCTTATCCTGTTGCTTTTTGACGTAACTCTGAGATGCTCAAGGTCGGAAATTGCCAGTGGTATATTCCTCCAGCTAACACTCCTTCATATTTACTGTGCAAAGGGGAAGAATCAAAGTGAGAAAGAGAAAGGAAGAGGAAAAATTAAGGACTGCTATTCCTGTTTTTGTCTCTCAGGTGAGTGAGACTGAGGTCAATGGCCAGTTTGAGTCAGTTTGCGAGTCCGTTTTTAGCGAAGTAGAATCCCAGGCCGTGGAGGCCTTGGACCTGCCCGGCTCTTTCCGCACTCGAAGCCACAGTTACCTGCGTGCAATTCAGGCTGGGTATTCCCAAGATGACGACTGCTTGCCTTCAATGACATCCTCTACTGTCACTTCAACTCTCAGATCCACAACAGGTAACCGTATGCCTCAAATCCCACCTGAAAGAAAGAGAGAGAGAGAAGGCTTAGAGCACATAGCTGCCATACATTCAGCACATGCTGAATTACATACTCTGGCAAACCTACATATGTACAGTGGGATTCCCTTGTGCTTGAGAGATGACTGACTTGAATGTCTTTTTCGTCAGCTCCTGTCTGTTGTTTGTGTTTGCTTTTCTACGTCTGTGTTCCCCGAGTATTGAAAGACGGTTGCCTGCAATTCCCTTTGCACGAGTCATACATCTTTTTCTGGGCTTCTGATTGGTTGGGTCCAGTGGTAATGAGAGGCTAGACTGGGGGTCAGAGGGACACAACTCAGAGAGACACAACTCAACATGCTTTTAACTAGCACAGCTGTCCAGATCATGCAACACACCATAAACAAGCGTTTTCACACAGTACAGAAAGTCAGGTTAAGGTTGGGCACAAAGGCTGCCTTTAGATATTGCCTTTAGATATTGAAAATGGATAATTAGTAAAACAATAAACATTTTGGTTCGGTTTAGTAAAGGCTGTTTCAGTCCTGAATGCACAAAGCAATGACTGTGAACTGCATTAACAATTTTACGTGATATAACAGTATGTGTTGCATAGAACATCTACATTAGTGAGTAGAAAGAAATTCTCAGTGTTTTAGAAGTGGGGGTCAAAAAGAAAGTTGACCTTACAAAATCAAATCAAAACATTTGTTTAAAAAAAATTCAAAATTGAAGTTTTCATTCTTCATCTACATGAATTAGAATCGAATGAAATTTTTAAAATAAGACACTAATTTACTGCCTAGTTAAATGCCTAGTGTTCAACACATAATGTTTTGGGAATTTTCAATCATGTTTATTTTAGATGAGTGTATTATATTGTAATTTTAACCAACCTCTCCACATGGTCCTTTATTTTATAGAAAATATTAATTTATTTTAGAAAAAGAAAATCTTCTACTTAAAGATGTCTTTTAATCACTTAAGGGCTTGGTATTTTGAATATTATATTGAATTTTACAGAATAATAATGTCTCAGTTACGTATGTAACTCTTGTTCCCTGAAGGAGGGAAAGAAGATGTCACATCATGACCGATGAATTGGTGTCTCGCTTTGAGAGACCAATCAGCTTTGAGTGTAAACTAAATGAGCCAGTTTACATTGGCATGCGATGATTGCATCTAGCTGCCGCAGATCACAGCATGAGCATAAAAAGGTAACAGGTGCAACACATACCAGGATTTCACTGAGGAGTCAAGCCAGTAACCCAACCGCTCTGTGGTGGTACAACAGCCATGGCAACAGGATGTGACATCTCTGTTCCCTCCTTACATACGTAACTGAGATGTTCCCTTTAAGTTGGTCACTGTGAGTCACATCGTGACAGACCAATTGGTATCGCTACCAAAGCACAATGGATGCTGCCCCTTCCAGTGTCCTGTGCACTCTTTTTGGTGTAGGCAGGGGCTTTCAGCAAGAAGACCAGTCACCATTGTTGTAGCACTACCCACTACTTGAGATCACATAACACTGGGAAAACATACCTGTTCCACTTGGAACAGAAACATTGCAGAAGCCCCATCATAGTTTGGTCTACATACCATCTCAAGGCTCGGACAAGACAAAGCAAAGCTAGGGCTGGGTCTGCCTTCTCCGGGGGAAGTGCTTGCAGGTTCAACAACTGACCCCTGAATGGATTAGTTGGAACCTCGGGCACATAGCCAGGCCAGAGCCTCAGGATAACCTGGGAGTCAGGCCGCCCAAATCTAGGCACGATTCGACCACCGAAAATATGTGCAGGTCCCCTACCCTCTTGATGGAGGCCAGTGCAAGCAGGAGTTTTCATTGACAGAAACTTCAGATCAACTGACTGCAAAGGCTCAAATGGGCCCCATTGTAGTGCTCTGAGCACTAGAG
Organism: Carassius carassius; assembly: GCF_963082965.1. Lineage (NCBI taxonomy): Eukaryota > Metazoa > Chordata > Actinopteri > Cypriniformes > Cyprinidae > Carassius > Carassius carassius. Next base: position 23,160,867 of record NC_081772.1, read on the forward strand.
TCAGGTCCCAAGAGGGTATAGAGGGAGGCAAGGGAGGATTCAACCTTCTCGCCCCCCTAAGAAACCTGATGACCAGGTCATGCTTCCCTACCAACTTCCCTACACGGGGATGTGGTAAGCAGCTATTGCAGCAACATAGACTTTAAGGTTGGAGGGAGACCCTTGCTGCAAAAAGCACAGTGTGACTTTGATCGGCATCTACAGGGGTCTTCTCAGCGAGAAGAACACCACTCAACTAACAGGTTCCACGTCAAGGCATAAGTGTATCTCATAGACGGTGCTCATGCCGAAGTGATGGTGTCAACTACCTCTTGGTATAGGTCACCTAGAACCTCCGCTTCCTGTCCAGGGATCAGACATGAAGTTACCAGAGGTCTGGATGTGGGTGCCACAGGGTGCCCAGTTTCTGAGTCAGTAGATCCTTTCTCAGAGGAATCTGCCAGGGTGGGGCCGTCACGAGGAGCATTAGTTCTGAGAACCAGGTCCGAGTGGGCCAGTATGGTGCCACAAAGAGGACCTGCTCCTCATCTGCCTGACTTTACACTGCGTCTGTGCGAGAAGGCTCAGGGGGGAAATGCATATTTGCACAGACACAGCTGTGTGCCAGTGAGTCCATGCTGAGTGTTCCCTAGGTCAGGGATTAGAACTGGCAGTGAGAGGTCTATGTTGAGGCAAACGGATCTACCCGAACAGCTCCAAAATGTCTCAGCTCAAATCAGCTGGACCATCTGGGTATGGTGTATCCACTCTCCATGGAACGCAGCTCATGATATCTCATCGGCTGCATGGTTGTGCAGGCCTGGAATGTGAATGGCACCAAGCAACCTCAGATGTTTCTGACTCCGGAGGAGGAGGTGGCTGTGAGATTAAACATGAGCTAAGAGTGTAGACCATCTTTTTGTTTGATGCACGCAACAGTCGCAGTGTTGTCCCTGCGGACTGGCACATGCTTGCCTTATAAGTGACCCTCTGAGACAGTTCAAGTCAAGACATTCTGCTAACAACTTTAGGCAGTTGATTTGCCAGTGCAGTTGGGGGACTGTCCAAACCCCAGACACTGCATGCCTGGTGGTGGAGGCATCCGTGTAAACCACAGCATGTCTGGAGACCTGTTCTAGGAGCACTCTTGCCCTGAGAAACACAAGGTCTGACCACGCGGTGAAGGTTTGGTGACAGGCCGGTGTTACTGGGACCTGGTGAGTGGTGCATTGTCATGCCCACCTCTGGATTTGGCCATGGAGCCAGTGTTGAAGTGGTCTCATATGACGCAGCCCCAAGTGGCGTCACTGCCTCTGCAGCTGTCATATGCCCCAAGAGCCTCAGAAACTGTTTCAGTGGGACCGCTGTCCTGCTCTCGAAAATATTCAGGCATACTGAGAAAAGAGATCCTCTGCATCAAGGAGAGTTTGCTCTTTTCCCAGTTGATCCGAAGGCCCATCCGGCTGATTTGTGAGAGCACCAAGTCCTTATGTTCACACAACTGATCCTGATACTGAGCTAGTATTAGCCAGTTGTCGAGGTATTTGAGAATGCAAACGCCCTGCTCTCTCATTGGAACAAGGACTGCCTCCGCAATGTGAGGAAAACATGGGGCGACAAAGACAGCCCGGAGGGCAGAACTTTGTACTGATGTGCTCGTCCTTCAAATGTGAACCATCTGCATTTTAGAAAAAGGATCAACACATGAAAGGATGTATCCTTCAGGTTGATAGCTGCAAACCAATCTCGGGGACGGATGCACCCGAAGATGCGTTTTTTGCATCAACATCTTCAATGGTAACCAGTGAAGGGTTGAAGGTACACGCAGGTCCAAGATCAGTCATAACCCACCACCTTTCTTGGGCACAATGAAGTAGGGACTGTAAAACCCCTGCTTCATATAGGCTAAATGCATCCTTCTCCAATAGGAATGTGATCTCCGCACACAAGACAGGAGCATCAGCCACCAATGATGTAAAGCGGATGCTGCTGAACTTGGGGGAATGGTGGGCAAACTGAATCGGGTAGCTGAGTCTGAGGGTCCGCAGGAGACAGCAAGACGATTTGTGTAGCCAGTTACCCAGACACTGTTCAAGCTGGATCAGCAGGACCACTGGCGTACCCGCAGTGGGGCAACGAGGTTGAATGCAGGGACCTGGTCTGTGGGCGAACCCAAAAGAGGTCTGAGTGTGCAACGCTTACCTTGTTTCACGGTTTGGCAGAGGGTAGGGCCTTTATCAGTAGGGCCTTTGATGACACTCTCAAACCACCCATTGCTGCCTGCTGGTAAAAGAGGAGGATGAGTGAGGTCCATTGTTGGTCTGTCCATGACTCTCCATGCCCTCCTGGGACCCAGATACAGAGAAAACTGCTCTCTTGTTGAAATCTTTGGAAACCAGATTCCCAGAGGGAGAGATGCATTCACCATCCCCCAAAGAGCAGTTCCCTCTCTCACTGGGTTGCCAGTCCTTGGGCATCTTGCTCTTATGCTCACCTCCAGGTTTGATGGGGGCCTGGACAGGCGGGACGCCCTGCCTACTCCTCGCTCCATGGTGCCGCTTGGTCAACCGCAGTTGCGGTTCGAAGCTCTTTCAGAACTTCTGGATCATGACCACCCTGGTGCAGGTCCCTCAGTGCTTTAGCCTGAAGATCCTGCAGTAATGCCGTATCATTTATGGTAGAGTGCAAGAGGAATAATGGTCCCTCAAGGGTCGGTTCCCTGGAGGTTTTGCCACCTCTGTAACCCTCTGACTACCCATGTCACCGCCTGAAGAAGTCCTCACCTGGAAGCAGTGCTCTGCCCATTTCAAGTTAACAGAGCCTAGCCTTCAACTCTGAGATTATCATCTTCCCGCAATGACTCATCCACGAATGCCACCTTTGAGTGATTAATGCCCAGGCATGTGAGGCAGTGATCACCCTTCCCAAGGTAACGACCACATCCAGAAATACATGGGTGACATAGTTTCTATAGAAAGACGCAACATTGTTTTTATAAAGACGTAACATCATGTTTGCCAGATGCAACATCGTCTTTAAAAAGAGGGGAAAAGCTCTTTTAGCGTGCTGAAGTGCACTGGGGTAAGGGGTAGTCCAACCTGATGTGTGCAGCCCATTCGACACAGGACACCACCACCGCTTAAGCGCTGTACCGCCAACACCAAGAGCTCCAAAGAGTTCGCTGAACTCATTTAATCCTGCACCTGCTACCTTTTTATGCTCATGCTATGATCAGCGGCAGCTGGATGTAATCATGCCAATGTCCATTGGCTCATTTAGTTTACACTCGAAGTAGATCACAATTCACCAGTCACGACGGGACTCGTAGTGACCGACTGAAAGAGAACAGTATATTTTAGTAGTATATTTTTTACTTGTAGAAAAATTTCATTGTAATTTTGCATGTGAGCAATTCTCCTGTCATTGAGGTGAAATTTTGGTTGGTTTGTTAATGCGCTAATTGAATTATGATTTAATAATCTGTATGAATTCAAAAATTGGAGGTGAAAACAAATCTTGTTATCCTAATCCAGTTTTAACATTAATCCTAAATAATTAGTAATTTTCACAACCTAAGTGAGTTTAAGAAGACCTAACAGAGCAAATGTGGAGGTTTTGTGCAACGCATACTCAAGAGAATGTGTGCAATCATGTGTCACAGTTTCTTAGTGCAAGCAAAATACCACCTCTGCACCCTGTCCCAATACCCCTGCTGTCTTTGGTGTACACATGGAGTAAAGCTATGAACCCTATTGAAATGACACAAATTGATGTCAAATGACACTAAAAATACTTTTTTTTTTTTTCTTTTTTACATTTTTAAACCAAAATGATCATTTATTTTGTATGATTTGTTTGGTCACTCCAGTACAACTTTGTTTTTGTTTTTTTTGTTTTTTATTTAATGTGGGATTTGTGTTTGTTATTCAAACTGGAGTTTGATTTGATTGGACCTTCATACTGCCAAAAACTCACACTGACAACACACAAAGGACTCTGAGGAGAAAGGAGAGCTCTCCAATCCCACCGTCTCACCCTGCTGAAGTGCTTTCACCACATATGGCTCTGTATGCAATCCCTGTCAGCTCAAGTCAACCGGCTGTAGGACAAAACCATTTTCTCAAAAGGATTTCATCCACTCTGTTTCACTCTGAAGGACTTCTTGTTTCAGCAGTCCTGTACTACTTAGGATTTACAAAAAGAACCATAATTTGCATATGTGTAGAAACTAAATTCAAATATTTACTTGAGCTCTGGTATCATGACTCTCTAGTTCTGTAGTTAATTCAACAGCACTGACCCACCAGAGTAATGTTATCAAGCATATCCCATAGATTCACCAATATATGGAGCTAAATTTAGTTGCCACTGAAATCATTGGTAAATATTGAGTAAGGTGATGGGTGTTCTGAGATGGTGAAGAGGGAGGGTGGGGGGCATGGCCCCTCGTTGGCCATCACTGGAAGGAGATCCAGGGGAAAAGAGCAGCTGGAGAGATGCCTGTCACAGGTATTATAATGTCAACACGCATACATCTTTCAATGGATATGTGTGTTTTTGCACTGCCTTCTCAACTAAATCAGGACTAATCATTTGAAAGACACACCACTAAAAGTCAGATTAGGGACAACCAATGTTCAGTTGCCAAATCAGTAATGCTTTTCCATGAAAGGCATTTCAAAAGATTTGTATATTTTTTTTCAATTATTATTATAAATTTTTTATTATTGCAGGATTAAATGTTGTTCATTACCACAGAAAATAATTTTGATTATTTAACAAAAAATGTCTTTACAGTAAGACGTGCACTTACAGTAAAAGTCTATTGGGTGAGACATGCTGGACTGTTATAAAGTACAGTTGGAAAGACTGTAAATTTTTAGCGATACAATCACACTAGTCTCACGTTCATGTGTAATGTTTAAGTCTTATTGTGATATTTTTGCAATACATTGTATTTTTACTGGTGCAATGCCTTGCCCCATAAAAATCCATTTCCAACCAGAGCATTACTGTACCTGTACATTCATTTTTTGTTTGTTTTGTTTTTACAAACTGATGGATGAGTTAAAATTTTGTGTTAATCAACATCATGTCACAAATGCTGTGACTACAGCATAAATAGAACCCAGAGCATTAAATATTCAAATGTAAATGATCAAATGCAAATGATCGAATGGTAAAGCAATTATTGTACATTTTTATTTCATGGTTTTTATTTATTTATTTTATTTTTTGTTAAAAATGTTTGGGTCACTTTTAAAATTTCTCTTGATTTTTATACCAACCTTGGAATCCTTGGAGGACAAACTTGGCCAGCTAAATGTGGCTGGAAGTAAGAGCTGGTGTGGAAAATTTCAGCTGTGATGGACTGTGGGATTGCAGCCTCTGCCTGGTGCAGCCCTCATAAAGGACTTTATTGGATCATGTATCTTCTTAATCCCGCCCCTATAATCTCCACATGGTCCAATCAGCTCGATAGATGGGCTTTTCAACATATTCAATAGGGTTCATATCTCCGTGCCTGAATGATTGCATGACATTTTATGGCTTTTTCATTTTTTTCTGTTGCACAAAAACAAGAATTAAAATTAGCCTCCACATTTTCCACAATGCTCTGTGATTTAATAAATGGATAAAAGGTGGTTACTAGTATTGAGTATTTTTTATTGGCTTGCTGTGAAGAAATGGAAAGGCTGAATTGATGAGATGTTCTTTGATGTGAGTGAGAAGGCAGTGTAAACACACATCTGAAAGCTAAATGTGAGTAAAAGAAAGTGACCCGACAACACAATGTGCAATGATTTTAATTCAGTATATTTTTAGCATTAACACTTTCATTAAACCAATGGCATAATGAATACTTTTATCAGTATATATATTTTTTGTTGTTGATATAAATAGATATAAATAGTCTTTACCTGCAACACAAAGTCATTAATAATTTATATATGCAATAAATAGCTGCTTTGTAGTTGACAAATGATAAACAGAATTTTGTTACCTAAAATTGACTATATGTAAAAATTCACCTCATCCAGCCTTATAAAATATCCTGTTACCATTTTTATGTGAGGAACCACAGCAAACAATTAGAGCCCTGGCTCATTGAAAATATGTGCTTGTGGCAATGTTCCTGCAACACCAATATTATGTACCGCATTGTATATTTTTCAATAGTTTCAAAGTAAAATGTCCAGTTAGTGGTGCTAAAATGCACATTCAACAGGTGACCACTTTTATGTTGGTACAGGCACATATTGCAGCATTTTTATTATGTTACTTCAGGCATTTATTGGGCCACAGTTCAAATGTCCGGGGAGTGTCGCTAAAAGGCTAAGGTAACATAACCCTAACCCTAACTCTGTCGTGTTGGAAAATAACATGTCCCTTACACCACACCCAACCCTAAATCTACCTGATAATGTAAACAAATGCACAAATAATACAAAATGCATTCACTGATGCAACTGTTTTATTTTAACTTCCTTCTACATGGGTTTGAGCTGTTTTGTCAAACCATATTTTTTACAGGATTTGTACTGGAGCACTTCATTTCACAAGTGCAATACCATATCAGTCAAGCTACCAAGTGTGTTAGAAAACCATACATATGAATTAACATTTAAAAGTATCAGTTTTCAAATATTGCAGAATGTTAAAATTGTTTTGGAGTCATAATATTGTCCAAGGAACTGTGCAAAAATTAGGTCTTAAAACTCTGGCCTTGTAAATCATATTTTGTGTGAAAAGGATTAAAAGTTGTCAGAGTTTTACTGCCTCGAATGTTCATTTCAACTGGAAACCGCAGTGATTTGTACATATACAGTAGGTACCTTTTTTGAGTTTTGCAAAAACTTAGGTAGAAGCACGTATTTCCAATGAGCCTGGGTAGAATGATTCAGTGCATAAATGAAGAGTCTGAATTAATCAAACTGAATCACGAACATTTTTAGACTTTTTTGCAAACCTGAACAGATTACCAAATCTGGCATCACAAGTACTGATTCTAAACAGCTGATATAAAACACAGAATTTAACTGCTGAAATATTAAGAGCGAAAATTATTCTCAGGTTGATATATGGCAATCCTGTGTACATATAATTATTTATTAGATAAAAAAAAAAATGTCTTGGTAGTGTACTTGATATATGTGAAAGTTGATACATGTGAATTTACTCCCAGTAACTGATGTATTATGCAAAATTTAGAAAATTGTGTGTACAGGGCCTTTACTCACATACTGCTAATATACGACACAAGTGTTGACGTTAGATAAAGTGAGAGGCTTCAATGATTTGCACAGCTATTCATCCCTTTGAATTTCCCTATTTCCATATTCAAATTTGTCTTCCAGAGGGGTATGATGCAATGGAGGGCACCTCATTGCTAAATGAGGACATAATTGAGGATGATGATGAAGCCAGCTCCTCAGTTTATCAAGAAATTGAGCGGTTTGAAAGAGAAAACGCTGCACGTAGTCAACACAGCACCAGTTCCACGGTCACGGCTGTCTCCATTCCTCCTACCTCCACACATGCCTACCGAGTCCCGTGTCCGCCTCCATCCCAGCCCCCACCAGATCCTCCCGTCCCACAGGCTATTCAGGCTTTCAAGGACTCTGCAAACATGGTGGCCGCCTTCAACTTGCAGTGGAAGGAGGAGATTTCGGCAATGCGCTATGAGCTAGCAGAGCTACGCAGGGACGTCTGCGGAGAGCTCAAGACTTTTAACAGCAACTTCTTTAATTTCACACAGTGCTACAACATGTGGACGATGTGCCGGGAGGCTGCCACTGGCACCAGTTCCAGCACCAGTGAAAAGGTGTCTGTTGGTGTCCAGACTGGCACTAACGGTCTGGTGAGACAAAACACTGCAGATGCCTCAGTAATGTGCCAGCCTGAACCGGCTGCTTTCAACATTTTCGAACTGATGCAGCCTCCACACATCGAGATCACAGAGGGAACTCCTGAAGGAACCACGGCCACCAACAGCCCAACTAGTCCTACCAGTCCATATAGAGCCACCACTGGCCCATCGCTATCCAAGCCACTGGGTAGGTCCAAATTGGACACTGGCAAGAAGAAGAACTGCAGTCGAGCGGACGGTCAGAGAAGTGCCAGCCTGGAACTCTGGTGCAGAAAGTACACTAGTGGACCAATGTCCTACTTATCTCTATCCTTCTGATCATTCTTATCCCTGGAACAGGCATTGACACTATACACATTTATCCAGAGAAGAGCTTGTCTCTTTTCTCTTGGCAAAAATGATAGCTTGGCTCAAATGCCGACAGGAGAAGGTTCCGTTCTGGCATAAGAGGTATAGTGTAGCTATTCTAGATGGAACCATTTGCTGTGCCAGATCATAAAATCTGTTTACATCACCACGGAAATGAATCATGAATGTCATACGCATTGTAAGGAATGTCGCAATTTGTCTGACTGTCACTTTTTTTGTTTGTTTTTTATTGCTAACAGCAGTTTTTGTGTGACAGTGGTGAATGATCGCACCACTCTGTCTGACCAAAAGAGGAATGCAGTTGAAAGATGGCTTATACATTTAACGTTTATCAAATAAAGCTAAATACATTAAAATTTGGAAAATTCCTTCAATATATTTCTTTGCATTGTTTTTAAGTTAGTTATTTTAGTTTTTCGTAGAAAAATATGAAATGCAATTAATTTTAGTGACAAAGTCAAAGAGTCAAATTAAGGTTTTCAGTCATGAGGTCAGTTTGTAAGCCAACACGAAAGGCTAATTTGACATGATATCTCACTGAAATTTTGAATGGATTTATTTACATTTCAAATTCTTTTTTTTCCTGTTTTTATAAGTAGAATACAAAAAATTTATTTTTTGAGTTTAATAACTTGAGTGGTTAAGATGAGGTTGTGCTACAACATAAATTATACAATCTAATGTGAAGGATGATTTGGAATCATTGTGTTCATGCTATCAAGTTGCTACCTAAAGGGTTAGTTCGCCCAATTTGCAAAATTATGTCATTAATAACTTACCCTCATGTTGTTCCAAACCCATAAAACCTCCGTTTATCTTCGGAACACAGTTTAAGATATTTTAGATTTAGTCCGAGAGCTCTTAGTCCCTCCATTGAAGCTGTGTGTACAGTATACTGTCCATGTCCAGAAAGGTAAGAAAAACATCATCAAAGTAGTCCATGTGACATCAGAGGGTCAGTTAGAATTTTTTGAAGCATCGAAAATACATTTTGGTCCAAAAATAACAAAAACTACGACTTTATTCAGCATTGTCTTCTCTTCCGTGTCTGTTGTAAGACAGTTCAAAACAACGGTTCTTTTTGAAACAGTTCACCAAATCGAACTGAATAGTTTTAAACGGTTTGCGTCTCCAATACGCATTAATCAGCAAATGACTTAAGCTGACACTTCCTCTGAGTTCAAACAAACCAATATCCCGGAGTAATTAATTTACTCAAACAGTACACTGACTGAACTGCTGTGAAGAGAGAACTGAAGATGAACACCGAGCCGAGCCAGATAATGACTCGTTCACGAGTCAAGAACCGTTTCTGTCAGGCGTGCCCGATTCGAGAACCGAGGAGCTGATGATACTGCGCATGTGTGATTCAGTGTGAAGCAGACTGACACACAGATTGTCTGAACCGCACTGATTCTTTTGGTGATTGATTCTGAACTGCTTTGTTTTGAACTGTCTTACGCAGACATGGAAGAGAAGACAATGCTGAATAAAGTCGTAGATTTTGCTATTTTTGGACCAATATGTATTTTCGATGCTTCAAAAAATTCTAACTGAGCCTCTGATGTCACATGGACTGCTTTGAAGATGTTTTTCTTACCTTTCTGGACATGGACAGTATACCGTTCACACAGTTTCAATGGAGGGGGTTGAGAGCTCTCGGACTAAATCTAAAATATCTTAAACTGTGTTCCGAAGATAAATGGAGGTCTTACTGGTTTTAACGACATGAGGGTGAATTATTAATGACATAATTTTCATTTTTGGGTGAACTATCCCTTTAAGAACTACAATTACCACAGTGATGTGAGTGTACAGTACATGCTATGTTAACTATATACTAGCATTTTTATTAATCATTTTATACAATGCACTTATTGTGTGCACTTATTTTGTGCATACATGTTTTTATATTGAAAAAATAATAATAAAATGCTTGTAATTACATATGTAATTACAGTGATGACCAGACTCCTAGCCAAGAGCAGCAAATAATACAATAAGTGCACTGTAGAGAAAAAAAAGGGGGTGGGGGGTACAACAGCTTGTCACTGGGGCAGTACCCACAAAGAGACACCTTTGTACCTTCTTTACCCACAAGTGGTTATAATAGTACCATAACATGCACTTTTTTCCTGACAGTGCTTGATGGACCACCACTTATGTCCTCATGTAGCAACTTTTTAAAGTTTTAAAATTCATATTTGAACCATGACTCTGTAATTTATGTTGTAGAATAACATATTTGATGACAAAATTTGCCATTTCAATGGTCTACAAACTGAACAGCTCTAAAGCTGTCACACAACGCTTTTGCTTTTCATGTCAAGTGAAAATGATGGTCCATGCACAGCAATCATGTTGAAGTTTTTGTTCTCAGTTTCCCAGGAGAGTCACATATAGATGGATTTAAATAAGTCACTAAATTAAAATGTTATTTTAACTCAAGCATAAGCCCTTACCATATTTATTGTAACTCTACAAATGCAGTGCGACATTACTAGCCAATATAAACAGAAAACATCTGTGGACACTTTACAAAGTAGTGCTGAGTGGTACATCTTTTTATTTATTGAAATTTTTAAATGAAGAATGGAAAGAAATGCAATTTATTTGACTGAAATTTTAAAAGTTTGGCATCCCTCTCAATTTCAGATTTCTCAATAGCTGCTTTTTTATCTCTATCCTCAGTCCTAAAAATATAGTTACAACTGTGCAAAGTATCAGCAGTTAATCATTACAGACAGTCTAGAAATGTGTGTGTATATATATATATGTGTGTGTGTGTGTGTGTGTGTGTGTGTGTGTGTGATTCTTTTATGAAAAGCAGCCTACATGAAAATGTACAATTCTCAATTACAATACCGATAAGTCCTAATTACAATTATTGACTAATTTTATATGATTTGATTGACTGTTATTTCATGTTAAATAGCAAATCAGGGAATCGCATTTTAAGAATTTGCCTTGTCAAGTGCTTTTCTTAAATTTAATTTAATTTTAAATTCTATTGAATGCATGAATGATGCATTTATATAGTGCTTTATTGTGTACTGCTGTACACCCAAAGCACTTTATATGTGAGGGGTCTCTCCTCAACCACAGTCGGTTGCAACTATTGCATTTATATTATTTTGTATTACCTATTGCACTACAACATATCTTTCATGATTACATGAACAGCCTTCTTGTACGGAAGTAAAATCATTTTTATTTCAATCATTGCTTACTAATAAACCGTTTGCATAATTATGCTGCTCCTCTGCACATTAACATTAATTTCCCAACAATCGTTGTATTTAGGAATTTGTTTAACAGTTGCAATCTTCAGAAGAATATATACTTTTTTCAATAACTGAATTGCAGAGATAAAAATGACTATCGCTCAGCACTACTGTAGTTTTCTACTTTTTATGTAGCATCTCAAAATGATTTCTCCTGTAATTTTCATGCTGTTTTTCTCATAAATGTTCTATAACTGTGACCTTGACTCCCCCTACCCACCCACACACACTTTTATTTATTTATTTTATTTAAACAAGAATATAAAATGCAAAACTACTGAATTGTATTATTTTATTTATTTAGTTAATTGTATTTATTTTTCATTATTTGGGATTTGTCTTAATCACCTAATCTAATTCCCCAGAAAGTGATTCCTTTAAGTCAGAGTGATTAATTTCAAGTAATTTTTTCATCATTTAAAGGACCATCTGAATTTGTTTCCACAGGACACACACGGCATGTGGAACCAGTTCTGCATAAAATGTACATGCACAAAAAGGGGTAAATCGAGTGTAATTAATTGTATTTATTTATTTATTAATTCAGGGGTTTGTTTTCAGGACATTCAATCTCCATGTGCCAATGTAATAAAAAAGAAATTTGACACTGTGACACTTGCATTTATCCTCCATTTATAAATGTAGTTAGGTATTATGTTAAAACATAAGAAAAACATTCATTAACACTATGTATTTTTATCTAATAGGGTTAAATAGTTTATTTAGAACAGAGGCTATATAAAACTATTTTGTTTACTGAAAATACCTATCATCATGCCAAAGTTTAAGGCAATAATTGTCTGCTAAAAATTAAGTACATTTTAAGCCACTGCAGAAAAAGAAAAGAGGAATAAAAATCACTGATGAACTAGTGTGGTTTTAAGAAAAGTTGTTCGAAGGCTTCTTAGGTTTCTTCCATTTGTTGTTGCACTAATGGCTGTTCTTAGAGTATATTACACCATAATGTCAGCACAAATAATAAAGAGTGTAAAAAATCAGTTCCCTTTCAACACTACAGTTATACTGTGTCTACTAAGATGCTATGGGAAGAAAACTTTTTTCTCCTGAACTGAAGCCTTTTTTTTTTCACGCAGTGAAACTGCATGGTCATTGTTTAGTGCAGTGTATTAAAAAATGAACAAATGACTCTACAGTGAAGATGCATGAGCGTATGGTGACAAAGCTTGCCAGAATGGGTGGGGCATCTGGCTATATAAGCAGGTGTTCACCACAGGATTCTCAGATTTCTTCTCCTTAAAGCTGCAGTCGGTAACTTTTGACGCTCTAGCGGTTAATAAACAGAACTGCTTGCGTGATTAACAACCAATCAGAGGTGCGGTCCGTAACTTTTTTTTGTGTTCAAAGTATACAAAATGTATATAATAAGCGAGTACACCATGAATCCATTTTCCAAACCGTGTTTTTAGCCTGTCCTGAATCACTAGGGTACACCAATAATAAGTGTTTATATTCAGACTATTTAAGATTGCTTCAGGGGTACTGCGGTGGAGTAATCCAGTACCTTTGTGATTCTTCATAGACATAAACAGAGAGAAGTAGCTCCGGCTACAATGTCCTTCCGCAACACACAAGCAGTTCTGTTTATTAACCGCTAGAGCTTCAAAAGTTACCGACTGCAGCTTTAAGCGACGACTCTATGCTCAACACTGATCCTGAAATAATTGTGGACTGAGACCTCCCTGCTCGGCTGACCAGCTCTCTTCTTGCATCAGCGTCGCAGCAGTTTTTGTTCTGTTCTCCTGCCGGCGATTCTTATTGAGCTTATTTTTAGCAGGTAAGCCCTAAAAGAGAAAATTCTAGCGACGTTGTTGCAAATGTCGCACTGTAAATGTGGCTCGTGCAGGGAATCTTGCACGATGCAGAAGGGCAGTGAGTGTGTCACCTGTCTGGGCAGCCACCATGCAGAGACTGGTCGCTTACTGAGACAGAATGCTCACTCAGAGCATGAGTCTTGCTCTTCTCTACTTTCTGACCACCTTACACTGAAGGCAGCCCCACTCTCCATTTTTCCTCTCTCAGCAAACCTCGGAGAGAGAAACAGCAAAGCCTGGGAACTAAGCAACCGGGTCTGAGCGAACTCACTCTGACACAGAGCCTGCATGCTCGCTTTCCCCGCTGCGCTTCAATCCGTTTCTCACATGAACGATCAGCACCCCTCTTTTTATCAAGTGGCTCTATTCTCCTAAGTAGATCGGAGCAGATGCTGCCACTGTTTACGTCACTATGGCTGCGCTCACAGACACTGGCTGATTTTACCTACAAAAGCATTCAAGCCCTGTTCATTCGCGGAGAGTGGGCCCATCTCCCAGCTCTCATGTTTCTCTCCTCCCAGTAACCTTGGAGGAAACAACGGTGAACTTGTGGGCTGAGCGATCAGGCTTGAGTGATTTAATGTTACAAGAGCAGCTTAATCCTCCCAGGCAGATCAAAGCAAAATGCTGGCAGCTTTGCATGTGTGTGTGCATCACTGAGCCCTGCCTTCCCTTGCTCTTGTATTTCTCTCCTCTCAGATACTCGGAGGTAGAAATGGTGAACTCACGGGTATGAACGATCAGGCTTTAATGCCAGCAAGGCCCCCGCGTGCATCACTTTCCACGCAGCTCTTTGATCTGCCAGTGTGTTTTCACGTGAGGAATGGAGCCCCTCGTTGTCAAGCGGATCAATCCTCCTGGGCGGTTTGGAGCAGAACGTTGTCACCAATGATTCGGTATTGCTGACAGTTTTGTATTTGAATGCACCTCTTGCCTGGGCCTGGCCCACGCTTAGGCTGTCTTGTTTTGCTCATGGCTTGCCTTCTTCAAGTGATGTACGCTATGATCTTTTTAGGTGGATTAAAAGAGAATGCTGTAACTAATAACTATTATCTCTTACAGCTTCAAATTGGAAATGTCTTGGCCATGCCTACGCTGAGGCAACGCACATGAGGGCTGACTGCTCTCACTTAAGTCTAGCATTTTTTAAAACATTTTCAAGGAAAGCAAATGTCCTTGTCTGAGTGTGGGGTCCCCATACTGCGAACAGCCTCTCAATTGAATCCAACCCTTTGTCACTCAGGCTAAGGCTGGGCAGGCCATCCCTGTAGTGCCAAACTGGGTGTTGAAGACAGTAAAACAAGGTTATTCACTGGAATTTGCTCGAATATCCCGCAATTCAGCTGTGTGGTTCGCACCTCAGTTTAGAGCAAAGATGCATATTTCCTGCGCTCAGAGGTGATGAATTTGCTGGTGATAAGAGCTGTAGAAACGGTTCCCCCAGGTCAGAACTAGTCAGGCTGCCACAGCAGCTACTTCCTCATCCCCAAAATGGATGGTGGCTTCTGGCCCATCCTCAATGTCAGACACCTGAATCACACCTTCATGAAAAGGTCATCCAGGATGACTACACTGAAACAGATCCTTGTGCAAATTCACTCAGGACACTGGTTCTTTTCGCTGGATGCATACTTTCTGGCCCACCGCACTTTTACGGAGTGCATGGTTGTGGCTCTCTCCCCTCTGAGACAGATGGTAATCTGCATTCTGAACAACATCAATATCTGGCTCGTTCTGGCCCAGTTGGAGGTAGAACTAGTCTCACACAGGACACTTCTTCTCAGCCATGTGGAGTGCCTGGGACTCAGGGTCAATTTTGCCAAGAGCATGTTGTTCCCCAGCCAGTGAATATCATTCCTGTGAACAATTTTTGACTTAGCCTGAATGAGAGCTGAAGTCGGGCCTTGGCCAAACAAAGGCTGTCGACCTCCTTCAAGATTAATATGCGCCCCCTTCAATGCTGGTTGAAACCACTGGTATCATTCTATGCGTGGTGTCACGGACACCTGCAGATCAGGGTGAGTCAGGCTTGTGTAACAGCCCTGGCCCCCTGGAAGAGCTCCCGGTGTATGGAACAGGGTGTGACCATGGGGATGGTTTACAGCAGGACAGTTATCAGGACAGATGCCTCTAGCTCAGGTTGGAGGACACTCTGCGAGGGCATACTGACTTTTGGCCACTGGTTGAAGGCGGAAAAGGCTTCCACATCAACTGCCTGAAAATGCTAGCAGTATGTCAAACCTGTCAATTCTTCCTGACAGTCCTAAAGGGGCACCATGTGCTAATCCGATAGGACAACTTGTCTGTGGTGTCCTTCATAAATCTCCAGGGAGGCCTCCCCTCAAAGCATCTCTTCATTCTGGTAGAGTGCCACCTGGAATTGGCCTACGCTCGTTGAGAACAGATCATATACCAGGAAAATTGAACCAAGGAGCTGACATGTTATCACGGAACAATGCCCCCTCAGGGGAGAGGACAATCCATCCGCAGATGGTTCAGACGATCTAGGAGATCTTCAGCGAGGCTGAAGTAGACCTCTTTGCCTCAGAAGACAACTCTCACTGCCCAATTTATTAATCAAAGACCAGGGACGCATTGGGCCACGATTTGCCCAACCTCCTTCTTTATGCTTTTCCCCCGATCTCCATAATCCCACAGGTAATCAGGTGAGTAAGGGAACAAGAACACAAGGTTCTCTGGGTGGCCCCCCTTTTGGATGAACCCGCTGTGGCTATCAGAGGTGACTCAGCTGTTTGTAGCGGCCCCTTGGCCCATTCCGCTGAGACTGGATCTCCTTTCTCAAGCGAACGGGACAATATGGCATCCTCAGTCCAATCTGTGGTCCCTGCATCTCTGGCCGATTGACAGGAGCCTCTCAGTGCGAGTCTTTAACACAATTTTGGAGGCTAGAGCAACATCTCCGAGACGCCTCTAAGTCTCTAAGTGGTCTTTTTTCTCCACTTGGTGTCTTTAACTGCGGCAATGACCCTCAAAGGTGTTGTCATTTCTGCAGGAGCTGCTGGATAAGGGACTCTCCCCCATCCATAAAAGTGGATAGATCCCTACCATTCCTTCATGGGATCTATCCACTTTGCTGAGGGCCCTGAAGGGCCCCACTTTCAAGCTGCTACAGTCTGCCAACATTTAGTCACTATCACTGAAGACTCTCCCCCATCCATAAAAGTGAATAGATCCCTACCATTCCTTCATGGGATCTATCCACTTTGCTGAGGGCCCTGAAGGGCCCCACTTTCAAGCTGCTACAGTCTGCCAACATTTAGTCACTATCACTGAAGACTCTCCCCCATCCATAAAAGTGAATAGATCCCTACCATTCCTTCATGGGATCTATCCACTTTGCTGAGGGCCCTGAAGTGCCCCACTTTCAAGCTGCTACAGTCTGCCAACATTTAGTCACTATCACTGAAGACTGCTCTGCTTCTGGCACTGGCATCAGTAAAGCTAATAGGGGACCGGCAGGCACTCACCATTACTCCTGCCTGCCTTGAATTCAGGCCTAACGACTCTAAAGTCGTCCTGAAACCAAGGCGTGGTTGCATACCTAAGGTTCATACCTTGACTGGGACAAGCTGTCCACATTCGCAAGGTTTTATAACCTGTAAGTCTCAGCATTGCAGGCAAGGATACTTTCTGCCTGAAGAGACACGCACTGTGTAAAAAAATCTGACAGAGAAACCTTGGCCGTATCAGGCTCAAGCTCTTTAGCATTAGTTCACCCATTAGCTCTTGACCCCTGGGTGTCGAAGTTACAGGAGTACTCGGAGCGATTAACTATGCCGGGTGTGACCCCAGGAAGCTCAGACTGTCTTAGCCTTGGGTTGTTGTTAACTTCTCTATGGGTATTGGTTGCTTATGGAAGTTTTGATACTTTTATTCGTTCCACTACATTAGCACAGCGTGGTTGCACTGTGTTCCCATAGTGTCTTAGCAGACGCAGTATGAGTGTAGAATCAATAGGGAATGTACTCGGTTACTAATGTAAACTCAGTTCCCTGAGATACAGGAATGAGTATTGTGTTGCTAGCTGTGCTATGTAGCCGCACTACTTAATCGTCGCTTTAGTCGAATTAACTTGAGAATCCTATGGCGAATGCCCACTTAAATAGTTAGATGCCCCGCTCATTCTGGCATGCTTTGGCAGGATTTGTCGTCGTTGGTTCATTTTTAAATACACTTCATGAACCAATGGCCATTCAGTGTCACTGCATGATTTAAAAAAGGTTTCAGTTCTAGAGAAAAAATACTTTTACCAATAGCATCTTAGTAGACGCAGTACTCATTTCCGTATCTCAGGGAACCGAGGTTATGTTAGTTTTATGTTTGTTTTGGCATGTTCCCACTGAGTTGTAAAAAAAGTTTTCGTTCTTAACTAACAAAGGTCATTTCATAAATATAGAAAAATATAAGAAAATACATAATTCATATCTCAATTTACCTTGAATAAATTATGAAATTCACTATTTTTGTTCATTATATTTTATATTCAGATTTGTCAGTTTTACAGACAATTTGTCTGTGCATTAACATTTTTAACTTTAGTTTCAAACTTTCAAATACCATTTTGTTCTGATGACATCCAGCATCTATGAAAACAATTATCCAATGAAACCATCTTAAATCCATTAGCCCTAGCCTATATATATATATATATATATATATATATATTTTTTTTTTGCATTAAAGACACTGTCCAATGCCCTTGCTCCTTTGCAATGCACAGAGTGGCACGGTTTGAATGTACTGACACCGTCATCACTAGTGATGTAATTTCTAGGCTTTTTTTAAACTCATCAGTCATTGGGTGGGATCATGCTGATGTGTGTCCTGTTGCACATGGGAGATAGAGTTTAACTGATCTAACAGGTGGCATTATTAGAGAGTATGAGATAATAGCATTGAAATCGTAAAATTATTTTATCAATGGTCTTTATTTCTACAATAAAAGGATAGTTCACTCAAACTTGAAAATGTTGTTTACTCAACCCTATGTTGTCCCAATTTGCATGGCTGTTGTGGAACAAAAAAGAGGATATTTTTTAAAGATGAACTGTTTTGTCCTTTTGATCAAAATCAGATCCAAAACAACTTTAACCATGTTAATGTTGTTTTATTCTGTCGGAAATATGACAATCACATTGAAAAACAGTGACAGAGAATGTCTGAAAAAATTTTAGGATTTTTATAAATTAATAGGATATTCTGTTGTTATATTCTAAATGTCCATTGTGTGGAAATCTATGTTATTTCATGATGAGCTTTATCCAAGTAAGGGGTTTTAGCCATAATAAAACATTAACAGCTAAAAGGGAACCCTATGTTAAAGAAATTATATGATGTATTATTATTATTATTATTATTATTATTATTATTTTGTTGTGCAAGAAGGACCTAGGAACTGTTATTTCACATTCAGATGTTGGTTTATTACTCATGATATAGCATCATCAAAAGTTTATACATTCTCCTATAAAACCATTGATCCATAAAATAATGTTTAATTCCCAAAGAGGGACAATAGACTGATGAATTGTTCCGGTTTTCATTTCTGTATTTGATTTGCTTGGAGACATGTTCAGGGAATGAAAAAAAAGGGAAAAAAAGTGTTTAAAGGTGCTGATTATATCGCAAATGTTTTCATGATCTACATTCATTCTATGCAAGTCCTGTGTTTATGTGTACCAGTCACTGGCATGTGTCTATTTAATTTTAAACAGCACTTAAAGGGCCATGAAAATGAAGCCCTTAGAATTTTTTTGGACAAACCTTGCATGAATCTCAGGCATTTACTGTAACCCTTTGCCTCTTTTGTTGCTGTTACTAATGCTGTTTTAAGTATTTGCATTTGTTTGTAAGGCTAATTCATACAGTTTCAAAGTAGCAGCTGCATTTTTTTTTAGTAAGCAAAGAAAAATTATGTATAGTGTGGTTATATATGAATAAGGCATTGTGTCTTCTGTAGCTTTGAAATGTAGATGATTTATTGGGTAATGGGATTTAATGGGATCACCATAACCAAAAAGGATATTTTTTTTTTTTAAATGTAGCTTGCTAAAATTTTAATGCCAAAACTACACACTCCCCCTCTATAACAGATGTTATATTTGTACAAACTATATTATGAGTATAGTTCTAATATAATATGGCTATCAAGATTAGGGGGGATTCATTTTATTAATTTTTATTTTATTAATTAAAATTATGTCATCATTTACTCACCCTTATCTGGTGTTCCATAAACCAAGGGTTTAAAATTACTTGAGGGTAAGTAAATTGTGACATATTTTCATTTTTCTAAATCCCTTAATGTTTCAAAACTTGTTATATGTGCTTCTCTTTCCAAATTAACTGTGATTTTTATTTATTTATTTATTTTTTTCAATGTATACATGCCTTATTTATTTTTTTTATATATATACATATATATATATAAATTATTATCAGATATGACATGGATTGTGCAGATGTATTAAATAATTTGACATCAGAATTTCATGTGGGATCATAGCTACACTGCTGTGCTCAAAGATGTGTTAAAGAAGAAAACGAGTGTACATGTACCATTTCAAAGTATGTTTCTTCTATAACCAAACATTAACATAATAGGCAGTAATTAAAAAAAACAAATAAAAATGCATTCACCTCTCGGACCCTTTGATTTACAGCATTATTTTACCACATACATTGCTTGCAATCGTCATGAACATGGACATAGACGCTTAGGTAGCTTAGTTTAGTGTGGAGATGTATTTCAGATTTATTTTTAGATTTGACAAAAGGAAAAATCCCTTAGCAAGAATGATATACCACACATTTGATTCATATTTCTGTGAAATGCTATGAAATTCTCAAAACCTAATGAATGAATACATTTTAATTGTGGCAGAAGCCACATAATTATGTTTTAATGGCAGAAGCTAATTTTTATTGATCACAATTAAGTTTTAATTGCCCATGTTTACTATACATTGCTGTTTTCAATAATCTACAAGTAATCCAGTCAACTCCAGTCCATCAATTAAATGCTATTCCTTTAAAGTTTCCATATTTGTCAGTAAACGAGAGAGAAATAATTTGCCCAGTGCACCCAAAATCAAGAATTTATAAATTCTGATGTTTATTTTTTTATGTTAGATTTTTTCATGTTAAATTTGTGCGTTTTATAAATGTTTAGGCAGAATTTCACAGAATAAAAGTGTCTTGCTAGATGCATGATGATGATCTTACAATGTCTTGATTTGCAAAAAATATTCAAATATGATTAAAGCAATGGAATCATACGTATAGTTACTGCATAAGTAACACTGAACTGATAATCGATAAATTAAACATCCACTTTATTAACTTTAGATTTATATGTTTTTTGTTGTTATTTATTATATTTATTTAATCTAGACATTTTGTGCAGGTGCTGTTAGAATACTAAACTACACCAGAAGGCTAGAATATAGTATTTTGTAAAAAATCTCATACTAATTAAGACATACAGTATAAGGTACTGCTTTGTACATGGCTTACTCTGTATATGCCATTTATTGATTTATGTCATTATTGATAAAGCATTATATTTTAAAGTAATTATTATGATATGTTATGATATTTAGTATTTTATTTATATATATATATATATATATATATATATATATATATATATATATATATATATATATATCTGTGTGTGTGTGTGTGAGTGTGTGTGTGTGTGTGTGTGTGTGTTTTACAAAATAATATATTCTAGCTTTCCGGTGTAGTTTAGTATTCTAACAGCACCTGCACAAAATTTTTGGTGAATTTGCCTAATTGTGTTTGTTTGTTTGTTTGTTTGATGTATCTTTGTTTAATAAAAATGAAGAAAAATACAGTACATATAATCGCTGCAGAGAGTGCATGACATGATACATGAGTCAGGAATAGTGTTTAGATGTTTATGTTATAAAGTGTTGGATTATTTGGCCCGGTGTTTTTTTCTGTGTTCATTTAAAATTTTCTTCTCACTAAGATATCACTTTTTTTTATTATTGTTTGTTTGTTTTCATTTTAGGGGCCCGTAGCTTAGCTGGGGGGCGTAGAATGTACGGTAGGTCTCACAGGGCTCCTTTGTAATATACCTGTTGTACTTCATTTCACATCATTGTTTTGTCTATTTTCATATGATCTAGCAAAATCTATCATCTTTATCAAAAATAAAATAAATATAAATTCAGGCAAATATTTACAATTATATTTACAAACATATTACATAATATTAAAATACCTAATTTAAACTTATTTAATTTTAATTTATAATGATCTCTTTGTTTTACACATTATTGTAAATATATTGTATAATAATAACACATTATTATTGCTATTATTTATTCTATTGATTTTTTTGTTGAAGTGTTTGATTTGTTATTTGAATTCACAGGAGATCGGTGTGATTACAGCCTCAATAGCATAAGTTGAACCAAATAACTTTTTATTAAATATGTGCTATAACTGTAGTGGCCCTAAGTAAAACTCTTAACATTCAGCCAATAAGAAAATGTTATTTAAAAAGGAATGAAAACATGTTTAACACAATTTAATATTTAAAAACAACATTTAAATTGTTGTAATCATTGTAATAATTTACAATTTTATATTACCCCAAATAATACCAAGTGACAGCAGCTTTTTACCATATGATAGGGTAGCTGTATTTGAGAATATATTGATATAAATTTATAGTGATATAAATCATATAAACTGGAGAAAATGTTACATTTATTGAGTTTTCAATAAGATGTTGTGTGGAATGGTTTTGGTTGATTGTATTTCTCTATTGAAAAAGTCTCTCATGTTGCATTTATGATTATTTGGGGAAACTCACATTTTTACTCTGCTTACTGAAGCCTGATTTGTTAATGTGTGTGCAGCTGCACAAACCTATGGCATTTCAGCCAGCCAAAGCTGGTGGAGCCGACTACCTATTAAAGTTGGCGCTGAATGCCATTTCATCAGAATCTTTCTCCTTCAGAGAAAAGATGATCTCCTCACTGGACTCCAAAGATGAAGAATGAAGGAGCCTGCTACTTGCCATAGAAGAGCCCCTGCAGAGGAAAGATGCTTTCCCACTCAATGCTTCTCCTCTGTGGCCATCTGACAATAACTCAGAGAAAATTTTGGCAGGGTTTGTTTCAAAATGCTGCACTATGAATGTGTCAGACGAGCACAGTGAATGTGTTGCTTGCCTCGGCCATGCTCACACTGAGGCAGCACTAACTGAGATGGATTGCTCTCACAGTGAGAGCATGACTCTCACCTCACTTTGCTTGCTGATCGCCTTCTTCACCTCCATTGATGGTGTCGAACAAAAGAGCTATGAGAAACTGCCTCCCCACAGCTTTGGGATGGAAAGCTAAGGCTGTTCATCTGCCCATGCATAGCAGCTAGGGTATAATCCCTACGGGGGCAGGAGGGCTCAGTGCTACACACTATGGCAGTCCCCCAAGTTTTCCAGGCTAAGCACCTCCAAGCCATGGATGAGTCTGGTCCAGATCCAGTGGATTTTAGGCCACCTGAAAACCTCACACCCCTTGCTGCTCGGTTGCAGTCTTCAGAAGCCATCCCTGTCATGCCAAGTTGGGTTCTGTAAAATTCTAAAACGAGTTATCTCCATTATAAATGTGTGGTTCAGACTTCGATTAAGAACAGCAATGCTCATGTGCACGTGCAGTGTCTGTTGGTGAAGGGAGACCTTGAAATGGTCCCTCCAGAGAGCAGCGAGTCAAGCCTTTTATGCCCCCATTTTCTCATTCCAAAGAATGATGGTGGACTCAGGCCCATCCTCGATCTCAGGCTCCTAAATCACACTTTTGCCCTTGGGACTGGTTTTTATCAGTGGATCTGAAAGATGCTTACTTTCTTATCCAAGTTTCCATCCATCACATATCATTCTTGAGATTTGCATTCAAGGTGATGGCTTAATATATACAGTCCTTTCATTTAGCCTGTCCCTGGCTTCATGCACTTTTACTCCTTTCTGAAGAAGATGGGAATCTGCGTCATGAATTGGCTCAACGACTGGCTAGTTTTAACCCAGTCAGAACACCATCTTGGTGCTGACATGTTGCTGCTTCTCTGCCACCTGGAGCTTCCTGTGCTCAGAATCAATTCAGCCAAGGGATGTCTGTCTCCCAGCAGGTGTGGCACTTTTCTGTGAGAAAGTTATCAACTCAGCCCAGAAGCGGGCTTGGCTCATTCAAGAACAGCATCTTTCAAAATAGGGGCTTTCCTTCCCCTTAAATCTTTCCAGAGGATCCTGGACCTGATGGCAGCCGCATCCCCTGTGATACCACTAGGACTGCTCAACATGCAGCCCCTGCAGTGCTGGCTGAAAACCTGTGTTCCATCCCATGTCTGGCATCTGGGATGCTTTCGCAGTGTCTCAGCTGTGGCCTTCTCCTACAGTATGTGCTGAGTGCAACCTGGGCTCATTGAGGGCGGTGCACATGCTGGGGAGACTGAACCAGGGAGCGGACATACTGTCCCATGGCACTGTGTCTCCAGGAGAATTGAGATTTCACCCCTAAAAGGTTCAGATGATTTGGGATATCCATGGGAAGGCAGAGGTAGACCTCTTTGCTTCAGAAGACAAACTCTCATTGCCAAACATTTTTCTCCAAGGAACAGGATGTGCTGGCCCCCAATGCCTGCATGTATGCCTTTCCCCCAGTCACTCTGCTCCCTCATCAGATATATCAGATCAGGGAGACTGGATGCTCAGCTCTACTGGTTGCTCCACTCTGGCAAAACCAGTCGTGGTTCCCTGACCTGATTCAATTGTCATCGACAGTTCCCTGGCAAATTCCACTGAGGAAAGACCTCCTCTCTCAAGCGAGGAGTTTCCTCTGGCATCCCCAAACCAATTTGTTGAGACTTAATTTGTGGCCCCTTGATGTGAGCCTTTGCAGCTCCCGTGAGCCAACACTATAACATAGACCAGAGCACCTTCTACAAGGTGCCTTTATGCCCTTAAATGGTACAACTTCTCTGACTGGTGTGCAGTCTGAAACTAAGACCCATTCTGTTGTGAGGTAGTGACCATTCTTTCCTTTTTACCAGAGCTGTATATGTGGAGGCTATTGCGGCAAAGCATGCCCTTGTAGCCAGCTAATCGGTAGGAAGATGGACCTATAGGGACCTATGTGGATAGCTCTAGCTGATAATTGCAGTCAGAGAAGCGCTTTGTGTGATTTAGAGGCTGCTCTAAAGGGCTGCCTGTTATGAAGCAGAGATTATCCCGCTAAATAGCAGATGTGTCACTCCATTAAGGGGTTGGCCTCCTCCTGGGCTTGGTCCAGTGTAGTTTCCATTGGGGATATTTCCAATGCAGCAGACTGGTTGTCACCGTCTAGTTTTGCTACGTTTTATAACCTGGACTTCCCTGCCCTTCAAGCATGGATATTGTCCGCTTATTTGTCTTGCACCCCTAGTAAGTGATCTAGAATCTAGTCTTGAATGAGTGCTTTGGCTGGTGGCCCGAGCCTTTCTAGCTAATCTGTGATTCTTAAGGCACTCATGGTTCTGATGAAATAGCATTCAGCACCAATTTATGTAATTAATTCTGCCCATTTTGGAGGACTGAAATGCCATAGGTTTGTGCAGCTTCACAAAAATTAAGAAATCAAGCTTCATTATTTGGAGGAAAACAGAGTTCCCCCAAGTGTCAGAAATGCAACAATCGTTCCCATTATCTCAGGAAATGAAGGTTACGTTTGTAACTGGAGCGCTATACTATGATGACATCCACTCTACATTCATGGGGGCATTGCCACTGTATGTATGTATGTATGTTGAAAAAAAAGGTCATCAGGCTCTAACTTCAGATCTCCACCAAGAGGTGAGGTATGCAAACTCGTCCTCCATCTCCACAGCTCTGATGGACTAGACGTGACATCCCTCTTTCCATCCACCTATTAAGCCATCTATTCAGTCATTAATTCATTCACCATATGTCTGATCCACCAACCAGAGAAATGAATCAGAACTCAAAGAAGTCACATTCTAGCAATTTTCCCTAAATAATGCATTGCGACGGTGAAATAAATGATCCAAGATGGTAGACAAAATGAGACAAAAAAGAAAAATGATTACCCAAAAATAAATATTTTGCAGTGTTTTTTTAAAATAAGTATCTTATGTTCACCAAGGCTGCATTTAATTTATCAAAAAACAGTTAAAGAGGTATTGCATAAATAATATATATATATATATATATATATATATATATATATATATATATATATATATATATATATATATATATATATATATATATATATATTTATTTTAAATAGTAATATCTTACTGACTGCTTTTAAATATTAGTTTATGGATACAGTAGGATACCATAGTAGTGGTGAAAGATATTATATCAACTATATAAATAATTCAGTCTAAACATTTGTAAACAAATATCTGTGCTTGTTGTTTATTGTATGCTGTAAGACCATATTGTTGTTGTTGGTTTTGCAAATGCTAATGACAGACTCTATGGAAATCAATTGATAGGTGAGTCTTTCATATACTTCATTTGATGAGTACTATTTATACAACACACAAATTTATACTACCTGTGAAGAGAGTTCTAAATCCATCACTTATGATTTTACCAGTTGGTGGAGTTATAGTGGTTATGTGTGATGTTAAGAACTGTAGGCTGTTTAAATTTATCAAACAAACTCTTTTTTATTTCAGTGTTTGTTTGTTTTTTTAATGTTGCTCATCCAATGAGGTTTAAGAAACAGAACTATCCTTTAGGAAAGTAATATGTTCAGTTTAAAATATTGCTCTGACAGCACACTCACATCACAGAGACATCTATTTGAGTTTTATTTTTTAGAGTGTTTGCTCATCTGCGAGATGGCACTTTTAGATATTTATGATTTAGAATGTATGTAAAATTGGCATCTTAGAGACGTCTATTAGATGTTTGTACACAACAGTTGCTTTCCAGGTTAAGCAATCTTTAACAGACATCTTGCAGACATATGTGTCCTATCTGAGTAGCCTACTTGTACTACAGTAAATATACAGTGCACAGTATGCAAAATTGTTATATGCATGGAATATCCAGATGACCGCTACAGTACATTTGCTGAAATATGTAGCTTTAACTGAGCATATCATATGAGGGACTGTATCCCACAATGCAATGAACATTGAATGGGAAATTTATCAACCATCTTGAGACCTATTATTTGATTGGACTAACCAAAAATATGTGTACACAAAATAGGATTCTAAATATAAAATAATAATATTTATATCTTGGTCATGACTCATGTGACACTTCAGCAAATACAATTTTGGAACATTTAGAATGTCCTTTTGTATACTGTTTCATACGTTTAGCTTAGTAGAGGATGTTTGCAGAATAAAGCTCAAACCTTTGACAAGAAAAATTCTATTAAATTTCATGAAGTATTTGTCCACAAGACAAGTGTTAGTTAAACATTTTGGTGCAAATGTCTTGATGTAGGCCTACTTTTGTTCCTGTGTCTCACATCATTCTTCATCCATTTCATCGCAGTTATTAAGCATATCACCTTCCAAACTGTCAGAGTCCATGCACAAATGATAAGGACGACCCAGACGAAATGTTCAGGATCAAGCGGCGCTCTTACTGGAATCTTCAGTGAATGACCTGGCACTATGGTGAATTTTAACCCCAGTTCCAGTTATGGAAGCACTGGAACTGAAATCTGATACTGATTCAATAACATTGAATGATCATGTATTTCATTTAGACTGATTTTTTTGTGTAGATGTAGTCATATATAAATGTTATGCTTATAACCTTTTTATTGCTACATTTTATTTTTTACTTTAAACAGACTTTAGAAACAAATCATACAAAAAATTCATATTGAAATGAATGTCATTTAGTTTGTTGGTGAGTCAGATTTAAATATATATATTTTTTAATTTTCAACTTATTTTAATGATTTGCGAATACATTCATGGCATGAATTTAGATAAATCTTGAATTTTGAATGTTTAAAATACTTTTTTTGCCTTATTATTATTATTATTACTATTATCAGAACCCATTGCCTTCATTGTACATTTTACTTGTTTTCTGAACTTGCTTAAGTTTAAAAATATCATTTTAAAATCTTATATGTGTAATAAAATGAAATTGCATTTTAAAGTGTATATAATAATGGTTTGGTTTTCAATGGTTTTCTTACCAAGTTGGCAAATGACCAAGTGCCACAGCCTTTTCCTTTTAAACAGCTACAATTGATGGATTATATATGATGCTATTTATATGAACTGGATCTGAGCATCATTTTAATTGGCATTCTGGAGGAGACAATACCCTTGTGAAAAAGAAGCTTGCTTAAATGTACTAATAGTGTACTTCAAATCTTAAAAAATAAAATAAAATCATGACTAAAAAATAAAAAAAATACACTTGCAGATAATAGGATGTCAATTAAATAAAATGACACATAAGTATATAAGAGAGTATACTTTCATGACAATGTTTTGCATTTAAAAATTGCACCTTGTAATGTACTGTAAAGCATACTATTTTCATCTTTTGTTATGCTTTAAAGAAGTACATATATTTTTACTAACATTTTAAAGCACGTGAAATACATCATTATAATTTGAACTATATGTAAACATTAAGTTGGTTAAACCATAATTGTTTGACAGTACATTTGGTGGAGCATTTTGACAATAGTTTTAGAGAGAAGTAGTTATTAATTTATATAAATATAAGTGTGTCAAAACATCTAAATATCAGCTGATTGCATTTGATATAAATTTAAACTATAAACCAATTCCATATGGCATTTCTCTGCAAGTAAGAGCCTGAAAAACTATGTTCCTTTTGCCCTTATGTTTATTTTTTAAATGTATTATTTCCAATAATAGGCAATCTTTTTCAAATTAAGCTAAAGTATACTTTCTTTTTCACAAGGGTAGAAATAAATTAAAGTTTGCATCATGAGCTACATTAAATATAATGGTGAGAGAATCATAATGAATAAGTGCTTATTAACATTCAAGAACTTATTTTGTCCAAATATTCTACAAACACCAATTCTTTATTTATAACTAAATGTTGTGGCCTGTTGGTTGTTTTAAATTCATGTGACTTTTTAAATGTATGTATCTTTGTTCACTTTTAACAATATGACACCATTGATTATAGCTTAATTGGCTTTTGTAAACATTTGCTTTAAAATTAACTATTTAATAAGACAATGCATTAGTGAAGATATCTGGAGACTCAAACAACTGGTGTCAGATTGAATAAAATTGTTCACATAATATTGTTCACTTCAATATTATATTGTTAAAATGTCACTGATTTGAATTAATATGGAATGTTAGGAGACAGGGTGCAGTGACTGTCTAAACACAATTTGATTCATTCAAGCTCTACTAATGACTTTTGTTCTTTTCAGGGATCCAGTTTCGTCTCCCTGCTACCTGTAGTGCGGATCGAACAGAAACTCCAACTCCAGGTAAAGTCACACATACCACATAGTGTGTTCCTGTTCAGAAGTGTCATGACCATTCAGACCCTCTCAGATTTTCATGTCGCTCCAAACTGAAATGACCTTTTCTCTTGAAATACAAAACAAAATGTCAAATGTCTTTACCACACAGTGAAGGTGCAAGCTGATCTTAAGTCTGAACTGCCAAAACAAAGTCAAACAAAAACAAAATGAATCAAAATAAAGCAAAGCAAACTAGGCAAAATAATGAAACAAAGCAAAGAAAGGAAATACAAGGCAAAACAATGAAACAAGGCAAGGCAAGGCAAAACAAGAAAACAAAGCAACAAAACAAAACAGTAAAGCAAAGCAAGCCACGGCAAAACAATATAACAAAGCAAAATCAATGCAAGACAAGACAAAACAAAACAATGAAACAAAATAAAGTAAAAGCAAAGCAGCAAAACAAAAAATACAAAATCGAAACAAAGCAAGGCAAGGCAAGGCAAAACAAGGAAAGAAAAAGAAAGAAAGGCAAAACAACGAAATATTAAAATACAGTAAAGGCAAAACAAAAAGCAAAATAAAGGAAAACAAAACAACTACACTTGATACTCACTTTTTTGTCAAAAATTTTGTCACTAATGCTGATAAGGTTCTGTACCCACATTATCAGAATATCTGATCTTATATCACTGGGCTGCTGTTTTACGGTCTCTTATCATGCACCACATGCGCTGAATAGCTGATTTGAGTGGAAACTGAACATCTGTTGTTGATTAAACAGTCACGCTGAAAGTTTTATAACTCATTCAAACTGGCATTAAAATGCAGAACACGCAGCTTAACCCATGCACTAATAAACAGTTCAAGATTCAGTTCAGAACCTTATGTGCTATCCACAAGTTTAGGCAAAACACATAACACTGCTATAGTATAAAATATGTTAATTAGTAGTTAGTGTGTATTTAGTTCAGTAATGTCATTGCCGACTGAAATCTCGGGATTCAGCCTGAGGCTTTCAGCAACAGAAGTGTGTCTTCCAGTGTGCATGTTTGTAAGGAGAATACATATGCATCTGATATAATATAAATAAATTATAATTTTACATGACTTCACTCATGTTTCGTCAGATCACACATAATAAAAATAAATCAATAAATAGAAGAACTATATTGTACACATACTGTACATAATAAATGTACTAAGGCAAATCTTTTTTTTTTTTGTTTTTTTTTTGTAAAGAGCCAGTCCTGTTCTTTGATAGTTATTCATGGTTTTGATCATGCCTAGTATCTTTTGTTTCTGTGTTTAGCACATCTTTGGAATTTAATACCCCTCTGATAACTGTTGCCAAGATACCAAATCAGTCACACTGGCACACTGGGCTTTTGGAGAGAAAACTGGGCTATTCAAGATGAACAATACATTGCTTTCTCAGAGATCTGAGACAAAAAAATAAATAAAAAAATAAAAACCTTAATAAACTTTTTAAAATAAGCCTGTCCACACTTAAACACATTGGGGCTGAGGGCGAGCAGAGGGGCAGCCAGACGACAGCGGAGGAGGAGGCAGGAGTGGGTGGGAGGGTGGGAATTTTGGAGGAGCAGGCATTGGAGTAAGCTCTGGGGCTGGAGCCCTTCCTGGGCTTAACGGAGGATCAGGAGCCCGTCCTGGGCTTAACGGAGAATCAGGAGCCCGTCCTGGGCTTAACGGGGGTTCAGGAGCCCGTCCTGGGCTTAACGGGGGTTCAGGAGCCCATCCTGGGCTTAACGGGGGATCAGGAGCCCGTCCTGGGCTTAAAGGAGGATCAGGAGCCCGTCCTGGGCTTAACGGAAGATCAGGAGCCCTTCCTGGGCTTAACGGGGGTTCAGGAGCCCGTCCTGGGCTTAACGGGGGTTCAGGAGCCCGTCCTGGGCTTAACGGGGGTTCAGGAGCCCGTCCTGGGCTTAAAGGAGGATCAGGAGCCCGTCCTGGGCTTAACGGAAGATCAGGAGCCCGTCCTGGGCTTAACGGAAGATCAGGAGCCCGTCCTGGGCTTAACGGAGGATCAGGAGCCCGTCCTGGGCTTAACGGGGGAACAGGAGCCCGTCCTGGGCTTAAAGGAGGATCAGGAGCCCGTCCTGGGCTTAACAGAGGATCAGGAGCCCGTCCTGGGCTTACAGGAGGATCAGGAGCCCGTCCTGGGCTTACAGGAGGATCAGGAGCCCGTCCTGGGCTTAACGGGGGAACAGGAGCCCGTCCTGGGCTTAACGGGGAATCAGGAGCCCTTCCTGGGCTTAACAGAGGATCAGGAGCCCGTCCTGGGCTTACAGGAGGATCAGGAGCCCGTCCTGGGCTTAAAGGAGGATCAGGAGCCCGTGAACATACAACAGATGTTTTATTCAGATTCAAAAGAACACAGGGTGAAAATGTATGAAATATATTACGATGTAAAATCTGTCAGTTTCAGTGTTGCTTTGTGAGTCAGTATCGTTGTCTCAGCATATAGCCATGAGAAAATATTTTAACATAAAAAAAATACGTATTTCAGTGTTAAATCCACACTTCCAGAGAGTGCCTGGAAGATATGAGTCATATTCTCTTGCTCTCAGAGTTTTCATTTTTAATCACAACTGATTAAGTATTCGAAATGCTGATGGCAGAATGAATTATGACACAGAGCATCAATACAACAGGTCATGAATGGATTACTGTGTTCCTTTCTTATACAACCCTACATTCTATTTTTGGAAGTGTTTTACTCCTCTGTATGAATGACACATCTCTCTCCCACATTTTTCACTTCAGTCTGTGACTCATTCGGCAGTTTTATAATAGTGTGCTATTTAGAGCCCATGGTTTTGATTGGCACATCATATGTCGATTGTTACATTTAACAGTGGTGCAAAGTCATGCAGTAGGTCTGTAATTCCTTTTTTCCTAATTTTTAAGGGCTTGATTTAATTTGAGACTTAATTGCCTCCAAGGGATCAAGCTGGATCAGCACCAGGGTTGGATTGTATAAGCCAGAACTGACCAGATCAGGAGAGCAGCAACACGTCATTTCAGTGCTGTCAACTGTAGCAAAATAGACAAACTGACAACTGCCATTAAATTATTTCTTTCTTTCATTACCCATTCTTCTTGATTCACACACTTTTCTTCCTGCTTTCCATATATGGGCTGCTCAATGAATGTGTAAAATGATTGACAGGCAGAAAGCACCTCAAAATCTTCTGATTGTCTAAAGGAAGAATAGGGATGTCAGTCTCTGATAAATGTGATTTTGTTTCTTACCATAACCTGACAGTCTACTAATTTTCTAATGAGAGTTACTTGACATGTAGTAGCAAAGTTACTTACAGAGAGTAAAATGTCTAAAGAGGACTATTGAATAAAGTGTAACCTATGTGCTTGTTGAGGGAAAACAGTTGTCTTTTTATGACACAATGTTTTAAACATTCAAGAATTTTGTTCATGGAAGTTAGTTGAAATTAAATGAGATATGTTTGCCAAACTAATACCTTTAATGCACAGTGTATTGCCCAACTCTAAACATCCCTTAAAATCAAATCAGAAAGATTTATTATTTGCCAGATTAAGCAGTATGCTTCAGATTTAATGTGGATAGTCAAAACATTGCAAGACAAATAGTCTTTGTCTAGTGAGACTGCATTGTCAAGCCAGAACAAAAGAAAATATCTGCAGTTCATAAGAGCTGCTGGGACGCAGAAATAATACAAATACCGCAAATACAATCTGCACAGAATTGCAGAGTACCAGCTCACTTCGAGCACTGGAGTGTCCAATTTACTCACTATACACATTATTCCATTTGCAAAAGATTTATCTTGGTACCTCATGGTGTTCCCTTGCTTATGTTATTAAAGCTACACTACTGTATGTACACCAAATTTTGTTGGAAATTAACACAGTCTAAATAATTAGTGAGAATATAACATAAAACCTTCTTGCAGACCATGACTTTGCTTTACCCTAATTTATTATGGTAAGCCTCTAGTATATTTTAGAGTTGTCAAGATGGATTTCATGGGATGCTGCACACTTTCCTTATTTGTGTTTAACTCTTACACATTAATAAAGAAACAAGGTCAGGCTACTACTATTTGAAGTGGACATAGCTTGAAGCCATAACAACTGAACCTCAAACCGAAACGTGTTTGCAAGCAAAAAATCAAATCCAAGCGACAAAATAAAACACGTATCATCCTAGTTCGCACAGTTACAAAAACAATCTGTGAAGAGTTTGGTTCCAAAATGTAATAAACACCTTTTTAGTTTTCCTCAAATATCAGTATTGTATCTGGTCGGTACTGAAAAATATATTTTTAATTTTACATACAGAGTTAGAGTTACTAGGTCATGTTCCCTTTCAAGGGAACTTCAAACTGCGTCCTCTAGGGGTCGCTATGGGGAACACCTCGTTGTGATGATGTGTCTTAAGCATAAATTGAAAAAACACCAACGAGTTGGCCGGCGACAACCCCTGATGTCACTACCGGTGCGACTATGGATAAATAGGCGCCGGGAGAACACGTCATTCTCTTCTTCGTCTTCACTGACTGTTCTGTTTGAAGCGTGCATCTGAAAGAACCAGTAAGAGCGATCTTTCTCTGTCTATCATGGTGACTACTAGCAAGCGTTTAGACAATGTGTGCATCAGTGTCAGCGTTATTTGTATAATATAATACAAATAACGATAAATAAATATAATATTTCATATCATTGTTATGCGGACAATATTCAGATCTACATTCCTCTTAGTTCTGATAACTCTTATTCTGATCTTTTTAATTGCTTTGAAGATATTAAGGGCTGGACTGGCAGAAACTTTCTACAACTAAATGATAGCAAAACTGAGGTTGTTGTCTTTGGACCCCCAGGTGCTGTCTCGGATATCAATATCAATCTAGATCATATGCCATCAAACATTCATCCTTTTGCTAAAACATTAGGTATAATTTTTGACACTGATCTTAATTTTGAAAAACAGATAAGTGCTGTGGTGAGGAGCAGCTTTTTTCAACTAAGGCAAATAGCCAAATTAAAATCTATGCTGTCGTTTAAGGATTTAGAGATAGTTACCCATGCCTTCATCACTTCTAGACTTGATTACTGCAATGCGCTTTATATGGGTCTCAAGCATTCATCGCTGAATCGCTTGCAGTTTGTCTAGAACGCAGCCGAGAGGTTGCTGACTGATACTAAGAGAAGAAAAAGCATTTCTTCTGTCCTAGCATCTCTTCATTGGGTACCAGTGCAACATAGGATCCATTTTAAGATTTTATTATTTGTGAATAAAGCACTAAATGATTTAGCCCCATCATACTTGTCCAAACTTCTCAGCTCTCAGCAATCCCCTTGCTCCCTCAGATCCTCTGATAAACTGTTCTTTCCGATACCTCCCTCCAGCTTGAAATTTCCCGCTTGGCTTTTTCTGTGGCCAGCTTACCTCTAGACATTAGATCTGCAGCTTCTCTTCCTGTTTTTAAATTCTGCCTGAAGACTTATCTGTACTCCTTGGCATTTTTGGATGAAATGTATGTTTGTGTTTGTTAATGTGTTTTTGTATTGATTGTGTTTTGACCCATCTCTTTTTATTCTCTTAAATCGCTATTTTTACTTCATTTGTATATGTACAGCACTTTGGCATACTTTAGCTAATTTTAAGTGAAAAGTGAAGTGAAAGTGACATTCAGCCAAGTTTGGTGACCCATACTCAGAATTCGTGCTCTGCATTTAACCCATTCAAAGTGCACACACACAGCAGTGAACACACAAACCGTGAACACACACCCGGAGCAGTGGGCAGCCATTTATGCTGCGGCGCCCGGGGTGCAGTGCCTTGCTCAAGGGCACCTCAGTCGGGGTATTGCCGGCCTGAGACTCAAACCCACAACCCTATGTTTAGGAGTCAAACTCTCTAACCACTAGGCCACGACTTCCCTTTAAATGTGCTATATAAATAAACTAACCTTGACCTTTTTTCAACGAAAAAGCTCCGCTTTAGTTCGTCTTTCTTTCTGAGGAAAAAAGGAAAAAGGGGCAGCCATCTGCTTCCCGCAGTTCAGGACCCGCCGTTGCTGAGGCACGGAGGAGAATGCGCAGGTGGATCTGACTCACTGGTTTAGAGAGGGACATTCCCTTTTGCGCTCGTTGGCGACGGACAAGAGAGAGCCTCAGGAGGATGATGTTATATCTTTAACACTTTCTGATACTGAGGTTAGTGCTCTGCTGGGTTTTTACCCAGGAAGAGCAGGAGATGTTTGAGGATGGAAAAAAAGCTGAGGCTGAGCCTTCTCAATCCTCCTGCTCTGCGTATGTAGAGCTGCTGGAGGTTATGGATCGTGCCACGGCAAAGTTGGAATTGCCATGAAAGTGTGCTAACAAGGTGACGCCATGACCGCAGCCTTCCATTTCTGCCTGATCTCCATGCAGCGATCAAAAAGGAATAGAAGAGGCCGTTTTCTTCTCGCATCCATCGGTTTCGGCATAAGAGTTGTGCTGACATTGAAGCGTTGTGGGAAAGCGGCTATGAGAGGATTCCCCCTGTAGAAAAAGCTTTCTTTCTGTAGGGGAGACGTCCTCTCTTAATCTCCCTCCTTGCCATCTAAGCCCTTTCAGGAAATACATCTCGCTTAAATCTCAAAGCATACACAGCAGCAGGTCAGACTGTGGCTTCATTACACACGATGGCGGTGCTTCAAGCATATCAGTCTGATCTGCTAAAAGACCTGGATGAAGGTGAGGGCCTTTTTCCTGATCAAATAGCCGAGCTGCGTCGCACCACAGATCCCTCTCTCCATGCTACCAAGCAGGCAGCCTCCGCCATGGGCAGGACTATGGCACCCATGGTTGTAACGGAGAGACATCTGTGGGTGAACCTGGCAGACATCGGGAAGAAAGAAAAGGCTTTTTTCTCGATGCTCCGGTTTCGCCTTCCGAACTTTTCGGGATCTCCGCCTGCGGGTAGGGGTAAAAGAAAACGTGGGTCACGGGGAGGTAGGCAAGACCTAAGGGATGTGATCCAGATGAGGCATCAGAGTTCTTGTCCGAATCAGAGCGATACTTAGTATCTACTCGCTCTCTTTGGGGGTTTTTACAGCTGCCCTTATCCTCCTAATTCCCCTGTAACCACCAGCTCTCCACCTGACTGAGGTTAGGTGGGAA
This sequence comes from Carassius carassius, assembly GCF_963082965.1. Taxonomy (NCBI): domain Eukaryota; kingdom Metazoa; phylum Chordata; class Actinopteri; order Cypriniformes; family Cyprinidae; genus Carassius; species Carassius carassius. Next base: position 23,196,874 of record NC_081772.1, read on the forward strand.
CTTATGCTGGGTGGGGACTCCTATGCTGGACCTATGATGTTTTGGTTTGTTCTCTGTTCCTAGTAACCAACTTATTGATGGTCCGGACTAAAGGGAGTTGCCCCTTGAGCAGGGCTCCAGCGCAAGAACCAGGGTGGGTCAGTATGATCCATGATCCATTCTGTATTTACTTGTGTGTGTATATATATATATATATATATATATATATACAAAAGTAAATACACTGCAAGGAATTTCATGAATGTCTGGCCAGGCATTATATCTGGCCACTTAGTATAAAATGCTAGGTTCTTAGCCGTATCCCTTGGAATCTTTCTTGATTACAAGCCTTCAGCTCTACCCTGGGCCGAGGCCCTAACAAATAAGTTAGGTATGCAGCCTAAGCCTTTGGCTGTAAGGGGTAATTTCATGGACAGCCGTCTAAACGTCCTAGGGGCAACTCCCATGGAAATGGTAGAGTTGGTACTTAGTGTTTGCCATGATTCTGGCCTGCACTCCACTCAGCATGGGAGCATGGGTATACTGTTCCCCATAGCAACCCCTAGAGGACACAGTTTGAAGTTCCCTTGAAAGTGTACGTCTCAGGTTATGAATGTAACCATGGTTCCCTGATTAGGGAATGAGACACTGCGCCCTTTAGCTCCCTGCCATGCTTCTGACGCAAGCTTCAGACAAAGAAGTGAATGACGTGTTCTCCCGGCGCCTATTTATCCATAGTGACGCTGGTAGTGACGCCAAGGGCTTTCGCCGGCCAACTCGTTAGTGTTTTTTCACTGTATGCTTCAGACACGGGTTATGACAAGGTGTTCCCCAATGCGACCCCTAGAGGACGCAGTGTCTCTTTTCCTACTCAGGGAACCATGGTTACATTCATAACCGGAGACATTTTCTCCCTTTTCCAAACTGCGACAAACACCAGTCTCGCCTTTTTGCAGATTTTTTGCGATATATCCTCTCAACCAATCACAGCGCACCATTCCATGCACTCTAGACAATAATGGCAGGACTTTAAATACACCCAGCATCCTAGTTTTCCTCATCTACGTTGTACTTTGTGATCATTAAACAAGGGCTAAACGATAAATTGCAAGTGATTTTCATGCACATCTCATCAGTAAAGCTGGTTCTGTGATTAATAGTACCAATAGACCTCCATCATGTGCTTTCAGATGGAAATTTTTCAGATGCATTTAATATACAGAGATCAGTGACAAGCTACACTATATCACTATATCATGTTCATTAGATGAATCACATTCGATTATGAACACAATATAGCGTAGCTTGTCAGTGTAAGTGTTTTTATTAATGCCATTTATGTTTTTGTTAATACAGAACATACAGTAGCACTAATCAACTAAATGAATGTAACATGTGTGACGAGTAAGCTGCCTCCTCCCTGATTGTCACCGGCACCCCGTCCTAAATCGCCGCCCTTCACCAGGCTCCCGACTGGAGTGGGTGTGTGAGAGGAGGGGCGCTGGATGAGTCAGGGCTGGCGGCATGGGATGGGGCACACCTGAAGGAAATGGAGCCTCATCACTGCCACTGTTTAAAAGCCCCAATCCGCCTCTCCTCAGGAGACCGGTCTCTTCCCCGTTCATGCACACTGGTGTCCTCGTGGGTCCAGGAAGGGTGCGTTGAGGGACTCCCGCACCACTAGAGACGTGAGCTGCCGGACCCGCGATCCGGATGGGAACCGCACCCGTTTGCACGGCCGACGGGCCAGGATGCCGGGCCGTCCATCCCCTGCCAGCACCGCGGCCAACGAGAGTGATGCGGCCGCTAGAGGAAGCCGCCGCCCCTCGCGCCCCGGACCGAAGAGGAGAGCGCGTGCGGCCGCCGGACTCCGCCCCTTACCTGGACCCTTCCTCCATGAACACTGCCTGACCTACACAAACCCCGCAACACGACGAGGACACCAGATTCCCTGTTTATTTTGGACACTCTTCCCCTTTGGCCACTTTTATCCCCTGTTTTATTTGATTTCTGTTAATAAAAGCCTCTCCGAGGCCTGACGCCATGCCCACTGTGTCTGTCTTGTGCTCCTCCTGTCACACATGGAAAAGATGAATGCACTTTTGGAAGTTGAATGTAGGGGAAATGTAATTTTGGAATTTCTGTAGTCTAATGTGATGTTGTTCATGTTCTTGTTCATCATGAAATTTTCTTTTATTACTGTAACACATTTATAGCATAAAAAACAGATGACCTGTTGGACCGTTTTGGGACTAATGACTGCTGAATGTATTTTTAGTACAGTGCCTGTATATAAGATTCATATTGACCAAGTTCAGAGGCTGTCATATGTAGATCAGCTTACTATGTTGTATTTTCATCAGTTTCAATATGAAAAATAACTTTTATTCAATGGATTTATTGCATTTTGGGGAAAAAAAAGTATCATGGATTTATTGCATTTTGGGGAAAAAATAATAAAACAATTTTATAATAAAGCTTTGAAAATCAAAACCTGGATTTTAATGTAAGAAAATAGTGGTTTTCATCTTGCCACTTTCTTGGTAAAGAAAACACATTTTTACTCAAACTAATCCAAATTGATTTATTGCATTTTGGAACCAAACTCTTATGTGAATATATATATATATATATATATATATAGGTTTATTTTAATAGTTATTCATCTTTTGTTATTCGGAAAGTTTTAATGTTGTTAATAAGATTTGCACTGATAGGGTGATAATCTGTAACCATGAGCAAAAGCATGAGTTGCATCCGCACAGAAAAGCGAAGCTGATGCACAACTTGCATACAGTTTTATGCCTGAACTGATAGTGGGCCAAAGGTTGCCTAATGTAGCTTTAAAATGGTTCTTAGAAAAGTCAAAGATCAGACATCTACTAAACAACTGTGCTGAAGGTTGAGTTTTTATCTGATCCGCTGCTCTGTTGTGGTCAAACCGTTTACAGCAAGATTCCTCTAATCTTACCCTATCAAACCCTGATCAAACTCAACTACCTGTAATTTTCTAATGATGCTGGAGACATTAATTAGCATGCTCAGGTTTGTCTGATTAGGGTTAAAGCTAACCTCTGCAGGAAAGTGGATCTTGTGGACCAGATTTGAGGATCCCTGGTCTACAGCTATTGTTTTGAAGTTTACAATTTAACGCCTAGCACACCGACTCCTGAAAGTGATTTATTTTCTCTCAAATCTAATGCATCATTCATCTGTTTCTTTATAGCGCCAGTGATATATACACCTGACTACAAGAAGAGCCCTCCGACTGTTCCTCCTCGATCCACCACTAAGCCGCTGATTTCTGTAACAGCCCAGAGCAGCACAGAGTCAATGCAGGATGCGTACCACGAGGGTCGACCATCACGGGGAGTGCTTTGGGCACCGGATAGCCACAGCCGGGTTATCTACAACTCTGCCGACAGTCTGGATAGCGCAAAGCCAGTAACCCTAGCAATGGAAACCACATCCAAGCGCCTCACTTCTGCGGGGAGCTACAGCTCTGTTCAGACCTGCGATAAGGCCATCCTGGTGTCTAAAGCAGAGGAATACCTCAAGGCTCCACGTTCTTCTATCGGGATACAGGTAAACCTCCCTCAAGGTTTTAAAAATTGACTCGCTTGGTCACTGCCTCTTTGTAAACCCCATGGCTTTGTGTCTCGCCTCAAATCCAAAAATAGCTGGCAACATTTAGACAGTGACTCATCCACCCAGAAGTTTCACACAGAGTCTCCTTATATAGCCAGATTCTGTAGCAGAGAAGATGAGATTGCAGATTGACCCGGAACAACAAAGATTAATGATGCTGCTTCTCTCTGTGGGCTTGTTCCTACGCGACAAACAGTCAGCTGCATCATGCAGCTGTAGAGATGAAGAAGAGATTACACACATAAAGCTATCGATCATTAACAACCAAATCTATGAAGGCTGGAATGACTTATTTAGCTAAATCCGGAACTCAAATTACCCTACTGTTAAGCTTGCCCCTGTTGCAACAAATACAAAGAAACTTCTAAATTTGATTATAGTTCTGGTGAACCACTAGAAATTTCACTCGTTTCCTCCATGTCTGCAGTTATCTTTCACTAGTTGCATTCACTAGTTTCCCAAAGTCATCTTGAACACTGAATTTTCAATACAGCTGAAATATTTGAGAGATCATCACATAAGCTAACTTCATAAATTGATGTTGATTTTCCTAAAATGTGTTTTTTTTTGTTTTTTTTTTTAATCACCATTATACAGTTGCTTCTCAATAAATTAGAATGTTGTGGAAAAGTTAATTTATTCCAGTAATTCAACTCAAATTGTGAAACTTGTGTATTAAATAAATTCAGTGCACACAGACGAAAGTAGTTTAAGTCTTTGGTTCTTTTAATTGTGATGATTTGGGCTCACATTTAAAAAAATCTCAACAAATTAAAATATGGTGACATGTCTATCAGCTAATCAACTCAAAACACCTGCAAAGGTTTCCTGAGCCTTCAAAATGGTCTCTCAGTTTGGTTCACTAGGCTACACAATCATGGGGAAGACATCTGATCTGACAGTTGTCCAGAAGACAATCATTGACGCCCTTCACAAGGAGGGTAAGCCACAAACATTCATTGCCAAAGAAGCTGGCTGTTCACAGAGTGCTGTATCAAAGCATGTTAAAAGAAAGTTGAGTGGAAGGAAAAAGTGCGGAAGAAAAAGATGCACAACCAACCGAGAGAACTGCAGCATTATGAGGATTGTCAAGCAAAATCAACTCAAGAATTTGAGTGAACTTCACAAGGAATGAACTGAGGGTCAAGGCATCAAGAGCCACCACACACAGACGTGTCAAGGAATTCGCTGAACCACAGATAACATCAGAGGCATCTTACCTGAGCTAAGAAGAAGAAGAACTGGACTGTTGCCCATTGGTACAAAGTCCTCTTTTCAGATGAGAGCAAGTTTTGTATTTCATTTGGAAACCAAGCTCCTAGAGTCTGGAGGAAGGTTGGAGAAGCTCATAGCCCAAGCTGCTTGAAGTCCAGTGTTAAGTCTCCACAGTCTGTGATGATTTGGGGTGCCATTTCATCTGCTGGTCTTGGTCCATTTGTGTTTTTTGAAAACTAAAGTCACTGCGACCGTTTACCAAGAAATTTTGAAGCACTTCATACTTCCTTCTGTTGACCAGCTTTTTGAAGATGCTGATTTTTCATTTTCCAGCAGGATTTAGCACCTGCCCACACTGCCAAAAGCACCAAAAGTTGTTTAAATGACCATGGTGTTGGTGTGCTTTGACTGGCCAGCAAACTCACCAGACCTGAACCCCAGAGAGAATCTATGGGCTATTGTCAAGAGGAAAATGAGAAACGAGAGACCAAACAATGCAGATGAGCTGAAGGCCACTGTCAAAGAAACCTGGGCCTCCATACCACCTCAGCAGTGCCACCTTTGGTTGGGCACTTGGAACTTCTTTATTATCAATTATAATTTTCTTTCTGTTAAAGCAGCAATGCAATATGAAATCAGAATTAATTTGGTTTCAAGGGAATAAATAAATAGGTTGCTTATAGAAGATAACCTATCTTCTAATTATTATTATTATTATTATTATAATTATTATTTGCATCTTAGTGAGTTTAGATGATTTTAAGCCATGATTTAAAGGCTTCTATGTTTTCAACACTAGATGAGAGATGCAAAATGAATCATCAATAAGTTATAAACCTCCAGAATATTTTGAACTTGTTTAAAATGCATCACTATATGTTCATAATGCAATTTACAGGGACTGTAGCATAACTCTGGATGCTGGAGAAATTAGCTGTCACTACCAGAAGTAATAATAATACGAAATAAGGAAATCAGGAATCAGACAATGGCCCATTAACTGCATGAAAGGCTTATACTAAGCAATAAACCATATCTGCAATGTTTGGTTACAGTCTAGGAAAGTAATGTGAACATTAATGGACTGTAACAGGTTGCTAGCAGTGATGGCAAAAATTACTTTTTAAGTTAAATAATTACATTACTTAATTGGAAAGTAATGTTACATTAATTTTGCCTAATATATATAATATATATACAGTACAGACCAAAATTTTGGACACACCTTCTCATTCAAAGAGTTTTCTTTATTTTCATGACTATGAAAATTGTAGATTCACACTGAAGGCATCAAAACTATGAATTAACACATGTGGAATTATATACATAACAAAAAAGTGTGAAACAACTGAAAATATGTCATATTCTAGATTCTTCAAAGTAGCCACCTTTTGCTTTGATTACTGCTTTGCACACTCTTGGCATTCTCTAGATGAGCTTCAAGAGGTAGTCACCTGAAAGGAGTTCCCCGGGAGATGCTTAGCACTTGTTGGCCCTTTTGCCTTCTGTCTGCGGTCCAGCTCACCCCTAAACCATCTCGATTGGGTTCAGGTCCGGTGACTGTGGAGGCCAGGTCATCTGGCGCAGCACCCCATCACTCTCCTTCTTGGTCAAATAGCCCTTGATGCCTTTAGTGTGACTCTACAATTTTCATAGTCATGAAAATAAAGAAAACTCTTTGAATGAGAAGGTGTGTCCAAACTTTTGGTCTGTACTGTATATATACACACACAAAAATACAGGGCCATCCTTAGGTGGGTGCTTGAGGGGGGCCCGCGGCAAAAAATTTATTTATTTTGAGGAATATTAATCTGTTTTTTGTGCAAGTGAGATTAATAAATGCATGCAACCATTGTTTAGCATCACACACAGCACACTTACTCTTGATTTCTCTCAAGTCAATAAATGGGAAAACAAAGTAACTGGCATTACTTTATTTAAAAATTAACAGAAGTTTTCTTGTCAATTAAAATGTTATTATTAGTTATTTGAAGAAAAGTAATCTGATTATGTAACTCAAGTTACTTGAAATGCGTTACCCCCAACCTGGTTACTGGGATCCCGTGTCTCCATTAGGGGGCTGTCCATATAGCAAGTGTACTATAAATCGCTTCAGATAACAAAGTGTCTGTGAAATGACAGCTCTTTAAGGGAAGTCCCATATGTGTGCCTCTAAGATGTTGTTTTCTCTTCTGGGTCTGTGCTAATGCGTTCATGCCACCCACAGAACATTGTATTACTTTAGCAATATTGTTTTATTTTGTAAGCATTGCCTTGACACTTATATTATTACTCACTGAATGTGTGAAACCCATTTTGAATCTGTTAGTTTTGTTATTTTTGTTCGGACTGGGAGTCTATGGTAATCCCCATCGATTCATATTGTACAACACTCTGTTTATATCATGGCAAATTTGGAGTCTATAATGCTATAACAGCAACAATGGATCTTCTTAAAACCATTAGACCAAGACTCAATTATTTTTCTGTCAATTCTTGATTCATGCCATCAGTCATACAGGTTGTTCCAATTTCCAACTGACTAGATTTTCCACTTTTTAAAATTTTGAGACTTCTCCGACAACATTTATTTGATCTTTTACAAATTTAGGTCAAATAATCTAAAGACCATATTGATCAGAAGTTTTAAAGCAACACTTCGGCATATTGAATTGAAACTTAACATGAAAACACACCCTTTGCTTGTCAAAACTTGTAATGGTTAAATTGCAAACTTTGCAATAACTGACATAAAAGTCACAGTGCTTCATTTCTTTGGATCATGCTTAATGCAGTGTGCATAATCGTAGCATCTTTGGCCCCATAATTGCAGCTTGCAGCAACATTTTCTAACTTCTCTGGTTAACCTCAGATACTCAGTCCTATTTATTAAATATATATTCTCATTCAGGCAGTTCTCCTTTTTATCTCTTCCTTTATTTATTCTTCAGGTGGAAGCAGCCACAGATTCTGAGACAGATAGTAAAGGTCTTCCACAGTATCAGTCTGTGGGTATCCAGGTTGAGGATGAGAAGAGGTAAGTTTACAGGACATTTGGTCCACAGAACTAAAGTTATCCTGAACTATGAATCATTTTAAGACCAATAGCTCAGAAAAATAAGTTAATTGAAATAATGAATATAAATAAATATAGATAGCACTTTCCTTGTGTAAACACGTCAACTGATTTCTTTAATATTGTCACTCTTATGTTCATTTTCAGACTTGGCCGCTTTAAACGGTCCAACAGTGTGACGACGGCAGTTCAGGCCGATTTGGAGCTGGAGGGGTTTCCATCGACCGAAGACAAGAGTCTGCAGTTTGGAGGATTTCAACGTCATTCTGAACCCAGTACACCCACACAGTATAACATGGTTCGGACTGTACGCACACAGGGCCTTTTTAGCTACCGTGAGGATAACAGGCCCTCCAGTGGGCCGCCCAGTCCGCAGCCTGAACCCTGGCTGGTGGAGCCCACTCTTGAAGCAGCCGAGTCCGGCCACGTGTCTCCACTCCGCCGCGATGGCAGCTGGTTCATGCAGCTTCTGCACAGAGAGACTAAACGTATGGAGGGCTGGTGCAAAGATATGGAACGTGAGGCTGAGGAGCATGACCTATCGGAGGAGAGTGAGTGCAGGCATCAAGAACACAAAACACATAATGAGTCTAAACCAACACAATCTATCTATCCATCCATCTACCTACTGTATCTATTTATATCATTCTATGTACATATATTCTGTATTTCACATTGGTCAATTTCATGGCAGAAATATATTAATATATGGAATTATTATATTTAAAGTAATAACACACACACACACACACACATTTGTTTTTGTGAAAAGTGGGGTCATCCCATAGGCATAATGGTTTTTATACTGTACAAACTGTATATTCTATGGCCCTACACCAACCGTACACCTAACCCTAACCCTCACAGGAAACTTTGTGCATTTTTACTTTCTCAAAAAAACTCATTCTGTATGATTTATAAGCGTTTTGAAAAACGGGAACATGGGTTATGTCCTCATAAGTCACCCTCTCCTTGTAATACCTGTGTCATACCCATGTCATTATACAGAGTTGTGTCCTGATATGACACACACACAAACACACACACACACACACACATATATATATATATTGTGTATATTTTTCAATCTAATAATGTTTTGCAGTTCTTGGGAAGATCCGGAGTGCTGTGGGCAGCGCTCACCTCCTAATGTCCCAGAAATTCCAGCAGTTTTACTGGTTGTGTCAGCAAAATTTGGTATGTGGCATTTCTACGATCCCCATGAGATGTACTTTAATGCTCCTTTTGCATCATAAAATACATCAACCATGCACCAGTTCTGTCATAAAAGATTCAGTTTGCCTCTTTGACAGGCAGTTCATTTGAAAGCATTTGTAAGTGTTTGCCTTGCATTCTTGTAAGTCTTTGTTTTAGGTGAAAACAAGGTTAAATACTAGCCGTGATGGCAGCTTTAACTATCATTTTGCATTATTGACACACTGTTTTCCTAATGAATGTTGTTCAGTTGATTTGACGCAATGTATTTTGTTTAAAGCGCTATATAAATAAAGGTGACTTGACTTGACTTGACTAGCTTTTCAGCATCGTATAATGTTTTATTTGAAAGATCCTTAAAAGCCAGGAAAATTTAGAAGCAAACTTGTGCAATATATTATTTTAATCAAAAATAGTTTTAAGTTGAAAGTTAAATAAAAACGTATCAAATTTGATCAAAACGTGCTAAAGCAATGTATTATTTTATAACCTGTCTAAATGTATTGTGCATTTTTGTCTCTAGCTGACTGAAGTACACATTGATCAGTTGCAGTGTCATCTCCACTAAATAGAATTTCAGCCTGAAAGGAGCTTTAATCAGTTTCAAGCTGTGTGAGTGCGAAAGATCCTGACATTAATTGGTAGTTGGTGGGCTGAATGACACTTTAAAGTGTTTGTTTAGTGGTCAGTGATCGTTCCTGTCTCTCTCTCTCTGGAGATTGTGAAATGATGGATGTTGTAATACATTCACACGGACAGGCAGAACCCAGCTTGTCCTCTCTAGTATGAGCTTTCAAGACACTGAACAGTTTAGGGAAGCATCATAAACAGAGAAGAGAGGATGCAGCCAGAATAAATAGCAAATATTAAATTTGTAAATGGTTCAATCGATCATTGATTTGACAGAAAATTAGCTATTTTTACTCCAGTTATGATGAGTGTATGCATAACATTGTCAGTTAGTTTATCTCGAATCCATCTTTTAAAAAAATACTAACTTTTATTGTGCTATTTTAATGCTAATGTGAAATATTCATTGTTTGGATAAGAGATGATGAAGGTGAAGCTGGACTATAGTGACCTCTAGTGATTATTCATGATGATTTATTCATTCATGGCACTTGGTGCAGTGATGCTTAAATAGTGATCAGGATCCTTCTTTGATTTGACTCCTCAAGGGGTCATAAGTTTAAATGCCTTTCTCGTACATTTTTATATAATTAATATTATTATTATTTTACATGACCCTGAAAAAGCTCCATAACCCAAGACAAAATACCTGAAATGAAACAAATGATGCTCTTCAGGAGTTAACATAACTGCATTGCCTCCTGCTCATTGGTGATTGTGATAAGCGATAGTGTATGAGTCCTTCACTTATCCTGAGTGGTGAAGCTCGGTCTCGATATCACTGCGCCACTGTGGGGAAGATCTCAAACGTGCAGCGCATGCTGAGAATCAAAAGAACTTACTGTACCCAGAGGATTTTTGTCAAAAACAGCAGACAGCTAGACTGTCAGCTAAACAGGGTAGAAACATGTATACGTTGCAATTATAGGCATATATGTCAAATAGCTTCATCAGCACATAACTGAATAAATAATAAAATGCATTGTAATGATTCCTCTTATTTTTAGATGTATTTTGTATATATATATATATATATATACAAGGGGTGTGTAAACTTATGAGTAGAACTGTAACTTATAACTGTTGTTTGTGTTTGTGAGGAGTGTGTGACGTATAATGGTTTTGTGCAGGACCCCAGCACTATGCCGCGCCCCACAGCTCAGGACCTGGCTGGCTTCTGGGATCTCCTGCAGCTCTCCATAGATGATGTCACTGCCAAGTTTGATGAGCTGCAGCAAATCAAGAGTAATGAGTGGAGGATAGTGGAGAGTCCTGAGAAGAAGGTACATGGAGTGTGTGTGTGTGTACAGTATATATGTGACACTGAAGACTGGAGTAATGATGCTGAAAATTCAGCTTTGTCATTACAGAAATATTACATTTTAAAATATATTCAAATAGAAAGCAGTTATTGAAATAATATTTCACATTATTTCTTTTTTACTGTATTTTTAATCAAATAAATTCAGCCTTGGTGAGCATGAGGGTCTTCATTCAGAAACATTTAAAAAATTCTCGATGATGCAGGTAACACATTACAAGTAATGTGTAACTAGTAAGCTAGTAATTAAACTATTAAAATTACTTAATTTTCCCATTTATTGACTGACAGCTCTCCTGTTTTCATGTTGAGAGAAATCGGGAGTAAGTGCAGAGGTGTTGTGTCTGTTGTGTAAACATTATAGACTAAATGAGACTAATATTATAGACTAAACACATGCATATACTCCTCTCACTTGCAAAAAAGATTCAGTATTCCTCAAAATGAATAAAAAGCAGAAAATTCCGAAAATTACAGAAACCTGCAATATTAAATGTTAATAAAAAATCCTTTATGTACTGTATTTAATCACATTTTATTAACCAGTGCCGACCTTCAGTGATCCAATTCAACCATACTAATAAGCAAAATGCTCGTTAGATAAACATCAAATTATTTCTTTATTATTATTATTTATTTGCTTGCTTGCTTGTTTGTTTTTATGATCGAGAAGAAAGTGTTAACCACAGCTGAAAGATTTGTTTGTGCTTTTCACATTTCCTTCAGCCTAATTCATTTCACTTTTAGTGTGAAAGGGCTTTTACATTTGCCAAAAATATAAAAAAAAATTATATTAAAAACAAACAAGCAAGCCTAGGCCAGGTAAGAAAATGTAACACAAAAGTAATTTAATGCATTACTTTCCATAAAAAAGTAACTTAGTAGTGCAATTGGTTACTTTTTTAGGGAGTAACGCAATATTGTAATGCATTACTTTAAAAAGTAACTTTCCCCAACACTGATACTTTATATACTGTATATTTACAGAGCAACATGTGTACATATATAATTACTAATACTGATATTGATTCTGATGCCTCTATAAAAATGTTTTTATCAATTTCCTATAGGATGAAATGAGTAAAAAAGACATTGAACATCACTGTAAAATCAAAAGCCTCCATTTTGTATCATTTAATAAAAAAAAAAAATTTAGTGATGATTTTGTCAATATCAGCTCTCTCTTTTTTTTTCTTCTCCCCATTAAGTGCATTTGTTTTCACAATAAATCAGAAAATCCCTGATTTAAAAAAAATTATTTGCACTAAATTGTTTTGATGCACTGATACATTCTAATAAACCAAGGAAATGATAACTCTACTTCTTTACCTCAGGAAAGAAAATGGCCACCTCCTGTTACAAAGAGGCCTCCTAAAGGTCGAGGAGCTGTCATGCGTGAGCGATCCTTGGATCTGCAGGACCGTCAGAGGCAAGAGGCCCGCCGTAGGCTCCTAGCTGCAAAACGGGCTGCGTCGTTCCGTCAGAGCTCAGTTACAGAGCGGGCCGACAGCATAGAGATTTACATCCCTGAAGCCCAAACACGTTTATGAAACACGCATAACAACAGGGTCCATCTATTCTGCTCCATGTCACTGCTCCGCCCGTACACATTCTCACATCTGTTACAGTATTCTTCCTCTGCTCATCATCTACTCTGAGCTGAGAATAGTGGTGAGTTTCTATATGCCTCAAACAGAGCTCAATGCAAAGAGGTCAAGGCAGTCTATGCACTCCAAGACCTGCAGCTACTGCAACCCAGTTTGTATTTCAGTTTTAGTACATTCAGAGGCCAAAACTAAGGCTTTGTTCATACTGCACACAAATCTGAATTGGTTTTCACATCCAATTTTTAGGACGCAATTAGGATGTGGTTTCAATAGTAGTGATATAAGTACCAATCCCTTCATGAGATGTGTGAGAGCAATTAGCTCATATTAGCAATTATTATATTAACATTCATGCAAATACTGTGTCCAAGACCACTGACTCATTCACTCACTATTCACGACATGAATTTTATGTAGCCATACGGGAATGTTGATGGAAAATTATATTTTAAATGCTTTTGTTCTCTTGCAAAACGTTTGCGCAAAACTTTAGTATTCTGTTTCATTTCTCTGAGAACCTTTGCATTCTCTCGTGTAACTTTTGCATTCCCTTGAGAAACTTTGCATTCTCTTCCAAAACTTTTGCGTTTTCTCAAAAAACGTTTACAATTTCCCTGAGAAGCTTTGCGCTTTCTTGTGAAACATTTGCGCTTCTCACAATACCTTTGCTTTCCCCTAAGAAATGTTACTTTCTCTCATTAAACTTTTGTGTTCTTGCACAAAAACTTTTGCGCTCCCCTGAGAAACGTTTAATTCGCCCGCAAAACATTTGTGTTGGAAATAAAATGAGGTGGCTATTCCAGTGCTTTTGTGGGTGAATGCAACATTTCTTGAGGAAACACAAGAAATGTGTTCCTTACGTTTGCGAAAGAACACAAAAGAAGATTTGTGAACCACTGCAATGTTTCTAGAGGGAACGCAATACTTTTGTGAGAAAATGCTTAGAAATATAATATTCATTCCCATCTCATATTTTTTCCAAAAACATGTCCCTTTAGCGGCTCCATCAAATGTCATAATTAATTATATGAGGGAGAAATAAAAAGAATAAAGAGACATACGGAATGACTAAAAACTAGACTGTTCAGATGAATTCCAAAAGATTTTAAACTGATTTCAGACCACATATGGATGTAGTTTGGAAACATCAGACTCCAAAAAAAAAAAAAAAAAAATTGATTAATAAATAAATCAGATTTTTGCTGCCTGTCTGAACAAAGCCAAAGTTTAGCCCTCAGCATAGGCACAGTTTACATTCCTTTCAGAAACTGTATTCTATAGCACTGGCACAAAACTAATGTCACTTCATCCACAGCATCATTCACACGAACAGAAAACTAAAATGACTCTAAACTTGACTTAGTATGAAGTTGCAAATTTAAGATTGATTTAAGATAAGTTTGCTAAATCTTTACTCCTTAAAAGGTTGTACAAAGCAGTTCTACTTCTTATTAAATGATCCACATTTGTATTTCCAACGGAAATGTTGATCTTGATCCTCATGATGTTGTCATAGTGGGGGATTCGCATGAAGGTTTTGCTTTTAGACTTTAACAGATTAAATCTAGTTCTTGACTTAACTGCAAGTAAAAAAAAAATAAAAAAAATAATCCTTTTATTTCGATGACTAAGGTTTAAAGTTAATTTATTCCAAAAAGGCCTTGATATCATTCAGTCATAGCTTTACTTTCATTGACTGACCACCAGTTTTACACAAAAACATTTACAGAAGTATTTACAACACTAATCTTCCTCAGTGTTCACCACTCAAGGTAGTCTGTGACATATAAAGGTGCAAAAGAAACTTTAATAATATTACTGTAAATGGTGCTGCTTTATACTCTAAAATGTAGAAGCCCCCTCCTCTCTTTTCTGCACAGCACTATAAACCACCTGTGGACTTTTTAATGGGAGGTTTAACAGTGTCTCAATGCATCTCGGATTATCATATTTATGGTCACTGGTTTGTTGAAAAGAAGTATATTTATTTTAGGGTAGACAGTTATGCTTTTTGTATATCACACTTTTCGGTCCAGCATTTGCACAAAAATGTGTCCATCTGCCTTGTCACTTTTGAGATATCAGAAACCCAGGTGTGCAATATGGGTCTCTATGAGGAATTGTTGAATTCAAGTACCATATTTTAGGTTGGGTGGCAATAATTCACTTTTTTATTTCTAATTTGGCTTTAGGTTCTTTATTACCTTGTCTGTGGACTAAATAATAAATGAGCAGCATTAGATTCAGTACCTTATATTTGTAAATGCAACAGTTATTTAACAGCAGTTATTAATTATTTTTACTGGCACAATGATGAATTTTAACTGTCCACAGCTGTTACTGCAGGATTTTACCCCCTGGTTCCAGGCCTAACTATCTAGAGATGTCTGTTTGCTGCGTTGCTAGCGGTACTGTCTATCCTCTTAGCATAACTGCTGCTAACATTCATAAGGCGTCAGAAAGCGGCATATAAATCCCTGGCCTTTAAGCTATTTTCTTTACCCTGGCAGCCTTGCAGAGTCCTTTTTAGAGCTTGACAGTTCAGGTCACAATACCTCACTGCAAGGACAAAAGGAACCTGGACTTTCTGAAAAATATCTTATGAGTAAATTATATTTTAGGGTGAAATATCCCTTTAAGAAACAGTGTTGTGGAATAATAAGGCTGAAGTGAGAGATGTTGAGTGTGTAACGCTGTGCTTTTACAGGCTGTAGTGGCGCAGTATTCTTGTCTCAATGTATTAAAAGTGCCACATAAAGAAATTATCAGCGCTTTCTAATTAGTCCAAATAGTCTAATCTCATGAAAGGTGGATGCAGAAATGTTGTGCTCGAGGTTCTTCTTCACGGCTTGTTGCGTTTCCTTGCAAGGCAACTGTAAGTCACCCAGTGGGAAGACATTGACATGGTACCAACTGCTGCTAAATACGAACATTGATGTCATATTGCACATTTTATATGAATATATAACAGCTGAAATATGATAACCCACAGGACAGACGTCTTTCTGAATGATTTACATATTGTAGTCTAACTTTACAACTAGAGTAGGTCCCTTTTTCATAGAAACTTCCCTCTCTGATTTAAAAGATATTGTCACAGAATAAAGTGTTCAGGAGGTGATGATAAGTTGTGGCATAGGTGTATCGCTACTTGTGTACATGTCAATAGTTGTAGAGTGCCATCACCCGACACATGTCATGTGTCTGTCTATTTTTATTTTGTTTTGTTCTTTAGAAGAGATCTAGCAGATATTGGCGATTATAAAAGGTGGAAACATCCATAGGTGCCTTATAATCAGTGATGGGGACTTAAAATGATTTGCATGAGTTACATCTTATGCAGAGAAAATATTGCTTATGGTCGAAGGCTGGCGAAACCCTGCAGTAATATTTTTTGTCATGCATTTCAGATCATCTGATCATGTAGGGGCTCAAAAAATTTAAAACAGATGCATAATCGGTGAATCTTTTTTTTTTTTTTTGCTTAGAATATAATTTTCATCTTTTGTATTGTGTGACAATTTGGGTTCTGTATTTGATCAGAACTGTGTGATAGTGATGTTGGAAAATTATTGACCGCTATTAGAGGTTTTTTTTTCGATATGGAAGTCTAAAGGTGCGGTCACATTAAACTATGTAAACTATGTTCATACACAAGATGAGCACAGGTGAGTGAAATGTAAAGTTGGTAAACTTGGATCTTCAGATTAATATAGTCAGAAACCTGCACAGTTTGCAGTTTAAATAGCATGTGATATTTCAAGCAACAAATGCTCATTGGAAAAACGTGCCTATCTACATTTTTGCAAAACTCCTATAACATTTCACATAACCAGCTCGTTATGTACTTTATGGCTTTTCTGAGGTAATGAATATGCTCAAAAGCACACCCTGTATATTTAACTTGATACTCTATCGGTTGGGTTAATGTAGGTGTAACTTCAAACACGATTGAGCATTAACCTTTTAGTGACACTCACCTGACATTTAATTTCCGATCTCCCACAATATGTACAACAAGCAGTGTAATGAAATGTTGCCAGACTCACGTTCATCTGTTTTGGTTAAAACAAAACATACTTTTAGCATCACTCACAGAACAATTCACTTTAAAAGAGTCATGAATTGAAGGAGAATTATATCATTTTGCAGAAATGTCACCACAGACTAATTTTTCCAGCGAGCCTGGGTCGATTACAAATGTATTTGTATGTATGAATAACTATGTGACATCATATCTTGTTGCCCACATTCATTGCAGCATTGCATTCATCTCAAATGGGGTTAGTGTGACCGCACTTTGAGACTGAAGAAAGCGTTAAACGCAGATAACTTCAGATTTGATCACTATCTGTGCTCCATTATGATGAACACATGAGGGCTTCACATCATTCATCTCTACAAAACACAAAACACAGTATTGGACTAAATGCCAGTGTCCAGCTCTCGCTTGCTTACACACTCTACCAGACTTGCCAGAATGTGCAATAGTGTATAAATACATGGCAGGCACATGGTGTCATTACCTCTTAGTGTGTGGTATTAATGGCAGGACACTACACTAGTGCTAGTAAAGTCTCTCTGCGATCAGTTCAAGGCAAACAAAGTGATTTCTCATGCCTTTCTACTATGCAGCAGCTCTAGTCTGACTTTCAGAAGAGACACTTATTCACAGAAGCTATGTTTTACCCAATTTTGTGATATTTTATTGAGGAATAACAAAATATGCCTTGCAACCCTGTTGAAAAGACAAATTAGAGCTTGTATGATGCTGGTCTAGCTGGTGGCTATTCATCAGCAGAAATACTAGTCAACACGTGATCTGTTTAGTGATGCTGGTTGACCTAGGTTGGACTACAAAGGCAAAATTGTCAAAATTGAGTAGCGACCAACTTCGATCTATTCAATTTAGCTTAATTATGCATATTCAAGGATGAATGAATCATGAATGAATCAATTAAGTTGTTTCTCAGTTGTTGTAGTCACTGCATCTGCATTTATAGGGCAGTACAGTCCTCCTGGTTAAGCTAGTTAAGAAGGAACATTCACTGCATCTAAACCACAACATGTTGGTGACCAGCAACACTGCTCTTTTCAACATGGTCACAGTTTATTTATTCACTACTTCCCCTGAGGATATTTCTCACCTATAAAATACATTTTATAAAGTTGTGGCCGGTGGGTGCACAGATATACAGTAAAGCTGCATTGCAAATGCATTACATCCTTACAAAAAAATACAAAGTTGCGCTGCCACTTTCAGTTTACTGACATACTGCAGGGAAGCCCTTTAATAGGTTTTGTTAGTTTACGATTCTCCTCTTTGAGGGTCAGTTCCTCCATAATGCAAAGACGGCTGTTGTTCTATGAACAATGCTTTTATTGCTTTTACTGAAAATGTGAAACGATGTAAACCGCTGTTTAAAAATACACCAAGACATTTGAGAGGTTAAAACTGGTGCTTTTGTCATAGAGGTGTGTTGGATTCATATAGACATGGTTTGGTTTTGACAGGACAATCAACATGCATACACTCACACTTACACAGAAACAATATGTCCAGTAGTGTATAGGCCTCATTGTCCGCCCTCCAAACGGCATGATTATCTTTTAAATATACATGTAATGGCTTATAGTTACAAAATTAAACATTATACCCTTTGCCAGTTGTTCTCTACCCCGCCCTCCCTTTTCATTTGTCAGTTGTCCACCTATTCAAGGCTTCTCTGTAAAGAAATCACAATATTATAGGCAGCTGAATGATTGTTCAGCTGTAGATCTTAAGTAAAGATGTTTCACTGCCTCATCAGCAATAACCTGAAGGGTTTCATTAAAGGATCACAGACACAACTAGACATCCTTGCTTTGGTAGACTATGTGAAAATAAGGATTCTTTACATCTATAATGCTCTGAAAAATCTAAATCTTTGACAAAGCAGGGTGTTGAGGTCTGTCTGAGGTGCTCAATTGACTTTTCAGAGCGTGAGGTGGGATTTCAGGCAGTTTTGCTGTGCATTCAGTTTTTAGTCTCAAAGGATAACCGTGATCCCAGTATGAAAATACTTTGGTCTTAGTATCTTATGACTAATTTATCAAGGGGAGGGTTTTTCTTTTCTTTTCTTTTTTTCAGCACATCTGCTGTAATGTGGTTTGAAAAAGTGAGACCTCTCATAAATGGGCTATTAACAGTGAGTTTTTCAGAGTGGTTTGGCTTCAAACTTGTTTTGAATCATTTAATATGTCAATAATAAGGATGAATCTAATGCCAAATATACATTATTTATTTAAAATACATATATTGATGAATATATGCCAATTTTTTTTTCTCTTTGCTCTAAGCCATGTTTAACTGAACTTTGTTAAGATTGTTTTATAAAGCTATGACAGCATGCAGGATCGTGAAAAATGATTGTATGATTTGATGTTTCATTGCTGTTAGTTGTTTTGGCATTTTAAAAATAGTTTGGTATTTGTACAATTCATTTACTTTTTTATTTTTAATTTATTTAGTCATATTCATATCTAAATATGAATTTTCTTTTTGCAGATTAGGATTTTATAAAGGGTTTGGTCCTTCTCTGTTTTAGTTTTGCTTTAGTATTTTGACTAATTTCAGATTTGATCAATCTGCCTCTTTGAATAATTGAATATTAAGTATGACCATTTGTTGTACATAGAACTACTATTAAACTTTTTTTGAAGAAAATAAATACTTTTGTGCTGCTCTTTTTCATTTGTTCTAAATATGCAATTTGACTTGACTATATGTTGGCTGATAGGTCAGGTCTTCTAGGTCAGTTACTGTACTTCTTCCAAACATCCGACAATGTAAAAAACAAAAACAGTATTGTACACAACGATGTTGGATGGTTTTATTTTTAATCAAAGCAAATAATGTAAAAAAAAAAAAAAAAAAGACTTTGAAACAACCACAAAATGTTTCTGATGTTTAGATTGCTAAAAGCAAACCAACATTTTAAACCTCAGGGAAACGGTTGACATTTTCCTATGTTTTAGCTTCTGAAAGGCACCTCTTAGGTGTATTTTTCTCAAAGTACTTAGAAAAGTTGTTCATGATTATGGTGATGGGAAAAGAAACCACAAGTAACCCACAGAGAATGCAAAGTGTAGCTACAATCCTCCCAGCTGCTGTCTGTGGATATACATCCCCATAGCCCACCGTAGTCATTGAAATAATGGCCCACCACCAACAAACAGGAATAGAAGACAGTTTGGATGAAGCGTCTTCCTTTTCAGTGTAGTAGATAAAAGTCGAGAAGAATGATATTCCAACAGTAATGAAAAGAATGAGCAAACCCACCTCGGATTGGCAATTCTTTAGAGTTTCTCCAAAAGCTCTCACCCCTTCTGAATGTCGAGCAAGCTTTAGGACCCTAAAGGCCCTCATTAACCGGAGAACCTGAACCACTTTCCCCATGTTGAACAGACTTTGGTTTTCCTCCCCATCCCCTTCGCTCAAACTTTCAAAAGCCAGCGTCACATAGAAAGGTAAGACAGAAGCCAAGTCAATCATGTTCAGAGGGTTTCCCAAAAACGTCCATGGGTGAGGTGCTGCTACAACTCGCAGAACAAATTCCACTGAGAAGAAAATGTTACAGATGAGCTCCAGAGAGTCCAGAACAGAATGTTCGCTGTCAGTTGCATACCTGAATTCTGGCATACTGTGAATACACATGGCCACAATGGAGGTCAAAATGACCAGGATTGAAACCGCAGCTACACCTTTGGAACACTTGGAGTGATTGGGATCTTCAAGAGTTTGCCACATGAACTTTCGAGCATCTGAACACCACATGCCCTCAAACCTCCACAGGTCACTCCCCACAACCGAGATCTCTCCAGACGACGTGGCTTTACTAGACCTGCCACACGCGTTCTGCTCCCGGTTGTGTTTGCGCTCAAGGAACCGATCAAGACAGCAGGCTTCCAGATCCAGTTCACCAATGCCCCAGTATTCGATCTCCTGACTGAAGCAAAACACACACAGCTCCTCCAAAGCATGAAAGTGTCCTGTACGGTAGAAGTTCAGAACACAGTGGAAGACTTGCGGGCTTCTGTCGAAGTAATATTCCTGCTCAGCGGGGATGTAGTCATCACAGAGTTCCAAGATGGCGGCATCGCTGCAGCACTGGACTAACTGACCCACACGTGTGTTGGGGAACCGGAGCAGAACGCAGCGCTCCACCTTGTGCTGGATGCCTCCAACATTGAGGTTAATAAGATCTTCCTCTCTGCCTTGATGGTGGAGAACTTGCCCATACATCATGGTGGTACTGATTCATTGATTCTGCAAATATTATGTCACATCACAGGACATTTAAAATACCAGTGCCTTAAAGTTTAGAATGTTTAAAAATAATTACAAATAATGGAAAAAAACAACCTAATCTCATAGGAACACAGCTATTATACACAGTGGCAATTTTGTATGACATAAACAGTGTGAAATCTTGTAAGCATGAAGGTCCACCCCAAACTTAAATTTTTTTTAATTCATGAATGAAAAAGATTTGTAACATATTGATGTACCATTTTGACGCATTCTCATCCCAAGGCGTCATATACTGACACTCTTGACATTTCGTCAACATCCTACGCATATGGCACCCTCTAGCGTCAATATGAGACACAGATTATGGGTTAAGGTTAGGGTTAGGGTTAGGGTTAGACCGCTAGGAGGCGCCTTCTGGCCCATTTTTATCTGCTTCTAATATTGACCCTAGAGGGTGCCATGTGCGTAGGATGTTGACGAAATGTCAAAAGGGTCAGTATATGACGCCTTGGGATGAGAACGGTCTGACCATTTATATGGAAATGCAATGTCTGATTTTAAAATGGGTTTTAAAGGATGAATTTTGAGATTAAGTTTATAGTTGATATATAATTTCTGAAATTATATAATCCATGATTTCTAAAATGTGATAGAGAAAAATGCAACAAAGAAGTCTTTTTTTTTTTTTAAACAAAGGTCAAAAAGATTTTTGAGGGTGTACTCTTGTCATAATTTAATCTATTACTTTTCCTACATAATTTTTTACAAAAAACATTGGTAAAATGTATATTTGGGAGTCTTAGACCTTTCCAACGATATATAGTTTGTCAAGATTAGATTTAATTGTAATATAGAGAAGTAATTGTAGGCGTCCCGTATACGGGACGGGGTGACAGTTAAAGCGTTAAACATAACAGTGAAGCATAAGCACATCATATAAATATGAATGAGATACAAAATCCACCAATTTGCCAAAATGTTATGAATTGCCATGAGACTGTGTTGGGAAAACCACACAAATTATATAATACACATTTCTAAATGCAGTGTTGAGGTAGCAAAAAAAAAAAAAAAAAGTTGCCAATAAGCTAACATTACATTTGAGATTAAAGAAACAATGCATTTCAATTTGGTGGTATTTTATTTTAAGCTTGCAAACATGTTAAAAGTTTTATGTAATGAATACATAGTAATGGGTCATCTTCATCTTCATTACTTTTATGTAATGGGTCATCTTCAGGTAATGGTGCCATTTGTGTGCCATGAAATTCTGATTTAATATAGTGGGTTTTTTTTTTCAATATGGAAACCTTTTCAGATTAATTGAATTATTGTAGAGTATTATATATCAGACTCATTTTAATTATATATAACATCCAGGATATTTAGACAGATGGTCTCTAACAAACTATACCCTGTTGAAAAAAGAAAAACGGCATTTACTATAGGTATGTTTTGAAGCAGGGCAGCTGGTTTAGGATGGTCCTGAGCTGGTTATCATCTGGTTCTGAGCAGGTGCCAATTGCTTAAGCCAGCACATGACCATCTTAAACCAGCTTGCAATCTTCAAAACATACCTAACCAATATATGCTGGGGGTTTTTTCAACATGGTACTGTCATTGCTGTAAACAGACCCTCTCAGACAACATAGGCTGAAACTTAACAACATCAGAGTGTTTATCTTCTGAGCCTACTACAATTACAGATTAAACATGTGACCTTATTTATTCTGTAGTTCTACATGTAGACAGGTATTATTCAAAAATAATATAACACCACATTTGTTAGAAATATTTGACAACGTTCACTGCTTATGTTTAATATTCTGGGTTACCTTAAAGTCATGTGGAGACACTTTTTATTGACACTGAATTAAGAATATGATACATTTTTGTAATTATGAAACAAAGGGTAAATAAATAAAGGCTTTTAAATAATCAGTAGGCTATGTGGCTTTTCAGCAGTTAAAAAGTATCTAAAACAATTAACGAAACAGCAAAGAATATACAGTGATAATGACAACACGTAAAATTAATTAAAATCTGATATATATGTATATACACTTTGTCTCGAGAACACAGTTCATTCTATAGTTTAATCTTGCCTGAATAGATTCTATCGCAGACTTATTGTTCACTTTACCCCAAAGCCATAGCGAAAACATAATGAATCTAATTTTAGTTTGCAAGACAGAGTTCACATGAATTGTCCAAATATGCCTCCTAGACGTTTGAAACACTCGACTAGAGAAACCAAGAATTTATGACTCAAACGCATTCAGTTATTAGAGTCCTTTGAAATTCATTTTTAAAATACAGCCAACGTGACATCTAACCCCAGTGTTTTCTATGAGTCATTACTACAATCAGACATCAGAATAAAAAAAAACGGCAGAGAGAAAACTTAGAGCGAACATAAATTCAACTAAATATCACCTACCCACACGGCTCATTTGCGCCTTTCCGTACTGACGCAATACTCCAAAGAAACAGTCACTTAATCAATAATACATGATAGTAACAGTTTATGTTAACCTTAAAATCCAGGTAGACTACATACACACCTAGTTGGGCGGAGTCACGTCGTCGAGCGCAGGAAGCTGCGCGAGGTGTTTATGTTCCTCACCTGTGCGCAATAATGTGCAATCAGACGGAACGCGCACGAGACACAGTTCATTAATCACCTGTCTTCAGGTCGCGCTTTTATGTAGAACACACAGTTGATGGTTTCTGATATACATTAACAAAGATTTCAAATAATGGGATGCTTTGAAATATGGTATGTCTTAGGCTATGGAAATGTGTGCGTTTGAATTCATCAGGAGATGTGTTGATTTATGTATGATACTTGTAGGGCTTTATGGGTAATGGTCACTGTAATATGCATCCATGCTGATACCTCTGAAGGTAAGCCATGCTATTGGTTTAAACTATTTTGTGTCAAGTCATGTAATTCATTACTTAATGGACACCTTTCTTGATTGCAGATGGAATCCAAGCTGAATGTCATGGAAATAGAGTACAGTTTATCCTCCCCGGTTCTTTGAGAGCAGGAAGTCCTTTAGAGGTGTATGCAGTCAGTAAGTTAATTATCCATTTGTTCGTGTGCCAAGGAGTTTAATACACCCAAGAATCAATTCAGACCTCCTCTATCAAAACGTACATATGTGCCTTATACAGTCTATGGCCTTTACGTATTTACAGTGTCGTTTACGTATTATCTGGACGTAATTAAAGGTTCGATACGTATCTAAATTTACGTAAAAACAACCTCAAATACGTACAGATAGAACGTGTTCTCAGACCAGTCAGTTATCCATAGAAATTTGCTCATGAAGCTGCTTTTCAATGCGTATCTGATTTTTTTTTTTATGTATATTTTTCCATTTTTATAATTTTTTTGATAAATGTAAGATCCCTATACCCCACCCGAACCTAAACCTACCCATTTTATACAGAATGTTAAAAGAATAAAACATAATGAAACACAATTTTAGTAAAAATATAACATTAAAACGTTATTTTGAGCCACTAACGTTAATCCTACACCTACCCCTAAACCTACCCATAACCATTTCTTAAAAATACATAACGTTACTGTTATAAATGAACAAATAACCGACACACAAATGTAACGTTGATCATTTATTTTTTGCGAAAATATCAAAAGTGGTACCAAAAGTAGTTCAAATGATAATGAGTTCCAGTCGCAGTACTCTCTGGAGGTAATAGTTTTTATTGGGTACAGAGCAGAATTTAATTTATTAATCCGTGAAATTATGAATCTGTCTTCTCTCCGTGAAGGTACTGGCGCAGTCAGTCATTGGATAGGAGAAAATCGCACAGCAAAATATTACAAAATGGTTAAACAATAACATAAATTGTATTCATTTTAAGGTTTCAAATTGTAGTCTCGTTTAACATTATGTAATCCCCCGAAATGAGTTTGCAGCATGCACAGAAATGTTGTTTCCTATTAATTAAGTAGATGAGTAAACCGCGTTAAATAAATTCAATAAAAACATTTATTGATATGACTATTAAATACAAAAGATTTAAATCATTAAAGCCACGATTTTAATATTAATACATGGGAATTCGTATACATTCACACTTTACGTTAGATTATTTACGTTTTTTTAGCTGCTAACACGTAAGTATTTGTACGTTTTACTGCTTTAAATACGTCAAAGTTGTACGTTTTTATGTGCATGAAAACGTAAGTAAATATAGGCTACATGTGGTAGAACCACATTTAACTTAAAAATACACACGTATTCTCATGAGATCACATTGGGGTGTTTCAGATAACACCCATACAGTCTTTCTCACACCTCACCTGGCGGCTCAGTGTGGCTATACACAGAAATCGGATCCTTGGGGGAATTTGATCGTGTCAGCTTCCCAACAGAGTTGTTTTGCAGAGAACCAGGTTTGTGTCTTTTATAAATTAAGCATTTCTTTAACCATCTCTAGTTCTGTAGCTATAGTTAAAATATGATGTGGGTGTTAAGGAGGGGAAAGGATTTTTTTTATTTTTATTTCTTATTACACATACCCAACCATTTTGAATAGGGTGACAAGGAGTTTAAAGTAGCCATGCAGTTTAAACTGTATGAAATCCCCACACTATCTGAGAAAGTCCTTGAAGTGTCCAAGTCCTGCAGTCACACCATGGTTTCAAGAGAGATTTTGTGTGAGACAAACTACATGGAGGCAAGTAACTTCTCTTATTTTCTTTTGAATGTAGCTAATTTTTTTTTTCACTTTAAATGTAGAGATTACTTTAAGTTTGACCAATAGCAGCAGGGTACTTTATAGGATTGATGGCTGTTCATTTTGAAAGAAAATGCTTATCTAATTGGATAATAACTGAAGACTAGTGTTCTAATGTGCCAATGGAGATGAAGTGTTATATTGCTACTGGCCTGTGCATGCCTGTTTGTGTTCTGTCAGGTATCTGTAAGGAATGCGTTACCAGAAGTCAAGATGGTAAAAGAACCAGTAAAAGCGTGGGTATGTATAAAAATTTATTTTATTGGTGCTTCGGCATGCATAACTCTTAATGGTGTCCAGCACAATTTATACTAAATAAATCCCATCTTAATTTGTGTTTTTAAAGAGGCATGTGCTGCTACTTTTATAAACAATCACACTTGAAAACAAGCTTTTAAAGATCCAATACAATGCATCTAAATCTGCATACTTGCAAACAATGTAGTATTATTCCCTTGTGATTTGTGAAAATGTTTGAGAGAAATACCTGGATGTTTAACTACTAATACCAGTATTTGAGTATAGATTTTTTTTAATGATCCCAAAGTTCTTTATAAAATGTAGTACCTTCTCAGATGTCAGGCAATTCCAAATGCAGTTATAGACTGAAGGTGGGATCCTGTTTTGGCCTATCAACTACTAAAAACTCCCTAGGACCTGTATAAGAATGCACTACGAGCACTTCACAATACTAAATCTATTAGCAACTGTATAGTAATGTCATGGCAACTACCCTAGCATTTGCAAGCTTACCTCTTTATTCATGATTATATTTGATACAGAAAAATTTACATTGTTCCTCTTTAACAGCCCAGTGTTGCACCTAATTTGCAACTTTGGAAAATCCTACTGTACACCCCTGGAGAGAAGGCTTTTCGTAAAGACACCCTACAAACGATGGGCTACAGTGTCTCCACTTCTCCTACACGACTGGTTATGAGAAGCCCGTTCAACATGGCTGAAACCTTTATCCAAAATGTATGAACCGTTTAATGTGCTATCACAATGCATTCATTTCTCTCTAGTGCCTGAAGTATTTTTTTCTTGTTAGGTCGACAATGTTGATATGATGGTGTTCAAATCAGTGGTTTTGTTCCGAGACCGCTGGATCATGACTATAGTGGAGTCGGCAGCTGCCTGTCCAATCAGTGAGCCTTCATTCACACACTTATTTTCACCACAACTCCACAACTCAGTTCCACAACTCATATTGTGCTCTGATTTGACTTAAGATGGAGCTTCTGTTGAGGGTCAGATGATTTATTGGCATGTTCCTCTGCACATAACTCCTTTGGTATCATCGGAAGTTGAAATCCTGGAGGTGCACTTGGGCGTTAATGGTAGAAGGTTCACACCTGAAGAGATGGGCAGCCGTAACTATGTCATGACCATCACAGATTCCCATATCATTGTTGGGATTCCCATTGGGGCTGCTGATGGATACTACAAGGTTGAGTTTTCAGCTATGTTTTGTATTTAACTTGAAGATAATGATGAAAGATAACACTTTTTATTATAATTGCAGAGTCATGTTCTTAGTGAGCAGTACCATGTCAGTTACTACATAGAACCAATGCTTGAGCTACTGTGGAAGGAAGGCCTGGATAAGACCTCGTATAAGGTCTTGTTCCCCATCACCACCCCTTTGACATCATGGCAGCTCCAAGTTATAGACTGTGAGTGTTGCATTTAGGATGGAAAGGCTTTATTTAATTGTACATTTTTTTTTTAAGATAATTGTTTTTATGTACTCAGACACTAACCCCAACCAGAAGGTTTTTGATATATTGCTTGGTTACTTCCTGCCTGATGTGGAACTGCTGAATATCACCTTTGTCTCTGAATTGCTCACTGTCTCGGAGATCATCAAAAAAGGCATTCTCCTGCAAGAGCACACTTTTTCCAACAACACCAAAGCCTTTACTCTCCGGGTTCCCTTCTCTGATCCTCGAGTCCAAATAAAGGTATGCTTTAAACTTCGGTTTATGTAGCTTTTATCCCAGCTTGTATGGTTTGCCCTGTCTTAAAATGGTTTCATCTGTAATGCAGAATTTTCGCCTTGATGTAACAACCTACACACTTCCTCTTATCTTTGGTTTCGCCATCATGCCTGAACATGCAGCATTTGCACACTCCATAGCTCTAGAAGTTTCTTTAGCTGACACTGGTAAGACCTTTTAGAGTGATTTTGGATAACTGTGCATGTTGGCTACAAGAGCAGAGCAAAGTGCTGCTCCTGGAGATCTCCCTTTGTGCCAAGCGGTCAAGCTTTGACCGGCTTGTGTGATCCAGGTATAAATATAATATTGTTGCAGTATTGCAATAATTAGCATGGTCCAATGGTTGGCTTTTTTTTTTGGTTTGTGGCTCCATTGACTGGAGAACTGCAGTAAACTCTGCACTGAGGCAGATCTCTAGAAGTAGAATTGTGCATAACTGAGACATTTTGATATTTAACTTTGTATACCTTTTTTCTGCAGTCCTTCCACAAGCAGAAGGAAGTTGCAATGAGGACTACTTCAACATTTATGTCAAATATGGTACCACCCCAAGTTCCCAAATAAAGATCAAACTGGGACAAATGGAGCTGAATGATACAATTTTACAGCAATATCAGCATAATTTAAATGAGACCCATTTTGACATCATTGTGCCATTCCTATCCCCGTTTGTGGCCTTTGAGGTATTCTTTTATTTTTTTCAGATTTCCTAGGTTGCGCTAGTAATTAGTGATGCTTACCACAGTATGGACAATTGGCTACCATCTTAATTCCCCTAACTGTTTTTATACCCTTTTAATTTTCAAGTCTGTTCAGTTGGCTGGAGTCCTGGGAAGACTTGATGTGGAAGTTTATGATTCCATGAATAACTGGAGTTTCAGAGAGTTCTCTCTTGCCTGCCCCTTTTTTGTAAAAATGTCAGGTTTGTTTGTATTTTGCATCACTGTCCTGATAATTTCTTGTTGCTATTTTATGATTGTGAGTTTTTGTTGTTGTGCCAGAGTGTTTTCCTAATGGAACGATTACTGCGATAATTCCCAAACTGGAATCAGTACCGCATCTTCTTCCCGGTGAACTCTCTCTAAGAGACCCGGCCTGCAAACCCTACGACACTGAAGACTACTTTGCTTATTTCCACTTTAATGTCAGCAGTTGTGGAACCACACGAAAGGTAATGAAGACATACACATCAAACATTTGTACTACTACTGTATATGTGAAGGTGATTCACATACTGTTTGTTCAGTTTGTTGGGTATACCATGATATATGAGAATGAAGTCACCTGGAAGAAAGATGAACCTTTGCCAAAGATCTCTGAAAAACCTGAGGCAGAATACAGGTTAGGATTTTTTTCTTTTCTTTAACACTTCATTAATCAGTAAGGTTTGCCCACTTAAACCCATTGCCCATTTTGCAGTTTCTTTTATTAAAGTATTGGTGTAAACTTGGTTGCTAACTAATGACTTTAAATGACATCATGCACTTTTTTTGAAGTACAAAAATGCCTTTGCATGTTAATGAATTTGTTACTATTTCTATTGAAACTGATCATTTCAAACAGGTTCATGGTGTCCTGCATTTATATCGCAAACGCTACACAAAGCATGATCTTCAACACTGTTTCACAGTTTAACGAACCATATGCAGATGTTGGGAAGGGTGAACTTGCTGTTAGCCTGAGGCTTTCTAAAGGTATGTAAACTCCTTTTAGCTTTGCAATTTTTTTTTTCTTTGTCCAGTGTTATGTTTTATGGAATAACATGCAATTATGAATCATCCACAAGATATTAACTAGTGTAAGACAAATGCAAGTCAGTCTGAACAATGTTATAATGCAAGGGTTTTTTTTTTTCTTTCGTCCCCAAGATATGGTTTACCGGCTCTTCTATCATGATGGTGACTACCCAGTTTTAAAGTTTCTGAAACAGCCTCTCTATTTTGAGGTGGGTATGAACCAAACCAGGGACTCCAGGTTAGCAGTAGTCCTGGAAAACTGTTGGGCAACACTCACTGAGGACAAGGAATCCAAACCTAGATGGGATTTAATAGTTGATGGGTATGTATGAAGCATTGCAAGCGTATGTGGAGCATTTCTACTTGAAGGTTCTCATTTTTCACCTCAACCAGATGTGCCAGTCCTAAAGATCCCGAACAGACCGTCATCCTCCCTGTTGTCGCAGATGAGAGAGTGGACATCCCAGATCACGTCAAAAGATTTGAGGTCAAAACATTTACTTTCTCAGAGGCTGAAGAGAGCTCTAAAAGTGAGAATGGTACCTTGGCCAGAAGGGTAAGTTGAAAAGTTTCCAAAATTTATATTGATACAAATTCTTTAAGAGTCTGATGTTTGCAGTGTTCTTTTCAGGTGGATTGAACTGATAACCATTAAACAGTTATTTTACGATGCACATTTAGGTATTTGTTCATTGTGATGTCGCTATTTGTCACGCCGAGAACACTGCTGATGGGCGTTGTTACAAACAGTGTGAGGCTACTCCAAATCCGATTGGTAGCAGCTCAAATCGAGGTAACCATTTCAATTGAATCGGGTGAAAGTGCAGTTTCTCATCTCTGACTGGTCTTACTTTTTCTACAGTTCGCCGAAGTACAAGCTTTTCAGAGGAAGCTCTGCAGCATCTGTCTATAGGTCCCATTCTGTTGATATAAACCTGTAAGTTTTAGATTTCAGAAGTCATCATAGGAAATGTACTTTATTAATTACTTCTGAAGGCATCTGTGCAAGGAGATTTCTGGTTTTGAGTGGAATTTTATCCTCAAATTCTGAACACATACCACATATTGAGAATGTAATCATTGGTACATGTGACTGTTGAAAGCAATTTAATGTATAAATGTAGTGTTTTTCCTGGACCATGTATGTCAAAACTGATGTAAAATAAATGGTGAAAATCGTTGATTCCACAGATCTTTGGCTGAATTTCATATTTATCATTTGTGATTCATAATCTAAAATGAACTAAACTTTTCAGAGAAGCTAGTGTGAATGAGTGATTTTTATAACTGTTCCTTCAGACTAAACCCAAGTAGGAAGAGGCAAGTAGGTTCTCATCATGGCAATATTGTTTTGTTACTAATAACAGGAAGCTGTGCTGCACAAGAAATTGACTTTTTTTTTTTTTTTTTTTATGTACAGTACTGTTCAGTAAAACATAGCATGGGGCAGTTCATATTGTAATGTGTTTTCATGTATAAATATTTTCACTAAGGTTAACGTTTTCAAAATACACGTATTAAGAGTAAAGAGTGTATTTTATATACAGTCGTGGCCAAAAGTTTTGAGAATTACGTAAATATTAGTTTTCAAAAAGTTTGCTGCTAAACTGCTTTTAGATCTTTTGTTTCAGTTGTTTCTGTGATGTACTGAAATATAATTACAAGCACTTAATACGTTTCAATGGCTTTTATGGACAATTACATGACATTTATGCAAAGAGTCAGTATTTGCAGTGTTGGCCCTTCTTTTTCAGGACCTCTGCAATTCGACTGGGCATGCTCTCAATCAACTTCTGGGCCAAATCCTGACTGATAGCAACCCATTCTTTCATAATCACTTCTTGGAGTTTGTCAGAATTAGTGGGTTTTTGTTTGTCCACCCGCCTCTTGAGGATTGACAAGTTCTCAATGGGATTAAGATCTGGGGAGTTTCCAGGCCATGGACCCAAAATTTCAACATTCTGGTCCCCGAGCCACTTAGTTATCACTTTTGCCTTGGTGCTCCATCGTGCTGGAAAATGCATTGTTCTTCACCAAACTATTGTTGGAAGAAGTTGCTGTTGGAGGGTGTTTTGGTACCATTCTTTATTCATGGCTGTGTTTGTGGGCAGAATTGTGAGTGAGCCCACTCCCTTGGATGAGAAGCAACCCCACACATGAATGGTGTCCGGATGCTTTACTGTTGGCATGACACAGGACTGATGGTAGCGCGCACCATTTCTTCTCCGGACAAGCCTTTTTCCAGATGCCCCAAACAATCGGAAAGGGACTTCATCTGAGAATATGACTTTGCCCCAGTCCTCAGCAGTCCATTCACTATACTTTCTGCAGAAGATCAATCTGTCCCTGATGTTTTTTTTTTGGAGAGAAGTGGCTTCTTTGCTGCCCTTCTTGACACCAGGCCATCTTCCAAAAGTCTTCGCCTCACTGTGCTTGCAGATGCGCTCACACCTGCCTGCTGCCATTCCTGAGCAAGCTCTGCACTGGTGGCACTCTGATCCCGCAGCTGAATCCTCTTTAGGAGATGATCCTGGCGCTTGCTGGACTTTCTTGGACGCTCTGAAGCCTTCTTTACAAGAATTGAACCTCTTTCCTTGAAGTTCTTGATGATCCTATAAATTGTTAATTTAGGTGCAATCTTAGTAGCCACAATATCCTTGCCTGTGAAGCCATTTTTATGCAACGCAATGATGGCTGCACGCGTTTCTTTGCAGGTCACCATGGTTAACAATGGAAGAACAATGATTTCAAGCATCACCCTCCTTTTAACATGTCAAGTCTGCCATTCTAACCCAATCAGCCTGACATAATGATCTCCAGCCTTGTGCTCGTCAACATTCTCACCTGAGTTAACAAGACGATTACTGAAATGATCTCAGCAGGTCCTTTAATGACAGCAATGAAAAGCAGTGGAAATGTTTTTTTGGGATTAAGTTCATTTTCATGGCAAAGAAGGACTATGCAATTCATCTGATCACTCTTCATAATATTCTGGAGTATATGCAAATTGCTATTATAAAAAGCAGCAACTTTTCCAATTTCCAATATTTATGTAATTCTCAAAACTTTTGACCATGACTGTACAGTCACTGGCCACTTTATTAGGTACACTTTACTAGTACCAGGTTGGACCCCCCTTTTGCCTTCAGAACCGCCTTAATTCTTCCTGGCATAGATTCAACAAGGTGTTGGAAACAACATTCCTCAGAGATTTTGGTCCATATTGACATGATAGCATCACGCAGTTGCTGCATCCATGATGTGAATCTCCCATTCCACCACTTCCCAAAGCTGCTCTATTGGATTGAGATCTGGTGACTCTGAGGCCATTGGAGTAAAGTGAACTCATTGTTATGTTCAAGAAACAAGTCTGAGATGATCTGAGCTTTGTGAGATGGTGCATTATCGTGGACATGGTCAGCAATAATTGTCAGGTAGGCAGTGGCATTTAAACTAATATTACTAAATTGGTACTAAGGGGCCAAATGTGTGCCAAGATAATATTCCCCACACCATTACACCACTAGCAGCAGTCTGAACTTCCGAGACAAGGCAGGATAGATCCATGCTTTCAATGTTCTTTACATCAAATTCTGACACCACCATCTGAATGTCCCAGCAGAAATCCAGACTCCTCAGTCCAGTTTTTCCAATCTTCTATTGTCAAATTTTGGAGAGCCTGTGTGAATTGTAGTCTCCGTTTCCTGTTCTTAGCTGAGAGGAGCGGCACCCGGTGTGGTCTTCTGCTGCTGTAGCTTCAGGGTTCGACGTGTTGTGCGTTCGGAGCTGGTATTCTTGAGTTACTGTTGCCTTTCTATCATCTCTACCAGCTCTGACATCAACAAGGCATTTTTGTCCATGCAACTGCCACTCACTGAATCTCTTATTCAGACCCCAGTAGGTGATGGGGATGTCAAATCCCAGTAGATCAGCAGTTTTTGAAATACCAGCCCATCTGACACCAGCAAACATTCCACGTTCAAAGTCACTTAAATCACCATTCTTTGCCATTCTAATGCTTGGTTTGAACTTCAAGTCATCTTCACCACATATAGTGTTGCTGCGATGTGATAGACTAATTAGCAGTTTGTGTTACCAAGCAATTGAAGGTTCCACAGCTCTGACTGGGGATGACAAATCATATGAGGAAATGATCTTCGTCGCTGAAGGAGAAAAATGATGATGAAATGGTGCTCAAAGCCTGCATATATAGAGGCTGACTGCTTCCCTTCTGGCTGGTTGAAGTGCCACTGGTTTGTGCAGCTAAACAAACATGAACAAATCAGGCTTCTGTATCAGAGTAAACGGGAGCTTCCCTAAAAGCATCAGCGACACAACAGGAAACTCCGTTAGAAAGGGATCAGCACATATCACATTCACACCAGCCAGACTATAGCTGGTGTTTACACTCACATTTATATTCAAACAATCTTTGAAAAAACACTTAGAAGCTGCTGGCAAAATCAGAAATTTGATTGTTTCGCTCCACACTCTGATGCTGAAGAGGCCCCTGTTATTCATATTTTATTAAATGTACACCCCCACCACCCACCTTTTTTTTTTTTTTTGGTAATTCAAAACTTGATAGACATGCATTGATTGATTTATTGATTCATTGATTGATTTTGAACAATGTTTTATTGTGCAACTTTTCCAATACTAATGGATCAGTTATGAATATAAAAAAATCAAATGGCTTTGAAATCAACACTAACAAGAAAAGGGAGTCTGCTGTTTTATACTACAATGTTTGTTCATTCCACTATCACACAGAATCCTATTAAATGCAATAGATCACTTGATATATGGTGTAAATTTGTATATATAATGTGGGACGCTATTAGCAGGCAAACTGAACAAGTGCTATAGTTCAAAATGTTTTAAGAGAGTTCACAGGATTGAAAGTGATCACACTGATTAACTTTGGCATATCTTGAGGTGTTTCTTGCGGTCATATAAACAATGGCATCATGTATAACTCGATCATTGAATGAGCTAGTGCACTGTCTCCACTAGATGGCCTTCTATAATCTGTGTAGCTCTGTGTCCAAGTTTGAAAGAGAAGAATGAACTCTGCATGAGCGCTATCTGTCCAAAAACAGCATAACATACTGCTGCCGGGAAACAGATATACAACATAGGCACATATATATACAATATGTAAGATTCAGCCAGTCTCTTCTAAGTGAAGTATGCTTTAGTTTTCTGTAAAACAAATCTATACAGTCAAAACAAAAATTATTCAGACACCAGTTATAATTTTTGATATTTTTTTCTAGTGGGTGCAGGACACTATAGTTTATTTATGTAAGTCAGGATAGCAAAATAAAGTAAACACTGACATATTATACCGACAAATTCTTCATACAGTGGACTACCAGTAAAACTGATAAAAAATGTGGGACCCAAAATTTAGACCCTTTTAAACACATGTTTTGCTAGTGTTATCTGACATTATCAAGATGAATTTGTTCTGAACTCTGAGTTCTTGTCATATTTTATTACCATTTTCTAAACTATAGCAAATAAACTGTGATAATATGTGAAATGTTGAAGGTGTCTAAATAAATTGACTGTATGTATGTATGTATGTGTGTGTATATATATATATATATATATATATATATATATATATATATATATATATATATATAGTAGATTCCTGTTTGACAGCTTTGTATTTAAATAAATTATTAGTTCACCCAAATTGTCATTTTTTTCACAACAAATATCATTCTTGTCAGTTAGATCTTTTAAATTAATTGACTGACTTGTTCACAAAACCAGTATTTCATTTATGGATCAGACTGATCTAGTTCTAGTGCACTATGGGAAGAAGGTAGGCCACTGGATGTTACTTTGACATGGACCACCTTCCTAGGACTTCTACAGACTTGTTTGCAGATTGTTCAGGAATATTGAGAAACACTGTAAAGAGTTTAAGGTGTTGCCTTGTTCTCAAAATTCTCCAGATCTCAATCCAATTGAGCATTCAATTTAAATGCAGAGCAGCTTTACCAACTGGCTTTACAGAAAATGAAAGTTTCTACATTATATACTCCAGAAACAATTACTTAGTTTTATGTGTTTTTATTGTATTTAATTAGAAAGCAATAATGCTTCTTTCATATAGTGTTCCTGATGTTTACAGGATGTCGCGGGCAGTTTTTTCAGCTCTAAACACTTTCATTAGGTTTCCTTAGCAGTCAGGAAAACATTCCTTTAAGACCCCTTGACATCAAACATATGCTCCTTATCAGGCTGAATAGGTTATCTAAAGACCTCCAGCCCTAATGAGGGAAATATCAGGTCAAAAGTCTGCGTAATGTTGTAAAACAATATAATATAACATTAACTTGTTCATAAATTACTATGTAAAATTAAATTTACGCACAAATAAATCAAGTCTTAGCAATTTAGTTTATTTGTAGATTTGTTTAATTAGTAGAAAGTAGTAGAGAGAGTACAGTAAACATTTGCGCACAAATAGTATCCAGAGGCTGAACATGGTGAAATGCATTGAGATTCATTAGTGAATAACCCACAGAAGTCTGGAGTGTTTCTGCACAGTCAGAAAGATAGCGTCTGAAACGGCGAGAGGGAGGGTGAAGACATGGACACAAGTGCTTGGCCTCTTTGATAACACTAGCTCTGCCATTCAGGGCTTCTTATCACAAACAAAAACATTCTGGCAGTTATTTTTCAGAGGAGAATTATTTGTGGCATGGCACAAGTCTACGGCGAAGTCTCTTTCTTAATTCGAAAAGTTAATATAGTTAATCAGCTATAATCAGCTGGCTTACAGATCGGTTAAAGAATATTAATCAATGAGCCTTACATATGTCCAGCTGCCCAAAGTAATTTTATCCGACAAAAATTAATCAAAATCAGTGGGAACTGGGAGGTAAATCATCTGGAAACATTGATTGTGTAGTCAAATCAAGAACATTATATTTATTAATATCGCAAACATATGTGAAGGCAGGGTTCAGAATGTGGAGATTTTAGTAAACCTATGTAAGGCAGGACTAATTTAATGTTTTTTTTTTCTTCTTCTTTTTTCCATTAAGTCTCTTATGCTCACCAAGGCTGCTTTTATTTTTCTCAAAAGTATGGTTAAAAAAGTGACATTGTAAAATTATGTTATACATTTAAATAGCTGTTTTCTATCTGTTTTCTATTTCTATATATTAAAATGTAATTTATTTATTTCATGGCAAATCAGAATTTCGAATTTATTTATTTATTTATTCAAAATCAAAATGCATTCAATTTAATCAGTAAAGATATATATAAAAGATATAATATATCAAATGAATGCTGTTCATTGAACTTTCTATTTATCAGAAAATCCTGGAAAAATATATATCATGGATTTAAGCAGCAAAACTGTTTTAAAAACTATTAATAAGAACCATTATTAGTATAGAGCACCAGTAATAATATTATTATTAGAAATGATTTCTGAAGGATCGTGTGACACTGATGAATAGCGTAATGATGCTGAAAATTCAACTTTGATCACAGGAATAAATTACATTTTAAATATAGCAAAAGAGAAAACAATCATTTTAAATTGTAATAATATTTCATAATACTTTCCCATTACTGTATTTTTTAAATGTACTTTTTAATTAATTAATTAATTAAGTAATTAGTTAATTAATTTACTTTACATGCTCTTTAGACTTTTTTCCACGCTTACATCCAATATCAAATGACTTTCTAGGTTTCTCTGATATGTGCTTGATATGTGCCTTGTAAATGATGATGCTCTAGGGTCTTTATATCTGCCTCTGTGAATCTATCCGTTATTTGACCCAGACATTTTCCAGGTTTCACAAGCCAGTAATGTGCATCGGCATTCCTTTTCTCCATCCACCAGGGTCTGTTTGCCATTATGGAGTTTCACAAGCAGTCATCCATAACCTTGATGTAGAAAGGTCATGTGCTGGTCACACACATAGTTTGCAGTGTTCATGTCTACACTGTTATGCCTCAGTACTAACAATTACTGCCTGCTGTTTCCAACCAATATTTTTCCACCTGATAGACCACCTGATGTCACAAATTCAGTAATAAGAATAAGAAAATCACTTTCACTGACAGTAGACTTTACAATCAATTGATCAATTGAACATGCAAATGATTAATATTTCGTTCCCTCCATTTATAAATTGTCCACACAATTTACTTGTTCCCTCCATTTGCTAAATCGTGTACACGATTTATAAATCGAGAGAATGAATTAGTAAATTGTGCGGACAATTTAGCAAATCGAGAAAATGAAATATTAATCATTTGCATGTTTTAGTACACTGAGGAAATGAATAAGTAAATTGTGCACATGTATTAGTACATCGAGGGATCGAATTAGTAAATCTTATGCATGTTTTAGTACATCGAGGGATCGATTTTAGTACATCGAGGGATCGAATTAGAAAATCATGCGCACGTTTTAGTACATCGAGGGATCGAATTAGTCAATCGTGCACGTGTTTTAGTACATCGAGGGATCGAATTAGAAAATCATGCGCACGTTTTAGTACATCGAGGGATCGAATTAGTCAATCGTGCACATGTTTTAGTACATTGAGGGATCGAATTAGTCAATCGTGCACATGTTTTAGTACATCGAGGGATCGAATTAGTCAATCGTGCACATGTTTTAGTACATTGAGGGATCGAATTAGTCAATCGTGCACATGTTTTAGTACATTGAGGGATCGAATTAGTCAATCGTGCACATGTTTTAGTACATCGAGGGATCGAATTTGTCAATCGTGCACATGTTTTAGTACATTGAGGGATCGAATTAGTCAATCGTGCACATGTTTTAGTACATCAAGGGATCGAATTTGTCAATCGTGCACATGTTTTAGTACATCGAGGGATCGAATTAGTCAATCGTGCACATGTTTTAGTACATCGAGGGATCGAATTAGTCAATCGTGCACATGTTTTAGTACATCGAGGGATCGAATTAGTCAATCGTGCACATGTTTTAGTACATCGAGGGATCGAATTAGAAAATCGTGCGCACGTTTTAGTACATCGAGGGATCGAATTAGTCAATCGTGCACATGTTTTAGTACATTGAGGGATCGAATTAGTCAATCGTGCACATGTTTTAGTACATCGAGGGATCGAATTAGTCAATCGTGCACATGTTTTAGTACATCGAGGGATCGAATTAGTCAATCGTGCACATGTTTTAGTACATCGAGGGATCGAATTAGAAAATCATGAGCACGTTTTAGTACATCGAGGGATCGAAGTAGTCAATCGTGCATATGTTTTAGTACATCGAGGGATCGAATTTACGGAGCCCTGCACATGATATGCAGGAAAAAGTTGTAGGCTAAATCGTGTGCACAATTTACTAATTTGTTCCCTCACTGTACTAAAACGTGTGCACGATTACTATTGCATTCCCTCGATTTACTATTTAGTTCACTCAATTTTAAATTGTGCGCACGATTTAGCAAATCGATTGAATGCAATAGTAAATCGAGGGAATGCAATAGTAATCGTGTGCACGTTTTACTACAGTGAGGGAACGAATTAGTAAATCGTGCGCACAATATTTTTTTTTTTTTTTTTTTTTTTTGCATGTCGTGTGTGGGGCTTCGTACGAATTAGTAAATCATGTGGATGTTTTATTACACTAAGGGAAAGAATTAGTATTTAGTAATTTTATATATATATATATGATTTTTAATGTGTGATTCTACTCTGTACATTTTATTTTATTTTTATTGTAATTTAGCTTTATTTAAATACTGGCTGTTTACTCTTTTATTTTACTTGTTTTTCACAGCTATAGCAATGCAAATGGCAAAAATAAATAAATAAATTAAACCTATTTCTATTTTAATTTATTTACAACACACAATGCATCACTAATTGTTGACCTCCTGTGCCAAGTTCTTTCAGCTTAAAAAAATGTATGTATTAATAACCAGTGTGCTCATTTTAGTAACATTTGTTCCACACAAACAAAAGTCCTGCAATCTTTGCAGTCCAGCAGATAAACCAGGAAATGGGATGAACATAATTAGTATGCATTTTTTTCTGTATCTCGTCTCAAAATAGAATTCAGTATGAAAGATAAACAAAGTAACTATTGTAATTTTCTATAAGAATTATGACTTGGCTAGGTACAGTATGGGAGCCTGATGCTAAACAAACAAGATGCTGACTTGTGATTGTTCTTGATTACCAACATCCAACCTACTGATTATTTGGCTGTCTGGGTTTCCATCCTGGCCCCCTTATCAGACGGCACAAGATTTCCCACAGCCCCTTACCACAGGAAATGAGGGTGTAGTGGATTTGGGAAGGGGTGCTATTGGCCTTTAGAATCCTCCAGAACTGACAGAGGTACCACAATAGAATCTGCTGTCAACTCTAGAGTTTCTATAAAGACTCCAGCACTCACTGTCCAATCCTGTGTAATTGGGCAAGAGTTTGTAACTATGGCAAATCATGAATTTTGTTGGACCATTTTTATATAAGGACTGAACAAAATGAGTTCCATTCTGAGAGAAAGTAGCCACATATCATGAGTAGAACCAGGTGGAAGCTTTTTTCCTCCTGGATTTAATACTACTGATTTTTAAGAAAAATCTGTTTTAAATTCTGGAAAACATGTTTAAACAAATCCAATCTCATGGAATTGTATTTATTTATCTCTATTTTATAAGGTGGCAATTTCGTATGAATTGAACTATTTTACAAATTCATACAAATTAGCCATCGATTTGCCGAAATGTAAAATACTTACGAATTGTCATGAGACTATGTTTGTTTTAGATGCAGAAAAGCTGAAATCTATGGAAGCCCAGTCCTGCAGATACAAATACATAAATCACTTATTAAATACATTTACTTATTAAATACACCATTTTGAGATTATTTTGAGATAAACCGCATGAAATAATTGCAAATACATTTTGCAAAACAAAGCTGAGATCGTGCGATATAATGTTGCAATCATGAGATATAAGGTCACAAATTTGAGATAAAAAATCCCCAAAAAAAATTTCTTGAGATAAAAAAAAGTCAACTGCGAGAAATAATTGCAATTGCGACAAAAAGGCATTTTTTGAGATAAAAAGTTGCAATTATAAGAAATAATGTCACTGGGAGAAATAAAATCACAATTATGAAAAAAAAAAAACTTAAATTGTGAAACATAGAGTGACAATTTTTAGAAAAAGTCACAATTGTGAAAAATCATTGAAAATTTGGAGGAAAGAATGTTGCATTCGTGAGATATAAACTTACAGCTGTGAGCAATAAAGTCACAATTTAATACATAAAGTGATAATTGTGAGAAATTATTGCACATTTTGAGAAGTAAATAATGAGATACAAAGTTGCAATTCTGAGAAAAATATTCACAAATATTTGATTATTATTATTATATAAAGTGACAATTGTGAGAAATTATTACACATTTTGAGAAATAAATCATGAGATATAAATTAGCAATTTTGAGAAATATATTCACAACTATTATTATTATTATTATTATTATTCTTAGAAGAAATAGGCTTCCATAATTATAATTATTTGTCAAACTTTTGCCAAAAATAAGTATCTACAGAGTTCTGCATATGGAGATTCCATGAGGGTCTTGTCATGAGGTTAATGTCAAAATTATGTTTCAAGCAATGACGAAGCACATTGTTTATGTGGGACCACTTACAAAAATAATCAGTGATTTTGTCTGAAGCATAATTATACTTTCACAATTGACAAAACCCAGAATTCCATCAAACCACATCAATGGTAAAATCAACTAATACTG
Organism: Carassius carassius; assembly: GCF_963082965.1. Taxonomy (NCBI): domain Eukaryota; kingdom Metazoa; phylum Chordata; class Actinopteri; order Cypriniformes; family Cyprinidae; genus Carassius; species Carassius carassius. The sequence continues at coordinate 23,238,185 of NC_081772.1, forward strand.
ACAAGGCGAGAAACCATCGATGCTGAATGATGTTTTCAGTCACTGGCTGCTTCAGCATTCAAGCAGCAGAAGGAAGTTCTACAACTTCTACAATTCAATTGTGAAATGTTGTAACTATAGTTGAACACACCTAGCATTTGTTGAGTATGCAGAGGCCAGGGCTCCTGCTGACAGACCTGAGCCGGCGTATGTATTGCTTTCTAGCAGCTGTGGGATCCTTGGGATGATGAATCGGTGGACAGCTGCTGTCTTTGAGAGCAGGTCAGCACAGATCTGCTTCCACCAGCCACAAACACACAACATTTGAGCTTTGGGATGAGCTTGTTTTTTTCATGTAATGATAAATAAGCAATACATATTCTGAAATACTGGCGGGAGTATATTCTAAGAGTGCTGAATGGAAGAGATTGATCTATGAGACATCTTTCATTGCTTTAACGGATCACTTCAGTGATTGATTTCTGCTGTCGCCATAAACCTGCTCCCTTAATCAATTGAGGATTAAAGGAATAGTTCACTCAACCATCTTCATCTGTTCAATCGTATATTCACCCTCAAGTCGATTTGTCTGGAAAACGTATTAAGTAATAATAAAATTATTAAATGAGTGACAAGATATGTGACACTGCACAATTGGATGGCATGACTAACCAGCGGATCTCACTGCACATCAGAAATGTTGTTTGAATCAATCTGAAATGCCTTAATGAAAGTCTTTCATCAAAGTGGTTTGGTATCTTCCAGAACTGGCATGACACTCCCAAACATCAGGCATCCACCTCCAAAAGCAAGATAACATGACCACATGTGTTGCATTTCGTCTGTGCACTCTGAGGCAAAAGAAATTTGTTTTAACCAAAAAAAAAAAACCCGGCTGCTTCTCCTGCTGCAGAAAATTAACTTTTTCATAGTGGTATTTGGCGCCAGTTTATCAGGATGTTACGATTTTGTTCAGTTTGTCTCACTGGATGGAAACTGTTTGATATTCCAGTTTTGCACATTAGTTAAATGCACAGCTTTGGAGGGAAACCATGCTTTGTTTGAGAATAAAACATAAACAAATATCACGGTAGTTTGGACATTCTGCGAAATAAATTATTTTGTGTTTCACTGAAGAAAAAACAAAGAGCAAGTGTAAGACAATGATTACAGAAATTCCCCAGTGACAAATTTGGGTAAAACTGAAAAAGACTGAAAAAACACGTCTAATCTCTTTGTTCTGTAATAAAATAATAATCAATCTCTTATAAATAAAGACCTTCTACAGGGGTCGGCAACCTACGGCACACAGAGGGATATTTGCTGGCATGCGAGCAATGGAGAAAACGGCATACTTACATTTTGAGGTACATTTTTTTCTCATAGTCAAGCCTAGGAGCTATAAATACTATTAGAATTAATGCTTGACCGCTGCATACTAGGTGCTTCATTTTCATTTTGATGTGCATGCATCAATTGAAACAGTACTTTAATATAGAAAGGTGATTAAACTGAACAGTTTTAATGAGTTGGCCTGGTCACACACACATACAGTGGTGTTCAGTACGGTTTAAAAAACTATTTATGAAAAAATCCTCAACTATTTGCATGAAAATCATACTTTTACTCATCAACACTAGACTAGAGGTACGAGCTGTGATTCACTTATTGAGGTCAAGAGACCTTTGCATTAGGGGAGCTCTGGGTATGAAACAGGAGAATCCTTTGAAAGAGGTTACTGGTTAATGATTCAGTGACCCACAGTGTTTGCACAGACTCATCCCATCAGGTTCCAAAGCATGCACAGCTTTCTTCCATGAACTGCTTACATCATGTGAGCTGATCAATGCATTTGTGGTGGCAGAAGTCTTTAAAAGTCTTCTAAGAGCTTGTGTTTATCTTAAAAAGTCATAAAACTGATCCAAGATGCCTCCAAGGCAGGGATGGGCACTTCGGTCCTGGAGAGCCACTGTCCTGCAGAGTTTAGCTCCAACCCTAATCAAACACACCTGCCTGTAGCTTTCTAGTGATTTTGAAGACATTGGCTGTTTCTCAATATGCTCTCTTAAGCGATCTTGTGTCCTTGTATTCTCGCTCTAGGTCATCATTAACCATCAAAGTTCAATTCTAATACACAAGAACACAAGTCCAGTGAATGCTTGAGAGTGCTTTGGTGTGTTCTTGATATCGAGGATGCACTGAATGCAAACTAGAGAGATCAAACCATTACAAAACCCCAGAATACGTTGCGGGTGGACGAGGTAAGGAAGCCTGTAGGCTTTTAAACTTCTCACTGCAAGCCTGTAAATACATGATGGCTCGTGAAAGTAAACATTGTCAGTTTGTTTTGTATAATTTTAATAAAGTGATTAAGAGCTGAAAAAAGCCTTTTTTATTGGTATATGTTTTAAAGGTGCTTTATGTAGGATTAACACTGAGTGTTTAAACTAGGTATTACAGTCCAAACACTCAGGTTGCAAGATTGACGACTCCGGCAGGAACGAGCGCACTTGATGATGAATGAAATGAAATATACTGTATGCTGTATTTCCAGGGGTGTACAATTACAGTTGGGTAAACTAGCAGTGGGCGGGTTTCACAAACCAAAACAAAGATGACATTCCGGCCCGGAACGCACATTTTCAAAAGAGAATAACTGACTGTAAAGAAACACTACATATGCATTCTTCTACAAGCAAATCATACAAATACAAGCAATCAAGAGTGCGAAAGTCATGCTTTTGTAGTTCACTCAGAGACAACAAAAGTATAATTTTCAAAAACTTGCACTTTAAAACCCATTTTTAAAAGACTGTGCTTTCAGGCCCCCAAAATGTTGATGCCGTGAAAATGAATGCCCAATATGTATGAAAAGTTTTCTTTTTTTTTTTTACTGTGGCGTGTAAATTCCACTGTGGATTTTGCAATGTCATTATTTACATTTTCTGAAAGATAACATGGGTTATATAATGTAGGTGCCTGAAGACTGTATTCAGGGTGTTGCTGGGTGTGTGTGTGTGTGTGTGTGTGTGTGTGTGTGTGTGTGTGTGTGTGTGTGTGTGTGTGTGTGTGTGTGTGTGTGTGTGTGTGTGTGTGTGTGTGTGTGTGTGTGTTTGTGTGTGTGTGTGTGTGTGCGCCCGCAGTTTGGATGGGTTATGGACTGAGTATGGGTCACCATACTTGGCTGTATGTCAGGTCACTTCCAAACACATTAATGTCTGAGTGATCTATCTACTGATATAAATTATTATTTTTCATAATTTTGAATTCAGATGTAGTTATTTGTTTTTTTATTACATTTTTTACAATATAATTATTTTATAAGATAAGAGATGAAATTTTAGACTGATTTCTTAGTAAAGTAATTGTACACTTATCTTTAACAAGCCAGATGATTAAATATGTCATTTTGTCGAATTATTTAAACTCATTCAAAATATACAATAAGCTGAGTGTTTACTTTATGCTATTGTTTCTAAAAACTCTTATATATGAAACATATTATAGACATTTCAGAGTGTTTTAAAATTGTATGTTTATTTGTTTAAATGTTTTAAAATCATACGTCCTTTTTGTCGCTCCATGGATCTTTACTGTTAATATACAAAAATACAGTTCTTTATTTAGGATGTGTGAACCAAATAACATTACCAAAAACATTTGCTTGCTCCACGCTCTATTACTCAACTCTCTAACTTAAGAGCGTGTTCAGAATAAAAGAGGAAACAAAATACACAGATCCCAAGCAATATAAAAGCAAATTAGAAGGCAGTGATGAAAAATAATAAGTAGTTATCTTTACAGTGTAAACCCATGAAACATTTTTAACATAACAATGTGTAACCAGTCATGTGGTAAACCATGGAATTTCCATATAATACAAAAACAAACAATGATTAAAGTATATAACTAAAGTGTACAATAATTAGTTGTTAACTTCGAGGGCTCTCATATTTATTACATATTAAGCCATATATGCTTATATTTATTTACGTTTGTGCATTTAAAACACTATTCTTCATTTACATAAGGAGGGAGGAAATCCATTCCCACAAATACAGGGGGTGTGACCGTCCCCACCTTAAGGATCTCTCTTGCCATTGGTCTTTCAAATCCTGCAGCCAATTCAAAACTACATGCCACTTTCTGATCTCCCCCCACAAGACACAGACTGCGTGAAGAGTGTAGGAGGTGGAAACAAAAGGGAGAATCACCCAGAAGAACAGCAGGATCAGAGAAGGTGTTAAGCATGCCATCATATGCCACCAACATGAGGCTCAAGCTTCCCATTCTGGCCTTAACACTGGAAGCCGTGACCATTGTCCTGTACGCTCTTCTTGTGGTATATGACACCGGTGATGCTCACGGACATGATGGAAGTCATGCAAATCTGAATACAAATCATTCAAGCAGCCCAATGACCCTTTATCCCAGTAAGTATTCCCCTGAAAATATCTATATGCATGTTGTGAATAGTGTATATATGAGGTCTTGTTGTGACATCTAAACTGATTGGTTTTAATTAAGTCTAAAATAATGTTAAAATAGTATTTTGGCTCAACCTGAACACATTATGTTATAACTTTATGGGTCAGATTAGGTGGATACAGTTTAAAAAAATGGCAGTTCACATTTAATTGTCGTTGTTCATTGTCTGATTTCATTTGCAAATGAAATTATCCTCTTCAAGATTGATATTTATTCTAGTCAGCTTTGCTATTGAGTTTCATGGTGCTACTCACTCACCAGTGTTCACTGACTGATGGGTTTATATCTGTGAAGGCTTTGGCGGCAATATTTCAATAATGTTCATTTAGCACGTAAGTTCCTAAAAATACTGCCTCTGGAAACCAGCTTTTGAGCTCTCAGGAGAAAGACAAAGAGGAAAGGGTGATGAAGGTCAGCTTTATCCATGTCATCTAGATCAGTGGTTTTCAACTGGTTCTGTTCAGGAGCCAGATCTTACACTGAACATCATCTCGTGACACATACAGTATAAAAAATTGAATGTGGGCTGAAAAAAAAGAAAAAAAAAAGAAAAAAATGGTATGATCAAACACTGTCATTTATTAATATTTCTATTAACATTATCATTTCATTTACATATACAATTATTTAATTTGCCAATTTAATTTGGTTTCATACTTTCTGCTGCAAATAATTGCACTAAATGCATTATGGTTGCACAATAACTGTGTATGTAATATAATCTGGGCCATATGTTTCACTTGCATTGTTTTGTTCATGGTTTTTAGTGTTGTGTTGGTATTTGTGTAGATGTCTATAATGTCTTTGACAGAAGAATTTGAGCCAAAATACTGACTGGATGTAAATAATTTGATGTCAACAACTAAGGATAAGGGAAACATTCTATCTTCTCCTTAAAATATTGATAAGCCTGTTTATTTTGGCCAGAGACCCAGCAGTTTAGAACCACTGATCTGCAGAATCTATTATAAAAGGAATTATTCGTTCAAGTAAACAGAAACACTGTATGTTTCCTTTGAAATGTTTTAAACTTCAATTGCATTCTTTAAATTTCTCTACATGGTTTTTTAATTAGCAGAGATGACATGCATTAGTTGTAAAATACCCTTATTCTCTTTTATCTTAAAATTGCACTCGTGGTTGTTTGCTTGGACACGGTTTGGACTGAGACCAACTCTGGGGTGTGGCGAGTATGAACATGCAAGATTAGTCTCAGTGTCACATGTGTCCTAAATTTTTCCATTCAACCATTCAAAATTTGGAATCTGACTCATATTATTACACTGACAAGTACATTAAACTTAACTGTTAATGTCATTGGATGCTTTTGTCTAGGGTTTGATAAGAACTGTCATCTGTTTCTTAATTGCAGTTGTAACTTTCTTTGTTTTCTCAGTACCTCACTATCCCAGCCCCCTTCATCATATGAACAACCTTTTTTCCCGCCATTTGTTCATTTGTGCAATCCAAAGCAATCTCCAGATTAAACGCAATAAATATTCACCCTAGATAATAACTCATCTGCCTTTGAGTTACAAGATGTGTTTTCAGAGACTATCAATTTAGTTGCTTTAATTAATTTTTCATCACAGAACATTCTTATAAGCTATTTTAAAATGGGCATTTCTGTTTAAAAAGAAAGAAAGAAAGAAAGAAAGAAAGAAAGAAACTAATAGAGTACAAATTATTTGCCACCCACTGAACCTGATGACCTAAAAAAATGTTTAACCCTTTCACACGTGAATTTAAAATATTCTAGCTGATCCCACAGTGTGACGTTTTTTAGGCGTCCATTATTTTAGATTGTATTGCCTTATTGTTTCCATGGTGACGCGTCATGAATGTCATGTGATACAACGCAGCCACAATAGCTCTGTACGACAGATGGATCTAATTAATTTAGTTTTTCCTTTATTATTCAAAATATTCACAAACATGTTCACTATATTATTAAATATCTGATGTTCCGATTATGAAATATGTGCAAGTAAATGTATTTGGTAGTTTAAACACTTTTATATCGACTTCACGCTGAATCTGAGCTGTGTGTTTTAAAACACGCAAATTCATCCTCTCCTCCTGAAACACGTTAATGTAAGTCTTCAGTAAACTGGTAGAAGATCAGAGTAAACTTTATAGTTACCTACACAATCTGTATATATCAATAAAACATGTCGTCAGATTATATTTGTAAGGATCATTATTACTGTTTCCATAGACATCAGCGTCTATTTTACAAACGGTAAATGTATGGTTTTGCTAGTCTCTAGGTGTATTTAAATGTCTGAAACCTAAAACAAGCATTATATGGTTGAAAACACTGAATAGTTTTAATAGTATGACAAGCGCTCAGCGTGTCCGATCTCCATGCTAGCTAGTGCGCGAAAGCAGATTTTAATTCAGCAGTTGATTACGTGATGCATTAAAAACTTTCTAATCACACCGGTGTAATTGTACACTTTAGGGACCAGCCAAGACTGATCACACTGGTGTTATCATATGAATTAAAGGGTTCAAAGAATATGTGAAAATTAAATCTGATCCTGCAAACAAGATGGCGCTGCAGACAGCCGCCTCAATGCTTGGCTCGCCAGTGTTTGTCCAGTTTTTGTTCGTTTTTCCTGTTTTTTGTTTCAGCCAACAGTTGGGAAAAATGAATTTTGCACCTTTATTCAGACAGCAAGATTATCTGAATTCCACTATGATGCTCTTCCAAAGTTTGCATACATGAAATAGCCAGTGAAAAGTCCTTTCATTGGACTTTCAGTGAAAAGGCAACCCTAACATTGTAAATATGTATTGCTCTAGATCAACAGAAAGATCACTGGAAAAAATTGGGTCAAGCGACAGCTGATAAGGTTTGATAACCTCTGTTTCAACCGTGTCATCTAGGAGACAAGGTCTTCACTGGGGCTCTGTCTCTGAGGCTCATCTAGTTGTCCTAGTCGCTGACATTCTGGTCTGTAAAGGTCATCTCTAGGTACTGGTTCTGGGTGACTGCAGTGACCATCTGATCTGGATACAGACTGAATCTGGTGGCTACAGTGACCTCGGAATAAGAAAGAAACAGACTAATATTAGCATAGATGCCATTCTTCTAACGTGTAAATGTATTAGTGTTTTATGTTTAAGCCAGGTTAAAGAGATGGGGTTTTAATCTAGATTTAAACTGACAGAGTGTGTCTGCCTCCCGAACAATGTTAGGTAGGTTATTCCAGAGCATGGGCACTAAATAGGAAAAAGATCTGCCGCCCACAGTTGATATTTATATTCTAGGCATTATCAAATTGGATATGCATTCTGTTATTTTTTCAAATTGGTATGTTTCACCGAAATGCGAAAGAAATATAGAGCTGAGTATCATCAGCATAACAGTGAAACGTAACACCGTGTTTCCTGATGATATCTCCCAAGGGTAACATGTAAAGCGTGAAAAGTAACATCCCTAGTACTGAGCCTTGAGGTACTCCATACTGCACTTGTGATCTATATGATACCTCTTCATTCACTGCTATGAATTGATGGCGGTCAGATAAGTATGATTTGGCCCATGCTAATGCACTTCCACTAATGCCAACAAAGTTTTCTAGTCTATTCAAAAGGATGTTGTGGTCAATAGTATCGAATGCAGCTCTAAGATCCAATAGAACTAATAGAGAGATACAACCACGATCAGATGATAAGAGCAGGTCATTTGTTACTGTAAGGAGAGCAGTCTCAGTACTATGATACGGTCTAAATCCTGACTGGAAAACCTGACAGATACCATTTTTCTTTAAGAAGGAATATAATTTCGAGAATATTACCTTTTCTAGTATCTTGAACAGAAAGGGGAGATTTGAGATCAGTCTGTAATTAATTATTTAATTGGGGTCAAGTTGTGTTTTATTTATTTATTTATTTATTTATTTTTAATGAGAGGCATAAAAACAGCCAGTTTGAAGGTTTTGGGCACAATTGCCCTAATGACTATGACATATTAATAATAGTCAGAAGAGGATCTATGACTTCTGGATGCACCTCTTTTATGAGCTTAGATGGAATAGGGTTTAACATTCATGTTGTAGATGATTAAACAGGTTTATACAATTCATCCTCTCCTATAATAGAGAATGAGTGGAACTGTTCCTCGGGGGTCTATGCACTGTCTGATGTGATACTGTAGCTGACAGCTGCATGGTAACAATTTTATCTCTAATAGTATCGGTCTTGGAAGTAAAGTAGTTCATAAAGTCATTACTGCTGTGCTGTTGGGATATTTCAACACCTGTTTGTTTTATTTTTTGTTAATTTAGCCACTGTATTGAATAAATACCTGGGTTTATGTTTGGATTCTTCTAAAAGAGATAGAAAGTAATCTGATCTAGCAGTTTTTAATGCTTTTCTGTATAGGATAGGGTACTTTCCTGCCAAACAATACAATATACATTTAGTTTTGTTTTCCTCCAGCTGCACTCCATTTTCCTGGCTGCTCTCTTTAGAGCATAAGTGTGCTTATTACACCACGGTGTAAAAGAGAGAGTCCATAGTTTCTGTTACTGTCATCAGGTTGTTGTGAACTATTGGATATCCTGAGGAATTGAAATAAATCTGGAAGATTACTTACAAAGCAGTCTTTTTTTTGGTAGAAGTTATGGTTCTACCATACTTTTAACAAGGTTTATAATTTACAGTTTTATATATATGAAGTATACACAAGACTAGATAATAATCCGAGATATCATCACTTGGCTGCAAAATTTAAACACCATCAACATCAATTCCATGTGACAGTATTCAATCTAGAGTATGATTTACACAATGAGTAGGTCCTGACATGTGTTGACTAAGCCCAATAGAGTTCAAAATGTCTATGAATGCTGATCCCAATGCATCATTTTCATTATCAGCATGGATATTAAAATCAATGAAAACTTTATCTGCAGCCAGTACTTATTTGGATAGAAAATCAGCAAATTATTTAATAAAGTCTGTATGGTGCCCTAGTGGCCTGTATACAGTAGCCAGTACAAACATCACAGGGGATTTATCAGCCTAACGATTTGCCTGCATTTATCACATGTGTATCCTTCGTTGCCAACAGAGAGAGTTCAACTATATATGTGGCAAGCGGTGCAAACAACAATAGCAGAAGAAGCCATCACACACCGATTGATGAATAATTCTGACTTACCACTGTTGTATGGTGAACTTGTGAAAAACTGCATGAGAGAGAAAATAAACAGGGCAAGAGAAAAAAGAATACGGTAATAAATGCAAATAGAATCGTGAATGACAAGCTAACTGGCTAACGAATACTAACTCACTGTACATGCGTTGCACGTTGGGAAGTAAGACGGATGGAAGAGCTGTGATGATATAACAAAACTAGATTCTGTCACATTTTGAGGGGTCCTTTGTTTCCAAAAAACAAAAACAAAATTCCTTTGAGAATTTAGTGTATGCAATGATAGATCACATTCAGTTGTTTATTTGTTTTTAGATGGCTTGCAAAGCAAGATAAGATTGAAATTTGCAGATTTTTATCATTGTGTTTTTAGTTAAAGTTTTCCTGTTTAGTATTTTTCTTACTGCATCATTGTACAGTGGTTCTTTGTGTACTGTCTGCTGACAGCATGAGGTATGTTATAAAATGAGGATATGATCATTTATAAAGCCAGCAAGCAATACAACTATGTAGCAAGCAAAAAAATAAAAATAAAAAAATGTAAAAAAAAATTAGTTTGAGTTCAGTTTGATTCAGATTGAGTCCTGATCAATGTGCCTCACCACTAAGCTTAGTTGGTAGTTCTGAACTGTATCCTATCTTTGTGTCCAGGGATGTTGACTGTACAGCTTCCTGAGTTGGATAGTCTACAACTCATTTCCTCTCTGCAGGAAAAATGGGCAAAGGCCAGCAGTACTGGCGCTATGTGTTGTTTAGACAATCAGTGTGCACGTTCAGTTATTGTGAATTTACAGAAATTATTATTCATGTTTGCATTTCCATTCATCCATCAGCGTCTCAGAAGGGAAACACTCTGGATGCAATTCATCAAAATGCAGCAGTGTAATATACTATATTATAGCAATTAGATTTTTACTGCATGAATCAAAGTCAATGCCATGTTCAGAAACTGAAAAAGCTACAAATCTGTCTTATGGTTTGTCATTTTACAGCCATTTAGAACACTGAATACTATCTCTCTTGGTGAACCATCTCTTTAAGTCGCACAATAGTTTTGTGTAATAGACAGACAGAAATTTAAGTTAATATGTATTGATATAACACAACAGTGCACCCTTTCAGTGCTGACCTGTTCAAACTGCAGATGCACTATATGTGGTTCTAGAATGCTTTGATTATTTCAGGCTTCAGATGTGGGGAAACAGCTCTTTCTCATAAACTCTTTATCCATGTGTCCAGTGTTTCAGGATGTGCACGTGATGATCTTCATTGGCTTTGGTTTCCTGATGACCTTCCTAAAGAAATATGGCTTCAGCAGTGTGGGCATCAACCTGTTGCTGGCTGCCTTTGGCTTGCAATGGGGTCTTCTCCTCCAGAACATCTGGCACATGCATGACGGAAAAATAAAAGTCAGCATCGATAGGTAAACTCAACTTTTTGGTTATGGGAGGATTTTGGGTGACTGACGTGACACAACTGATTAATATTTCATCGTCTATCAAAATAGGTAAAAGCTAGATGTTCTGTTGTACTTGATTAAATATGCCTATGAGTAAAACTTTTTATCCATCCCATTTCCTTCTCTGCAGGATGATTAATGCTGACTTTAGTACAGCGACTGTTCTGATTTCGTTTGGAGCAGTTCTGGGAAAAACCAGCCCTGTCCAGCTTCTCATCATGACCCTGCTGGAAATCACTGTCTTCTGCATCAATGAGCATTTGGTTGTGGAAATCCTTGGGGTTCGTACAGGCTCATTACTTCATACACCTAAATCACTGCATATACTCCAATGATGATTTGTTTTAGTATTCTGGACGAATCATTGTGAAGCCACTTCCATCCTTATTTGATCATTAACGTGATTTGCACCAGATCAAGTTCTTAGTGTAGGTTTAAACATTATGCATCATTTAATTTTAATACTACTTTTAATTAGGTTGAGGTTCCTTAATATTGGTAGCAGAGCCTCTGGAAATTTCATGCTATCTGGGATTCCCTTTATTACAAAACGAAGCTGGGTCAAAGATGAAGGAAAAGCAGTTAAGGCAATGTACTGTCCCATTCCTAAAGTTGGCCGAATAAACTTAATGAACAGACCCAGTGTTCCAATAACAACTGAAACACAGTGTGCCGAAACATCTTCTTCATTTTGAAGAACATATACAGGGGGTATAGAAAGGAATCACTGTCCTTTAAAATAATCATTCAGGCTGCAAAGCAACAAAATGGGTATTTTAAAGGGGGTGATTCTTTTCTAAACCCACTATAGTGCCTGGATTACCTGGAGATAAGAAAATAAACATTTTATTATTATCTTGATTAACTCCTAACAGCACAAACCATTCTTGTCTAAATGGAACACATCTGACATTGAACAGTGCTGGCATCACTAGAGACTTAAAGCAGCAGTCAAACAACATACCATCTGGTATTCATAAACATTCTTGTGTCTTAACAGGTTTCTGATGTTGGTGCCTCCATGACTATCCATGCTTTTGGGGCTTATTTTGGATTAGCTGTTGCTCGTGTTCTTTATCGCCCTGGTCTTCAGAATGGCCATGAGAAAGAAAAATCCATCTATCATTCGGACTTGTTTGCAATGATTGGTATGTGTAGACTATAAAACAGAATATAAAGCTAAGAAATTGGCCCCTTATTGCACTCTGTAACCAGATTTTATTACATGTGTCTTACTTGCCCACATTTTCTCCTAGAGCTTTATTTGATAATGTTTGTATATGAAAGCATGATTTTCAGTCATTTGTCTAAGTACAAGGGGACTGGCAATTGGTCGATGCCATATTTAAATGAATGAGGCTGTAGATTGACACACAGCACGTTTAGTGAAGTACCAGGCAAACCAGAATTCCATGTTGGTCCCAGCAAGCAAAACATACCTAATTTGGATATTTCAGCAGGGGCAGTCATATAAATATAATTCACCAAGTATTGTGTCTGTAGGTATTTCTAAACATTCACCCTTCCACTCTTCCTGCATCTGTAGGCACAGTCTACTTGTGGATGTTCTGGCCCAGCTTTAATTCAGCTATTGCTGAAGCTGGCGATGCTCAGCTAAGAGCTGTTATCAACACCTATTTCTCTCTGGCTGCTTGTACTCTCGCTGCCTTTGCTACCTCTAGTTTGGTGGAGAAGAAGGGAAAACTTGACATGGTGGGTCATGCTAGTCTCATGCTATTTTACCAGATCTCATATTATAGCAGTTTATTAACCTTATGACTTTCGTCCTATTGTCTTTTGTGCTATAGGTTCACATTCAGAATGCCACGCTGGCTGGAGGAGTCGCTGTGGGTACCTGCGCTGACATGAACATCCAGCCGTTTGGAGCAATGTTGATCGGAATCACAGCAGGCGTTATCTCCACCGTTGGCTTTAAGTTCCTCACTGTATGAGTTTCCTTCATACTCCAATGTATTAAAAATCAATTACATATTTATTTTTATTTATTTATTTATTTTTCTCCTCAGCCCATACTCGCCTCCAAACTTAGAATCCAAGACACCTGTGGTGTGCATAACCTCCACGGCATGCCAGGCATCCTAGGAGGCCTTGCCGGCATTTTGGCCGCAGCACTAGGAAAGAAAGATGGGTAGCTTGCAGTTCTTTACATTGCATCTATAGATATTTGCTAAATGGGTTTAATATCTCTGTGCTTGTTTATCCCAGTGTTTCTCCAGGTTATCAGGCATGTGGTTTGGCATCATCTCTGGGGTTTGCTTTGGTGGGTGGTTTGATCACAGGTGGGTACTAATACAAACACTTTCAAATCTGCAAGATATTACAAACAAATTTAATAAAAATAAAAATACAAGTACAAAAGTAAATATGTTCATACCTTCTCCAGGTCTGATTATGAAGATTCCATTCTTGGGGCAGCCACCTGATGAAAACTGCTTCGAAGACTCAATCTTCTGGGAGGTACGTCAAAATAATTGATATGTTAATGGTATTTTGAAATGCAAGGACATGGTCACAACTGTTCTAATGCTCAGGAACATGTCTTGCAGCTAATAAGTTTGATAATTGTGGATGCTTTTGATATGCAGGTACCTGAGGAAGAAGAGGAACACGAAGAGCATTTGACTCATGGCGATTATTCCATTAACAAAACTGAGGCTTGAAGCTCTGCTCCAAACCTGCTCACTTCACAAATCAAGAGACCCGGTCCAACACGCACCTCAGGGGCTGTTCAGCTTCAGCATCTACTCCACCTACTAACATCTTCAACAGTGAAATCCTAATAAGTACTAAGAGATGTTGTTAATTAATTTGTAACGGGTGCTTTTCTAAATACATGTAGCTAAATTTTAAAAACACCTTCAATTAGTTTTATAACACTGATAAGTGTGTCTGAAACCTTCTAGGATTAGGAATTATATAATGAAATTAAAGATGTTTAAAAGTAATTACAAAAAGTTACTAAGCTAGCTCAAAGTGTAGGTCAGTTACTGTCGTCATGTAAATGCTCATAACTGAATAGTTGCTCATTGTAATGTGCCAAAACCTTGTGCTTAAGTGTCTGTTATCAAAGTAGTTCATTTTACTTTGAATATGCTTTTTTTATTATTATGTTTTGTAGACCCAGTTTTCATCATCACTAGACATTTTGACCAATGCTTGTTTAATGTTCATATATATATATATTATATATATATTAAAATCATGCATATTAGTCCACATCCAAAGAGAGATCCTTCAACTTTCTTGCAGTAATTATGGTTGCTTATCATCGTGATCAGTAACAACCCTTTATGCAATGATATATGAAGTATTTTAAGCTATCGTATCTAACAAATATATTATTAACTTTTATACTTTCACACAATGTCTAATACTCTAACATGAACTCAGCCAAATACAGTGGCTCCAAAAAGAAATTAAAAGGTCCAATTTTTTTAAATTGTATACAAATTAACATATTGGCATGCATTTAAAAGACAGATAATTAGTAAGCACACTTTTCCAGTTTGTTGGGATAAGTGGAACGTGTTCATAGTTCACGTGATTATCTTCACCTGAGTGAACTTGTGAAGCACTAAATGCTTACCTCCACTAATGGACCCTGGGATCAGCTGATTAAAAGCAGTAGCCTAACACAGTTGACTAAGAAATTAAGTTAATTCTGACGAAACACTCACTGAAGAATCATCATTTGTTGACAGTACTTTTTTAGCCCACTGTACATTTACATCTTTGAAACTTCATCTTTTTTGTAAGGATTGTGGTAAAACCATGATGTCATACGGATAGCCTTACATAAAAGCTCTTTTACTACATTGCTTGAATGTTCAGCTCATAATAGGCAGACGTGATCAGATAGTCTCTTCTTGCACTTGGTAAGAATACTAAATGCCCTGTTTTTAATGATAAAGAGGTCTTACTGCAAGCTGACTCATTGATTCAGTTTTAGTGTCTCTGTGAATGTATGTTATCATATGCCTCACTCTGTGAACAAGTCTGTGAATGCATTAAACTTCTACTTGTACATTTATAAAACCAGCTATCTGAATTCTTCTTTGTTGTATTGATTGTACTGAAGGCTATGTTCATCTGTGATGTATGAGTATAATCAGGATTTAAATGGTTTGTTTTAACATCTTTGAGCAACAGCAATTTAGAATGTCTTTTTTATTTATTTTTTATTTTTTGCAGACCCTTTTTTTTAATCATCGCTAGAGATGCATAGTGATGTACGATAAACTTTCATAAGGGTTCTTGTTTAATATCATGCCTAGTCCACATCTAAAGATTCTTTAACTTTGTTACAATAATAGTTTTCATTAAATACACCCGAACCCTGAAAAACTAACAATTACGCTGTCAACTGACGCTGTGTCAGACGTAACACAAAAGAGATGCAATGCTTTCATTGACCGTGAGGGGCAAAATGTCTAACTTTTTAGCATTATTTATTCGTGGGCGTCCTCTGAAGGAAAAGTCATGTATTACAGAGTAAATATTCTCTCTTTGTTGTGATACATTAAAACCAATGAAACATTATTTTGTTAAATAATACACAATGCATTTACTTTAGATAAGCCAAATTTCCAGTGTTCCTCTAGACGTTGTTCTCATTGGTTTCCATTTAGAAAATTTACGTTTATGAATATTATATTTGGCTAACAGGAAAATAAGGTTTTGGAAGGTGTCATTTTTCTTTTCACATTCATGAAAACCAAAATGACATTTATAAAAGTAAATTAAAAATTAGGATTTAAATAACTTTTAAGAGAGCACTTAACTGGCTAAAATAATAAAATTTTAAACCAATTTTCAAAGAAAATAGATTTGTGTTTACAGTAGTTTTTTTATTTATTCATAATGCTTTATTTGAACTTTCAGTTTACACTAAAGTACAGCAAAATTAGAAAACAACAATTAAAAATAACATCAATAAAGAGAAAGAAAGAAAACAAACAAGGCTGTGCAGACTGTACAAGTTCTGAGTGCTTTCTTGTTAAGTGAAAGTCAAATAGTAAAGAAATATATTTTTTTATCTCTTGTTAAAAATACTACGAAAACAGGTTTAAAATTCAAAAATTTACATTTGTAAACAGATTCTAAGAACAGAATTGGGTTTATTACAAAACAGGCATTGGGATCCGCTTCAATAAATAAATAAATAAAAATAGTAAATTTGGGATTCATTGAAAAATCTTGTAAGATAGTTTTGGAGAAAGAAAATATATTAATAAACTAACATCTTTCCAGTCCTGACACGTATACGTGCATGACCAAAACAAATGTAAAAGAGTCTCAGTGTTATTTTGACTAATTTATATTAGGCTATCAAAAAGACTGTTCCAAAATGAAACTGCAGGATGGGTATTTATTATTCTTATTTTTTTTTTACAGTGAAACGAGTGAACGGGAACTGTTCCTAATAATAGAGTAGCCTATTATTTTTGCCATAATTGTCATAATGGCCTTGCAATTAGAAAAGTAGGGACTATCGTGTGATGACGCCGTCTGCGTGTCGCTTCTAAAGCGAACTGAACAACCATTCAGGCATTCAATTTGCATATAGTGCTTGCGTCTGTTACGCGCTTGCGCTGCTGAACAGTACCCGGATGATGTAGTGTGCGTGTGACGTGATCAAGATGGCAGCGGTGTTTATCTCATAGCACTGATCGCAGAAATGAAGAAGAGTCATTTATATTCCACGCAGCTTATTTTCAGAACGGATTATATTCATATCTGGCTATTCTTCTGATTTTTCCGATTTTTGTTGTGGTCGGTACGACCGCGTTTTGAAGACAATTTAATATAAACATGGTAAAGTGTTCAACCGCTCACATTAAAAGCCTTAAACCTTCAGATGAAGCTGCAATTCTTTGGTGGATGTTTACAAACTTTTGCTTCTAAGCATTCTATATTGATAACAAGTAGCGTATTTGTGAAATAAATAAGCAGTTGGCTGTAGAAGGATTGTAACGTTAAACACACACAGACAGACTTAACAGTGTTTTGAGCTTCATCTAACGTTAGAGCATTGCATCTCTGACTCATACAGAACACAGTCCATGTTTTGAACATTTGAACAAGTCTGGATGCTGAGTTGTTATGCATTATTTGTTATCTTTTTAGTCTGCCAAAGTGGACACCGTGGAGAGAAGAGGGTCGAGTACAACAAGCAGAAGTAGTTCTCACAGCAGAGGTGAGTTTCTCTCGAGCAGTGCATCTCACTTCTGGTCCTCGCTGCACACTTTCTATCTATCTCTTATCGCTTCAGACGTTTGTTCACTTCGACCCTAAAATGAAAGTGAAGTGTAGCCAAGTATGGAGTCCCAAACACACCTCAGTTGTGGTATTGAAGAGAGAGCTTAACATTCACCACTATGATCTGAATCATGTGTGTTAATAAATGACAACTGATCTGTGTTAGGAAAGAACATGTGGAGAACAATCACTAACCCTGAACGGCCAAACATGCAGAAACAATTTTTGCTTACAAACACAGTGTATATATTGACAGGAAGAGAAAACGAAAACCGGAAACGAGCAAGAAGCCGAAGCAGATCGTCCTCGTCATCTTCCAGTTCTTCATCTTCCTCCTCCTCATCCTCTTCTTCACGGTCTTCATCCGGCAGTTCTTCATCACGTACTAACTCCAGCTCTAATAGCTCAGGTAAGTTAAATAAAAAAATATAAATTTAAATGATGTATTATAAAAAAAGTCTTTAATAAAAGTCCGGCTTCACTCCCAAGGGTATATAGTCTGGAAGGAGAATTTTTGTAGATGTTAAACTTCATTATTTCACATACTTCATGAACAGCAAAAGGAAATTGAAATAAATTGATTACGATGATGCAGCAGATCTTAATAAGAGATGTCAATGTGTTTTGTGCTTCCACTGCTAGATTCATGCAAAAAGCAAAGAAAGTCTTCAAAGAAAAGGAAAGAGAGACATGGGAAAAAGGTACCTGGGTCCTTCATTTATTTATTTATTTATTTATTTTCAGTTGAAGCTGTATATTTGTGTACTTTGGTCCAGAGCTGTCAGAATAAGAACGTCTAAAGGGATAATTCACACCAAAAATTTAAATGCTTTCATTTATTCGCCCTTGTTGTTAAAATCCTGTATATTGATTTTTTTTTTCTCTGTACTACACAAAAGCAAGCATTGTTAAATAATTTTACACAGCTATTGACTTGCAATGTCAGTGAGTAACCAATGACTGGCTAACTGGCTAAAAATATATATATATATATATATATACACACCCACATTTTTGACACTACATTTGTGAAACCATTCCATTAAGAAACTTCTATCTTGTGTCTTTTATTATACATTTAAATTATGTGTGTCTCTTTGTGTGTATTTTAAAGCTGTTCGATGTTCATTGATTAAATGTTGGTTTGGAATCAGTTTTCACTTATCTGATTTTGCTATTATTATTATAGAAAGGAAAGAAAGAGAAGACACGCAAGCGGAAGAAGGAAAGGGGACACAAAGGGCAGGACGACAGCTCTGGGCCTGTTCAGATTTCAAAGGTACTTTTTTCAACTCAAAACCTCATAGTGGGCATTACATTTTAGCAATGTTGTGCTATAGTCTCTTTGCTTTGGTTTATTTATATTTTTATTAAACGTTTCTGTAATTGTTGCAAAGTTTAGTGATATAACAGAGTTTCTGTCATCCCCAGTATCTTAAGGAAAAGACGAAATCTGGCAAATACAGTATGATTTCAGGGAAAAAGATAAAAATGAAAGTGAAAAAGTCAAAGAAGGACAAGCAGGTGAGTCTTTCATTGTGCAGATAACACATTAAAACACTAAAGAAAAACAACGTATTACACATTTGGCTTGGAATGGATATTTTCCTCTGCTGATTTGATCTTTAATGATTGCTGGTGAAAATAGTGTTAGAATGAAACCAGGTTCAACTATAGTCAGGTTAACAGTTTTGCACAGATCTTTACTCAATTTGTTTTTTTAATTTAATTTCTTTTTAAACAGAGGGACAAAAACCGAGCCGAGCTGCTGGAGTTCTTAAACTCCACTTTCTGATTGAGTCCAGACCTGGAGCTGCAGAATCAGACAACCTTATTGTTTTTTCATTATTTACCTGATCACCACTCAGGGAAAGATCATTTTCAGCTATTAATGTTGTTGCCTGATGTCATATGTTGACAATTCCTTACCATAAATGCCATGTGGATGGTTGCGGTTTTCTTTTTTTTTCTTTTCTTTTCTTTTTTTATCCAGACTGCGTCCTGAAATCCTTAGAATTGATGTCTAAAGTAACTGTACTCCTTTTGAGAACTGTAGCATGGATGTTACATGTTACTGAAATTGTAAAAAAAAAATAATAATAATAATATTCTTTGAATGCTAGTTTTTAACAGAAATAGAATCAGCCCAAATTTATTAGGACTTTTTCAGAAAAGATTTAACTCATTTATGAACCGTTTTTGCTGATTCGCCAGGGAGATGAAGGTTGTATATCTAAAAAAAAATTGAAACAACATTGTAGTGGTGTTGTTCCAGTGGTGTTTCATGTTATCCCATGATAATCTGTGTATTTACTTCGTTGAGCCAAATGCAGAGGCATCACTAGCAGGTAGTTAAAAGCTTTGTGAGTCACGTGCATCTGACTGTGCTGATAACAATACTGTTGAATAAATTTCCAGTTTGTGTCCTTTATTTTTTGGTATCAAATACATAAACATTTGTTAGAAACTGGTTGGCGGGGTTTCTAACTTTTGACAAAATCATTTAGATAGTTGGGGAAGTTTTTTTAAGGTATGCTTGTTCCACACAGGGTTTGTTACTACATGAATAATAAATATTAATCTGCAGCCTAGCCTTACAGTTTCTTCTGTAAACAGGCATTGGCTATATTATAATATTCATCAATACCTCTGCAAAATAGCGTAAAGTTCTGTAATATCTTCTCTATATATTCATGTATTGAGGATAAATTCTTGAAAATATTTGTGAAAGTTTTGATACCATCAGATATCATATAGGTGAGGCGTTTGTATTAAAATATAGGATACCATGTCACTTGTCTCAGAATCACAAACTCTAGAAGCAAATGTGCATACATCTTTATTTTCCAGCACAATGAAATTAAAACATTTATTGATTTTATACATTTACATTCTACAGTTACATTGATTAACTCAACTGACAAAGTAATTCAATAAAATGGATTGAAATGTTTCACAACAACTCATCACTTACACACTTGCACATCACAAGCATCTCCACACCAAATACAGCACAACCTGTTGTGAAAAATTGGGCAATTATTTCAAAAGTTGACCTGCGCTTGAATTTTTCAGTTTTGTTGTATCATTTATAAAACAGAAGGTCCGTTTTAAAACCCCATTTTTTCAAAATTCACAAAATACCTTAGGCAGCTGTACTATTTCAGAATAACTGGTCATACACAATGAAACTGATGGTGAGTGATCAGGCAAGTATCTGGTTTCCTGTTTTGGGAATTACTGCATATATGAACATTCAGTCAAAAATGGAAAGTGTGGCTTTTTGAGCTAGAGTCCTTGTAGCAGATTTACTGATTTATGGTGCTTTGCTTAGAAGAAGTTTTATTTCCCAACATCAACATACCTCTTACCTCCATACTTCTGGAAATAATAACACACTGAAAGTGAAGGGGATGCTGGGAATATCAGATCAGATCCTGCTGAATCCCACTCAAGCGTTCCCATTGATGCCCTTGTGTCTGAACTCTGGCATGCTCCACCCACGCTGCACTTTCTCTGTTGTCTGACCAAAGCCCTTCTCAACATCCCCACACACAGTCTTGACATCTACTCCATCTTCCTCCGAGCCATAACTGTTTGATTTCAGTCCCAAGGTGCTGCCGAAAGGGTTGATCCGCACGCGAGACTTGAAGCTCATCAGCGACAGGCTTATAGGGCGTCTGTTGTTCCACTGGTGGGTCAGACGCTGAGCCTCCTGCTCCTCGTGAACACGCTCAAGTGTTTCCAAAAGAACAGAGCGGAAGAGTCCAGAAACCTCCTGCAGCTCAGGCTCATTCTCCATCAGCACCTGCCGAAACCTGTGAAGACAAGTGAGAGTGTGAAGAGTCTAGCATAACACTTCTGTAAAAGAAGCATCGTATGTCATTCATTATTTGTACTATGTATATATATTGCTAACTTTCACTTTGAGACATAAAGTCACAGCTGGATGATATAAAGAAACATTTTGAGATATAAAGCCATAATTACGAGATACAGTCAAACATGAGATTTAAACTCACAATGAAAGATAAAGTCATAAATGTGACCTATAAATTTGCAATTACAAGAAACAAAGTCACAATTAAAAAGCAGTTACAAGAAATACAGTCACAACTGCAAGATTTAAAGTGACTGAGAAATATAAAGTCAGAATTGGAAGATACAAAGGCACGAGTGTGAGGTATAAAGTTACAATTACAAGAAACAAAGTCACAGTTGTGAGATTTAGAGTTAAAGGCACATAATGAGATATTAACTCACAGTTTGTAAATATAAAGGGCACACTTGAACATATCGAGTAACGTAGAAACAAAGTTACCCTTGCTAAATTTGAAGTCACATTGAGAGAAATAACATTCCAACTGCCGGATATAAAGTTGCAGTTACAAGAAATACAATCACAACTGCAAGATTTAAAGTGACACTGAGAAATATAAAGTCAGAAAGGAAAGATATATAGGCACATCGTGATATATGAAGTTAGAATTACGAGAAAAAGACATGTTTGCAATATTTAAAGTAAAATTAAAAGATAAAGTCACAAGTTTGATGTATAAAGTTGCAATTACAAAAAAGAAAGTCACAGTTGCAAGATTTGAAGTCACGTTGACATGATTGATATAAAGGCACAGTCAGAATTACAAGAAACAAAGTGACACTTGTGATATTTAAAGTGCTACTGAGAGATAAAATATTAGCAATTCATTTGCTTACTTTTTTACTCTGAGGCAGAAAAGTGTTCCCATATGATCCCAATGTGAGAAGCCTATAAGAATCGTTACTCATTTGTGACACATTTAGTACAGTGAGAAAAAATAACCACTGCCTCTTTTATTGCAAACATTATAGAGTGAGAGGAGAATTATCATATGTATAGGCTAAGTGGACCTCAAGGACAAACTAAACTATTACTAATGTATTATAACATGATACACCTAGTGAACAGCATTTAACAGCCATTACCAAACTAAGAAATGAACCAAAAACATCAGCCGCTCGTTCCCAGGTGACCTGTCGCCTGTGGACCCTATGAGAGCAGAAAATAAGCTCTTGACTCATCAGAGTAAAGCAGCCTCTCAGGACCTGTGTGCTCTTGCTCCACAGACTGAGATGTTCTTAGGAAGTCTTAAGCTAGGTTCTTATCTTTCCAGTTGAATCATTGAATCAGTCTTTTCTTAATCTTCCTTCTCCTTCTTTGTTTAATCAGTACAATGCTCTCAAAACTCATGCTTTTCAGTACTCATACAATAACCATACAATAATTAAAAATATATATTTTTATGAATATTTTGAATCAAATTTTTATATATATATATATACACACACACACACACACACACACATATGTAGCTTTCATAATACTTTACCAATAACCTTTAAAATATATTAGTTTTCTTCAAAAGAAAGTCATACATGTTTGTAATGACATGACGATAAGTAAATAATGAGTAAGTAATTATAGTCCTCTCATAAATGAAAATTATGTCATCATTTACTCACCCTCATGTCATTACAAACATGTATGACTTTCTTTCTTTTAAAGAAAACAAATATACTTTACCAAACCATTACCATGGAATGCCATTGTATAGTGAAAAATAAAAACTACACAGACATTTCTCAAATGATCTTCTTTCATGTTCCACAGAAGAAAGAACATCGTACAGAAATTTCATTTTTAGGTGAACTATCCTTTTAAATCATGGTTATAATGAGTGGGGCTGAACTAAAAAAAAAAGTTGCTATGCAGTTGCTACCTGATCTGAAATGAACAGCGTCAGTTGAGTCTCATCTAAATCTGTCAGGTGCACATCCCGTGAGGCCTGTGTGTGTGATTTACAATTATCACTTCAGCAGGTTAGAGCTGCTTAGTTCACCTAGAGAAAAACAGGGCTGTCTCAGGGCTTGTGCATTTCCTAGTACAGAGATCACAAAGACAGCTTAGTAAACTAATTACCCAGATCGCCCTCTCTTGAACCCGTGATAACGAACATCCTCAAGTCGAAAACAAAACGTGCAGTGTGCAGCATCCTTTAACCCATCTGTCTTACCTTTGTATTGCCGTTCCACAGTATGATGGTGGTACTTTGCTACACAGGTCCTCAAGGCCGAGTCTCTCTCCTTGACTGATGTCAAATGAGCTGCGTGGGGTGCTCATGAGCCAGCTGTAGTCCACGCCGCTCTTCAGGCGCCGATATTCATTGTCTCGCTCCCGCTGCAGCCTTTCAGCCTCCTTCATCTGCCAGCTCAACTCTAGCATTAGTGTGTCCGTGACCACTTCAGACGGCTCACGTCGTGGGCTCCGATAGTACGGTTCGTTCCAGCTGAACCACGACATGCTCAGCCTTCTGCTGCTCACCTTAAATTTGACCTGTTGAGATGCAGTAAAAGCCGTCAGGATTACATAAAACACAGAGCAATTTAAACAAATGTTGGGTGTACAATAGATTTCTTGCCTTTTCTTTTTCACATAAGCTTTGGCATAAAGTGTTTGAGAGTGTAAACATGTTCTGTGATGTACCAGGGTTAAAGGTGAGGTCTACTTTCAGCTTTCAGCAGTTTTGGGTCCTATTGACTTCTGTAGAATTTTAGTACTATGCAGCAATGCCATAGAATAACCGTTTTTGGTTCCCTGATGAACCTTTCAGTAAACAGTTGCTAAAAGAACATTTGAATAATCTAAAGAACCTTTTTCCACTATAAAGGACATTTTGTAGAATGGAAATGTTTCAGGGATGTTAAAGGGATAGTTCACCCAAAAATCTAAATTATGTCATTAATAACTCACCCTCATGTCGTTCCAAACCAGTAAGACCTCCGTTTATCTTCAGAACACAGTTTAAGATATTTTAGATTTAGTCCGAGAGCTCTCAGTCCCTCCATTGAAGTGAACGAGTCATTATCTGGCTCGGCTCGGTGTTCATCTTCAGTTCTCTCTTCACAGCAGTTCAGTCAGTGTACTGTTTGAGTACATGAATTACTCCGGGATATTGGTTTGTTTGAACTCAGAGGGAGTGTCAGCCACATTAAAAAAGTTAACAGCTTAAGTCATTTGTGGATTAATGCGTATTGGAGACGCGAACCGTTTAAAATGATTCAGTTCGATTTGGTGAACTGGTCCAAGAAGATCCGCTTACATCGAGTGATTCGTTCGCGAACCGGATATCACAAACTGCTTTGTTTTAAACTGTCTCACAACAGACACGGAAGAGAAGACAATGCTGAATAAATAATTTTGCTATTTTTGGACCAAAATGTATTTGCGACGCTTCAAAAAATTCTTACTGACCCTCTGATGTCACATGGACTACTTTGAAGATGTTTTTCTTATCTTTCTGGACATGGACAGTATACCTTACACACAGTTTCAATGAAGGGACTGAGAGCTCTCGGACTAAATCTAAAATATCTTAAACTGCGTTCCGAAGATAAACGGAGGTCTCACGAGTTTGGAACAACATGAGGGTGAGTTATTAATGACATAATTTTGATTTTTGGGTGAACTAACCCTTTAAAGGTTCTTCATGGAAACATAGATGCCAAAAAAGAACCTTTAATTGTAAGTGTGTTCTTCAAAATATCTTCTACTGTGTTTCACAGAAGAAATAAAGTCACACAGGTTTGGAACGACATAAGGGTAAGTAAATGACAAAAGAATTGTATTTTATTTTTTTGTGTGCACTATTCCTTTAAGGTTATTCTCATTTGCAACATCATATCATTGTTGGGGCTGAATGTTACCAAGCCTAAACCCCAGAGCACAGATGCTCTCTTAAACACCTGACAGACACCACAGCACTGAGCTCTCGGCACATTTCCAGCACAGAATCTGTCTGTTTTGATCTGAATTTGTGGATGACAATGACTCAGGTTTTACCAAACATGTGGTGGTAACCAAACACAGTACATAACCGTTTATTGTACAAAAGTAAACATGCATTTACAATCTAACACCTTTTTAGAATTAAAACATTTCAAGCTTCTAAAACTAAAAGTAATATGCTCATTGTTCACCTGTTACCACTAACATCACTGTAAATCACTGCCAATGACTCTCAAAATACAAAGAATGACATCTCAAAACGTGCTGAATTTGTTAGTTTTGTGTTTTTTATATCAATATTGTCTTCCTCTACATCCATCCACCCACTCCTCCCCAGTTTCATTACTCCTTTTCTCAGCCCCCTTACCTTTAGAAGTGATCCAGTTGTCTTGTACAGCTTTCAGATGTGTAATGGCCCAGGTCACATTTCCTCTTTGAGATTGCTCTGAAGTGCCTTTCTGTTTGCGGTTGCTATAGCGATGCTCCCCAAGCCTATTCTGCCACATGCATCATCAGCTGAAAGGCAGATGGGATGAGGGCAGAAGAGAGGGGGGGTGGCGGGTCATGAGCTGCATAAACAGATTACCAGCATGTGTGGGCTATGAGGTCACGTGACTTAGATGAGATATCTGGTACTTATTTTCTTTTTGCCCATTTATGCTTAAAAACGAGCTTCAAAGCAAGCACAGAAATCTGACCTTTTGTTCAAAGAGCTCATATTCTGATTGTCACAAATTTGATTAGTGGCCTAGAAATAGTTAAAATGTCCATGTTAACAGGTTTAATCAAATAATAAATGCATACATAAAGAAATAAAAATACTATATTCATTTGAAATTATTAGTAGTTATTCATTTAAGATATAATGATATATTTCCAGACATGTATTGTGTGAATTAGAGGCTCGGCAGTGGACTGGAGGACAGCAGATGGAAAAGGTTTAATCTAAGCAGATGTCTCAGCTTAGCAGTAAAACCATGACATGCATGAGGCCAGTCGCTCAGTTTTGTCTCTTATGAGTCAAACACACTCACACAGCATACTGATGGTCTATTACATCTGCTGAAGTTATAACGCAGGTCCTCGAAGTTGATTAGCTCACTCAGTTTGTCAGTGTTTCCCAAATTCAGACTGACTTTTCTGGGGATTTTCAGTGACCTTTTCTGTAGGTTATATTGTTATGCCAGAAGTGACTTTGTAAGCCGTTGAATAATTCACTCAAACGATTCCGATAGAAAACTTCATTCAGAAATGAAATAATAGAATTAATATTTTACTATGTATATATATAAAGCAAAAAAGACAGGTTAACTGAGATTGGGTCTATAGTGAAATTTTTTCAATAAGAAGTACTTGTTTATTGAGCTTTCAGACTAGAGCTGAATTACAGTCAGGCTTATATTCAGGAACAAATGGCATTATTACTCATGTGATATTAGCCTGCTCATAATCCTAGTATAAGCAAAGTCCTTTCAGGCAAGTCGTGCTACTCGGCCGCCATCTTGGCAACGCCTCCGGGCAGCTATTTCAGAATAACAAGACCAGCTCCTATCTAAATGAATGGGCAGAGAGTCAGAACTGCACTTTCACTGGTCACCGGGACATAAAAACAGCATGTATAGAAACAGCAGTGAAATATGATAAATATCGCTGAAAAATGTTGATGACTTTGCCCCAAATTAAGGTTTAAAATGCCTTTTTCCCCACAGGTTATACCTTTACTACGCATGCGCAAGGGTTCCCCAACTGTGCGCATACGTCAGTGGAACCAGACGATAGGCTTAAATGTTTCCCGGCTTGACTGTTAAAAGCAGATGATTGGCTTTCCAGCGGAAGGGGCGGGACATGTGCATACAACCACCATCTTTGCCGTTACGGGTTTTCCTTATATAGTTGTATTGAGGATTGAGGAAGTGGCATGTCTTTTATAAACTGTCTCTGGTATAAGACAAAGAGGAATTCCAGTCAGAGTGTTGTCATTGATTCTCTTCAGAAGCACTGTTAATGTCTTGTTTCCTTCCTCATGTTCCGCACTCTTCAGATATAAAATCACTTAAGACTTTATTTTCATAGATAGGATCAACTTCTAATCACTTCTCCTTTCTGAGAGACTGCACAGTTCATTTGCATGACTGAATCAAGGTTTGAAACTTTAATATGGAGGTAAATCAGTAGCTAAACTCGAGAGGTTGAAAATCTGAATGTGAGAACTTGTCATATTAATATTTGTATTTATAAGTTGAAATTTACACTCACAGCTCTGATGTGAAAAGCTGAATCTTTAATTTGCACACATAGACAATGATCAAAACATCCGTGTTTTGAATTGGAAGTTGCTGATTAATAGTTACAAATGTGTAGAATGACATTCACACAAAGAAAATGACATACACAAATGTTTATGTTTGAATAGCCTACATTTATAGTAAAATATTTAACAAAATTATAGTAAGTAAAATACATAAGGCACCAAATAATTTTCAGTGAAAACTGCAAAAGTTTGCTCCTAGAAGTCACTGTGACAACTGTCACGCCACGACATATTGATTTACTATTGCCTAGTGTTCCTGTGGCTCAAGTGGTAGAGCATTGCATTAGCACCGCAAGGTTGTGGGTTCAATACCCAGGAAACACAAGTTAGGTATAAACTGTTAGCCTGAATGCACTGTAAGATGCTTTGGATAGAAGCGTCTGCTGAATGTATTAATTTAAATTTTAACTTAAAACTTCCAATATATGCAGATCTGGAAAGACAACCACAGTAACTGCAATACTGTATAAATTCAGCTTTTCACATCTTACAAATACAAATGTTAATATGACAAGTTATCACTTTCAGATTTTCAACCTCTTGAGTTTTGCTACTGTATTACCTTCATAGTTTAACTGTAACTTACCATTACAGCAAAGCCTCACCCATCCCCAACCTTAGAAACATGCTTTTCTACCTTCTCACCACTAGAGAGAGGCTTTGACCACTGCTTTGACCACTGTTACACAGCATATATTGGAATTTAAAAGTGATCAATAGTAAATCAATATGTCGTGGAGTGACAGTTGTCACAGTGACTTCTAGGAGCATACTTTTGCAGTTTTCACTGAAAATTATTTGGTACCTTATGTATTTTACTTACTATAATTTTGTTAAATATTTTACTATAATTGTAGGCTGTTCTTGTACTAAAAACACTAAGACTGTATTGTCTAAAATATATATAGTCAGTGGTGAACATTTTTACATGTTTGTATGCATTGACAAATCTCACTACAGATGAGTGCATTAGGGGAATTTCTTTAAAAGAGGGACATGGAACATGAGAAACAGTTCACAGAGAGAAAGAGTCTAGTCACAAGTGTGGTGTGAATGTGAGTCAGATATGTGAGGTGACTGTATCAAATAGCAGGAAAGATGTTTGTATTGTAGCACAGAAGGCATTGTGCTGCATTGCTTTACTCTGATTTCAAGACCTGAAAGTCATTGAAGAAAATTACCGAGTCATCCAGTGTTTCTCATTCGTAAATCTTTGAGAAAACAAGTTTCATTGCTATTCAGAAATAGCACATTCATATTCTTGCAAACATTTAAAATATGCAAATCATAACTATTCACATTAATAGCATTTTGGGGGGAAATTCAATATAAATAAAATGGGATAGTATTTTAAAATAAATATGTAAAAAAAAAAAAAAGAAGAAATAGAATAAATGAAATGATAAAAAGAAAAAGGAAGTGCTAGTACAGATCATGTGAGATGCTTGTGCCGGTGATGGGGGTTTCCAGCGTTTGCTTACACAAGTGTTTTTAATAGCCTTTGCTCAATGACCGATTTCATGCACCAGATAAACTGTTTATGATCCTGGACTGAACATTTGAGCTTTACCACACTGCTTATTGATAATGGGAAGTGATTAGGAACATGTAAATTGATCCGTTATATGTAATTGATAATGTAAAGCTTTATTTTAGCTTTTTTTCTTTTTTTTCTGCTTTTGGGTTTTTAAGGAATATTTTCCCCAGACTCAATTCCTTAATCACACTTACAGTTTTTTACGATTGCTATGACAGATTCTTCAATACTTTTAACAATTTTCCAAAACTCTTAACACAGTTAGCACTACATCCGCCTGTGTAAGCTATACTATTAACATATTTCTTGTTGCTTTAACACAAAATGCATACAATTAACACAAATTTAAAATGCTTGAACTTCTTTTACACACAAACTCAAACAAGACCAAAACAATGGATTTTAACTGCCAAATTTACCAATGATTTAACACTGTATGTCAGAACAGATAACACCATGTTCTAAACCTAACCTTACAGGCTAAAGTCAAGGTAAACAGCTGTTCATATTGTGAATTGAAACACAAATATATTCCCTGTATTTTATTCCATTGCTAATGAGAAACAACTTATTGAAGTTATGCAAATATATAAATCACAGCTGATTCCCATCTAGGAAGCACACTCAGGTGTTGAGGTTCTTTCAATCACATGATCATATGTTCTAAAAGAGGACTCTTTGGGCTGATCTTGTGTGGAAAAGAAACAATATAGAGCAACACAAAGAAAGAAAGAAAGAAAGAAAGAAAGAAAGAAAGAAAGAAAGAATGCCTGCAAGAGGGAGAGGAAGACGAGTACCAGGACAAGGGAGAGGAGTGGGGCAAGGACAAGGGCAAGGGAGAGGAGTGGGGCAAGGACAAGGGAGAGGAGTGGGGCAAGGACAAGGACGAGACAGAGGAGTGGGGCGAGGGAGAGGGAGAGGAGTTAGAATGCGTGGTGGCGCTCAAAGAAGGACCAGAGCTAGGGTAACTGATCAAATAAGAGCAACTATCATTGACCATGTCATAAACCATGGGCTATCATATAGAGAGGCTGGTGAACTAGTACAACCAAATCTCAGCCGGGACACAGTGGCATCCATTGTCCGTATTTTCAGAGAAACCAACAGGTAGGATATTGCTTCTCCTACAGCAAAGTGTACTGTAAATACTGTAATATTTACATTTACAGTATTAGAGTGACTGTATGCCTCCGGTCTCTAATATGTAACTGTATTTTGTTCCTCTAAGGATTCAACGTCTACCTCCCTCAGGGGGCAGAGGAAAGCTCCTGAATGAAGAACAGGAACTTGCTATTGTCAACATGGTGATTGCTGACAATGAAATAAAACTGAAGGACATTCAGTCCAGAGTTGTAGAGGACAACCTTGTCTTTGGGAACATTGCAGCAATCAGCATAACATCCATTTCTCGGACTCTAGCTAAACACAGAGTCCTAATGAAACAACTATACAAAGTTCCTTTTGAAAGGAACAGTGAGCGCATCAAAGAACTCCGTCACCAATACGTTCAGGTAAGGTTATGCAATACAGTCATTACTGTACTATACACAGTGTGTTTTGCAGTAAACTACTCTATAAACCTGGAGTACATTAGGACATACAGTAGATATACAGTACAGCACAGCATGTACATACACTGTGTCTAATTACTTTCAGAGAGTCATGGAGTTGGAGGCCAATTAAGTCCCACATGAAATTATTGAACACACATGCCATGAAGTTGACGAGGCTGGCTTCAACTTGGCGAAAAGGCGTCGCCGTGGGAGAAACATAATTGGCAAAAGGGCCACAGTTACCGTGCCGGGCCAGAGAGGAGCCAACATCACCATGTGTGCCGCAATCTCCAACAATGGTGCACTCCTGCATAAATGTGAGATTGGCCCCTACAACACCGACCGCCTTCTCCTATTTTTAGAAGACCTGCACGAAAGATTGGTGCCAGAGGTAGAAAGGGGACAGGTGGGAGACCACTTGCCAATATATGTGATCACATGGGACAATGTGGCATTCCACCATTCCCGTGCAGTCACAGCATGGTTTGACGCCCATCCTAGGATGGTGTCCCTTTTCCTTGCTCCTTACTCCCCTTTCCTCAACCCCATTGAGGAGTTTTTCTCATCCTGGAGATGGAAGGTTTTTGACCATCGCCCACATGACCAAATGTCCCTCCTGGATGCAATGGATGCTGCATGCCAAGACATCACAGCTGAACACTGCCAGGGGTGGATAAGGCATGCAAAAAGATTCTTCCCACGATGCCTTGCCAGAGAAGATATCAGGTGTGATGTGGATGAGAACATGTGGCCAAATGCAGAAGACCGGGCAGATTAGAAGTTTACTTTGTTTTTTTTAATTATTATTCCGGTGCTTTTTCTGTTTGTATATCTTGCAGTAATGTCCTTTTGCAAATAAAGTCTTTACTGCAGCAATTCTGTCTCTGTCTTTTTTTTAGAACTGTAACTGTAACTGTGTTAGTGTTTTGAATAATTATTTGATTTTGAAACATGTTTGCAGTGTTTTGGTAGACATAGTGTATTGTGTTAGTGTATTATTGTATTTTGAAAATTAGATTTGGAGTTTAGTTTACAATGTGTGATTTTGAGCATGAAATTAACCGTTTTGCCAATTGTGTGTTTTAGGTGTGTTGGTGTGTTAAGAGTTTAGGAAATTTGTTAAATGTATTGAAAAATCTGTCATAGCGATTGTAAAAAACTGTAATCAGCCACATGTCCGTTATCTTTTTTTTAGAACATGTAAGCAGAAATCTTTACAAAGCCCTTATAATACACAACAGTAGCTCACAATCCCTAAAAAGGCCATAAAAGGCAACATAAAAGTAGTTAATTTGATGTGTGCAGTACATTTCAGGATTCCTGAAGACATACAATTTGTTTGTGTGAAGAACATATCACAATGTATAAATTATTCCACAAAAGCTCCCTTCTAGCCTGTGTTCAGATTCATCTTGAGATTCTGTTCTTTGTCATTTTTTCCATTGATTTTGTCATAATAGTCAATGATTTAACAACTTGAATCTTAATCTGTTCCTTATGCAGAGCTACCATAATGTTTGAATTGACTACTTTTATGGCACTTTTGGCCATCTTTGAAATTTGACAGACCCACTTTTTTTTTTATCTAAATGACAATTATTTTGCATCCATTAGATTTCAGCCTTCCTTTCTTCCAGATTTCACAATTCTGACTCATGTAGAAAACGCTTTTCTTCAGTATTTCTTTTTGTTGCATAATCTCAGAAAAGTGTTTCTCCAAAAAAATAAAAAAAAGGGCCTAAAGCTGGGTTTGATGGCTGTTTTTATGGCCAAAGCAACACCATGCTGATGCAGGCACTCTCAGAGCTGTTTTCCACAGGGGTCGGGCCTTATTCTTATGTTTCAAGTCAACAAGTTCAGAGGTGATTGTTTTTATTTCCTTGTTTTGGTCACATGTAGTAGAAGTACTGACCCATTGGTTTTAGGTTGTGGAAACGTGATTTTCCCAACTGAAACCAGCTGCCCACAGTCGACTCTGATGATTTCATTGGTCACACAATGCTGAAACAAATATGATCCACAAACCCTAGCTAACACCCTAACCTTACAACATCCTAACAGGTAGCGTCACTATTATTTGTGGTCAAAACCATCTATGATTTTTCAGAACTCTAAACTAATGGCTCGGGCTTTATTCGAAATTACCCATATACCTTCATTGACTATTCCCAAGTCCACTAGATAAGTGAATGAAAACAAGTTAGCAAATTCATACACTAGTTGACTAAAAAGAGATTTTGCCATGGATATTCTGTATATTTTGTGTTCCTGTGACTCAGTGGTAAAGCAATGCGTTAGAAGCACAAAAGGTTGTGGGTTCAAATCCCAGGGAACAAACATACTGATCAAAAACAAATGTATAGCCTGAATTCACTGTGAGTCACTTTGGATAAAAGTGTCTGCCAAATGCATAAATGTAATATTCTGATACCAATGTCACATTAAAATACCAAGTGTTACTTTCCTGGGGAATGAATACACAGCATGATAGAACATCTACAGCTCTTTCAGTCAGACAGATAAGGATTATTTGTAGCGCAACTTTATTATTTCTAATGATTTGTTTCAGTTATTTTGAGTGGACATTCCCTAAACTGGAAGTGCCTCCCATCATTTAAATCACAATTGACTTGTTCATAAAAAAAAGTGGATAGATATATCGAGCAGCAGTGTTAACAGAGAGCAGCTTTCACTCATTCTTGCCTTGATGTGATTTGACGTGAAACCCCTTAGACATTCACAGCTGTTCTCGTGCCAAAAACCCCATCCCTGCCAGAATAATTCCTCCTAATTCTGTTCTGAGGAAATGAAACCAAGGAAAGGATCACTGATCTGTTTGGAATGTGGCTTTATGCTGCTTTCATGTGCTGTCAGGATTATCAGAAACACATGAACATGAATAGACATGAATGGCCTCTCAAGACATATTAATGACTAGGAAACTCAAAGTTGGGCAGAGTTTCAAAGTTGAGCAAGCCAATATCACAATAGAGAAGAGGGACTGTTAATTTGAATTTGTTTTTCCGCAACATCTCCATTGCTTTTTCTTAGCATTACAGTTATGCAAATTTACATTTAGAAATAACCATTTGATGCATATTGTATGTATTTAAGATAGCTTGAAATTCCAGAAGCATTAGGAAGCTGACTATGTAGACAGTGTGGTAAATGTATATAACAGCACATGTAATGTTTATATAGATGTCATCGAATGGGACACTATATGTATAAAACATATATAAAATGAACCTGGTGTCCTCCATGATTCCTGTTCTTCTGTGATAAACATGACAAACTTGTAATTATTACTTCAGAAGTGGAAATTTTAACACACACACTTGGGAGAGAACTGCTAGCTACTTATTTCTATGCATAAAAGAGGACAATGGTACAAGAAGAAAACCAAGTGATTGTTTTAAGTGTGAAAATATAACAGAATTAGCATGACATTAAAAACTATGGACTTGAGTGACACTTTATCTCAGTGAGTATGATGTTCAGTGGTAGTAAAGCTTTTATATAGGGATGAATGAGTGCTGAAGGTGTGAGGGAGTTGTGCTTTATTAATGCTGGCATGAATCCACACTATACTGTGTGATATGTTCTGCAATAACATGCTGAAAGGAGTCTCTTTCGGTCACATTTCCTCAAACCAGAGTTGTGTTAAAAGTCTCTTCAACCACAAACCTTACACTTTATCCATAGTTTGTTTTCAAACTTAAGTTTTTAAACTGAAACACAATTAGCCAATTCTATTTACATTTCCGTTTCACAAATATTTTCAATGATATTAGATTTTTTAAAATGCAGTCAATGTTTGTGGCCCATTGAAACGCCATTGTCGAAGTGAAACCACTTTTTAATGGAAAAAGTGGAAGCTGGAATGTAATGTCAGCATAGAGCTACATAGAAACTGCTTTTGCAATATAAGATCTTTTTGGCTGAATAGCCACTAGTGTTTAGCCAAACATCTTTCGCCATCCAACTCTCCATTGTTTGCAGGCCATTTGATAAATTGCTAATATGGCAAGGTTTTTGTAGCAAAGGTAGAGTTGTCAGCAGTTACAGCAAACAATGACAGAATCAAGCCAGGCTTGAAGTCTTGCTCGAAATGTTCATATTGCTATACATTTACCAACTGGAGTGTCACTGAATAAATGAGCCCTCCTAGTGCATCCGACAGCAAACGATCAAAACTGATTGCATGTTACATACCATGACTTATAAATTCACATTACACCATATGTGTATAATCTACTTGAAGATTAATTTGCTATTATCGAAGCAAACAAACATTCATTGATTACATCACTATTTAAAGGGGTCACATTATGGTGTATTTTGTGTAATGAAATGTTTATGTGGTTTAAGGTTAAAAAACACATTATTTTCCTCATACTGTACATTATTGTTTCTCCTCTATGCCCCGCCTTCTGAAACGTGTTGATTTTTACAAAGCTCATCGTTTTAAAAAGCGAGGTGTGCTCTGATTGGCCGAATACCTCAAGTGTGTGATGAAATCTTACGCCCCTTAACATACTGTGACGTATGTCCCGGTCAGAACACCGGCGCGACAAGACAGAAACATTAAAACCCATTACAAACGAGCCATTTGTTGCATCCAGTGGGGACATAATTATGGATTATAATGTCTTATACTGTATTTTTACACATTGCGTTACTTAAACATAAAACCATGTCTGCATTTGTGATAGGAGAATCAAAGTGTTATTCTACACTGCTCAAAACTCGAGTTTGAATCATCAGTGGCAAATCCTTTAAATATGTAAACGTACTTACAGACTGTGAGTCATTACAGCTGGCATTGTAGTCTACTCTCCCGGGATCAGGAAACAGTCCTCCATAAAATGAGCTACACACATCTGAATACTTTGGTTAAACTGTTCTGGAACAGTGTTGTACATACAACTAAACCACTGATTTCTAGCCATGTCCTCTTTTGGAAGCCCAAACAAATTAATTTTTCTTTCACATTAAAACCAACATGGCGGCGGTAGCAACAATACTACAGCGAGAATAAAAGTTACTCCTTTCTTTGTGTGAACACTTGGGTGATGTTATACAAATCTTCCCACATCATGATGTAGATGTGGGAGCATGTTTAAAGGAGGACATGGAGGAGTCTTAACTTTTTTAAAGAATATCTCTTTTGGTTTGAGACTTTAGTCTTTGCAACTTTAGGGATCTTATCTATTCACAAACAGCTTGTAAACACTAAAAAGAAACTTGAAAAACTTCGCATCATATGACCTTTTTAACTGACTTCGTAACGCTGACCATTTTTTTTTTTTTTACTCAATGTGATCAGCATTACTATGTTCTTAAATGGTTTTTATCTCTAATTTTCAGCTTTGTATCACTTAGTAGATTTAAAACTGAAACTGAAATGAAGTTTGATGCCCCCTAGCTGTTCTTTAACATTTTTTCATCTTGGCCAACTTTTAAAGTTGACTTGGCCTAAATTATAGATTTTCCTTTCATTGTACAGTGTTGAAGTGTCTTATTCTATTCATTTATTGGACAAATCAAATAAACCTCATGAATCAACTTTCCTAAAAAAAAGTGACACAACAGACTTGAATCGAACAATACCAAACAAGTGTTTAATTCACAATGACACATTTGACAGTAATATATCAAAAACATTTCAGATGGCATGGTACTTTATAATATTCAGTGATACAAACACTCCCTCAGGAGAAATTCACTACAACTAATAATAAAGACTAGTAATTCTTTTTTTTTTTTTCATAAATTGCATATTTTCACAATGCTAAAGTTTGCAGATATAAATATTGTTGTGAAGAGCTGATAATATATGCTTTTTTCATACTGAAAGCCACTGAGAAGATGTGCGACTAAATGTATGTACTCCCTTGTCTTTTGGTTTACAAATTTTGTTTGGTTTCTCAAAGCTTTCCATACAACCTTATGTATATTTGGTCATGCACAAATTAATGGTTTCCACAAATCTTAGGAGGTCCCTTCATTTTTATGACAGCATGGACGAAAAATATCACCATCCAGCAGTCCCACATAAAAAAAAATAAAAAATAAAAAAAACGTACAGCATTTTCACCTGTTGTTTTGATTGACAACAATACAATAAACGAGGCATCAGCTTTTATAAAAACCAATATAAGAAGGTTTGTCTTGTTCCTACCCTGACTAGATTTGGCACTATAACACAACAGATTGAATTCTAGGCATGAAATATGGTCCACACGTCTTCTGATGTCTAATGAAACAGATTTTCTAAACAAAAAAGTGAAAGACTGAATAGCAATCTTTGAAAAACATCTAAAAAATACTCTCGATTAACGTACAGATCATTGGTTGTGAAAAGCAAAAATTCTTTTTTTTTTGTTCTTATCTCTAATATCACCAAATGTAAATCATACAAAAAGCTTTTTGAAAAAACATTCACAGTAACTTAAATACGTAAATGAATACAATTGTCACAAGACTGAAAGTTTGAAAACAATCAAAAGTATGAAGGATGAAACAGAAAAAGGATGGGTAGAAAAAAAAAGAAACTTAGAAATTTCTACTTGGTCCAGCAGCTGAACATTAAAATTGCATGTCGTTGCGTTTCAATCCACAGGAAAGACGCAAGTGTCTGGTGTCCTGTATGAAAAGAAGCTTTGGCACAGACAGAGGAGAAGACACATGAAAAGAGGAGGCCAGCCTTTCTCTCCAGCCTATTTATATTGTCTGTATTTTAAAGTGGTATCGTTATGTATATATGTGTGTGTTATCATGAGTGCATTAGAGCTCAGTTCTTCTCACAGCATTGCAGAAATCAGTCAGCTGAGCCAATATACATCAGCGCCCTAAAGAGAACCCAGCAGAACCTGCTCCTCAATTACAATGATGATTCCACACCACTAACGGATTCTGGCCTGCTTGTTTCCTCCACGGACTCACTGATGATCTCCAGAGATGCAGCAGATGTAGTACTGGTTACCGTTGGGGTTATAGCTTCACATGGTTTCTTCGGTTCTGCGGCTCCATCAGGAGGCTTTACGGCATCAGCGGATCCACAGCAAAGCTTCGGGGCGCACTGCGTTCTACAGGAGAGCTCGCAGAGTGAAATGCGAGACTCCGAGTTCACCGTTACAAATTCCGGTTGAATGGTTGTAGCGTGGATGCCCTCATTGTGGAAAAAGTCCTTGATGCGCTTGGCTACGTCCATGTAGGACGTGGGGTCTTGGCATTTGATGTGCGCGGTGGCAATGATGCGACTGCCTGCCAGCAGCCAGATGTGCAGCTCGTGCACCGCCAGCACACCCTCCAGATCCTGCAGGCGAGCTTTGAGCTGATGCATGTCGATTTGCTTGGGTACGGTTTGTAGCAGGATAAGTGCAGACTCCTTCAACAACGGGTATGTGGTGTAGAGAAGGATGAAGACCATAATGATGCAGAGGGTGGGGTCGAGATACAATACCCAGCAGGGTCCCGCTACGTGCAAAGTGGTGTTGGATGCTGCACTGCTGCTATTGAGTAAAGTGTCTGCGCAGTGTTGGTCTACACAAGGGTTCTCACAGGTAATGCCTGGGGGGCATGGCTTCCATACGAGGGTGAAGATGATAGCGTTGATCACCACGATGACTGAGCCGAGAGCGTCGCCCAGGACGTGCAGGAAAACCCCCCGCATGTTGAGCTGGGATGCCGAGTCTTGTCCATTGTCAAGCTCTTCGTAAAGATCGCTGCTGTTAATCTGCAAACCCAGGCTGTCACTGTGACACATCTCTACAGAGGAGAAAGGAAACTAGAATGAAATTTACCTGTTATATAAAATCAATATAACATTTGTGATTATGCTCACGTGCCGATATTTGGGAAAACAGCACTCAAGAAAAAAAAAAAAAAAATTAAAAATAAAATATAAATCATACAATAAGATTTTCTGCTTGCAAAACTTGAGTTATATGGGCATTCTAAGAAGATTTTTTTGAAGTCTGCTGGTAATCAAACAGTTGGTGGTTCCCATTGACTTCCGTAGTAGGAAAAATACTATGGAAGTCAATGGGAACCACCAACTGCTTGATTACCAGCAATCTTCAAAATATCTTCATTTATGTTCAACATAAGAAAGCAACTCAGTAAATGACGACATTTTTGGGTGAACTGTCCCTTTAATTACGATATGACTGTCCATGATAAATTGTACACATCCCCAGTGGATTCCACTGGCTGTCAAAGTTTTCATCAACTGAAAATTTTTTGAAAGTGATTCCAATGATACTGTTCCTGTATGACATTATTGTTATAGGTGTACCATGGACTTCCCTATTCTCAGAATTAGTACAATTATTAAAACGTTACAGTTATTTCTCGTCTTCGGTGTGACAACAAATGTAATATTCCTCCAAAAGCCTCACTATCAATGTCCCATCAAAATACACAGAAGCTTTGGACACGGAGGCTTCAGTTCTTTAATATAACAGAATGTATGCTAGTTAGCAGTTGACCGTAGCCTTTGAGGTGTTCAAGCACAACTAACTGACCCAGATGCAGTCGGTTATCATCGCCACTAGTTCACTGATGTTGGGTGTGTCACACCGTTAGCTGACCACAGAATACTTGGCTTAGATTGCAGGCTATTTTGGACAGCCCCCAAACAAAGACCAGAACCATCAACAGAGCTATGACAGGTGTGATCAGTGATCATGTCCAACAGCATTGGGACCCCAGATTCCCACACGGTCTTCTTAAAAAGCACCTAATTACCAATCTCTGCATCTATCTATAAAAAGGTTCACAGTGGTGGCCAATACAAATTTACCACAATTCTACTGTAGTAATAATGGTTGAAGTACCTATATGTTAGCGGAAACCACGATAATAGTTACATTTAGTGGAGGTCAACCCTGCTAAAAAAAAATAGATAAACAGCCAAAACCAGCCTAAGGAGTACGGTTAGTTTTGCCGGTTTTTTTTTACCTCTTCTTTAGCCGGTCAGGCTGCGAGACCATCTAAAACCGCCTGAACACCAGCTTGAGTAACTTATAGGCTTGGTTTGGTTTTTTTTTAAACAGGGAAAACCACCACTTCAGCATTCAGAGTTTGAGGCATTGTTTTGGCCATTTTCTTAAAAGCATATTTTACACAAAAATGTCAGTTCTGGCATCCGCTCCCACTAATGTCATTCCAAACCTCCAAGACTTTCTTCTGCAGAACACATACAAAGATATTTTGAAGAATAATGGTCACAAAACAGTTTTGGTTACCACTGACTTCAACTGTGCGGACAAATAAATAAAATAGATAAATAAATAGACAAAAATGCCCAATTCTCCCTTCCTGTTTAACCTTTAAACAAATAGTTGTGGGACCGCTGACCTCTACTGAACCCTGACAGACACATTTCTCAATCTATCTCCCACAGAGCAGGGTCATCCAGGTTTGAGGAGTAAATGGGGAGAACAATCGCTTTGTCTCGATGGGATTGTTGCCAGTGGATTCAGGTTAACAAACAAGAAACAAAAGCCCCGAGAGGAAAGATTTCCACACGTTTCGTCGTACATCATCCGACTTTAACATGATTAATACACTCCTGATCTCGTTTGTTTTGAATCATTAAAGGTATCTAACTAGTGTTTTACATGTCTTATAAGTTTTAATGACAACTAACCCGATTTATCGGCTCTTTTCTTGTCTGGATTATCACTATTAGGGCTGTTGTTGTGATCCCCGACCAGATTATTGGTCTCCTCGGCCGCGGACCGTCCGTCCTCCAGCGTCTCACACCGGCGGACCTTCCCGTTCTTGCGTTCTCCGTGCGAATGTCCGTGTCCTCCGCCTCCGGCGTGTCCGTGAAAGAGACAGAGCCCGAGCAGGTTGACCAGCAGCCCCAGGGCCCCCACCGTGATCACCACCAAGGGCTGCTCGATCTCCTTAGGCTCCGTGAAGCGCTCGATGGCCTCCAGGATGATGGTGAAGCAGAGCGCGGTGAGGAACACGGCGTTGACCAGCGCGCCCATCACCTCCGCCCGGATCCAGCCGAACGTGTTTTTGTGTGTGGACTGGGTCTTCTCCGCGAAACGCACCGCGACCAGAGCCACGATCAGCGCGATCACGTCCGACAGCATATGAAAGGAGTCCGACAGCATCGCTAGAGAAGACGTGACCCGGCTCACCACCACCTCCACGATGAAAAAGCCGAAGGTGAGCGACAGCATGCACAGAAGGCGCGCCCGGTTCGGCGCGCAGGCCATGTTTCCACCGCGAGCAGAACACGAAACAAAGCTTTAAATGAACACGACACCCCTTCGAGGTTAAGATCTCGTAACTGAACTCGTTTCGACCGACAGACCGTAAGCGCCACTTCGATCCGTGTAATGAGCGCTGGGGACCAGAGTTCGGTCCAGTTATAGAGTCCGTCTCCGGTCTGCAGACGGCTGCCTGAAAGTTTGCACCCGGACCATTGAACTTTCCACACGAAGCGAGAACGACATTGAACCAAAACGCTCAGTGTCTGGCCACGCCCACACTCGTCTGCGATTGGCTGAAAACTTGGGATCGTGAAAATTTAACTCGATCTTTCAAAAACGAAGAACTAAAATGACTAAGTTCAGAGTATCCCTTGAGCCGTGAAACTCCGATCTCTATGACAAAGTTATGGAGCCCATAGCAAAAAATATTCTAAATTTTAAATGAATAAAAACAAAACTGATAATATTAAATCAACACTTTATTCTGATAAAATTGCAAATCCCAATAAAACAATCCAGGTAATAAAATATCTATAAAATGACAAGAATACAGCACATTATCTTTGATGAAATAACCCAGTGTAATGTCCACAAAAGTTTTGTTCCGCTGTACTGTACAAATGCTGCAGATAAATAAAAGCTTATTTCCTAATGTGAACAACTGTAATTAAACTCTTGATCACACTAATGCACCACTTTCAGTAGTAAATTGTCGTTCATGTTTAGCGGATGCCCTGCATTTCTCTGGGCTTTGCTGAATGCATCTTTTCCTCTTCATCAAGAGTTTGGATACGCATGTTAGCACATTGGTGCCTCTTTACAAGACAGTGTTCTTGAGGTTTAGCGATCAGTCTGCTCTCAGGTCTGCAGTTTTCCTTTCCGTCTCCTGCAAAGTGAACCCGCTTCTTTCCTGGGGAGAGGTTCTCTTCGTTCTCTGTCAAAAGACAGAATCATGTCATTCTCATGTTATAAAGGTAAAAACAATAACAACAAAAACAACTATACAAGTATTTTCTTTCATGACAGGATCTGTAACCCAATTCCTGCTGGCTATGAGTCATGCTTTCCTGGTTACTGCACACTGCACTCTTCAGCCTTCACAAGTATTGTTTGTGATCC
This sequence comes from Carassius carassius, assembly GCF_963082965.1. Classification (NCBI taxonomy): domain Eukaryota; kingdom Metazoa; phylum Chordata; class Actinopteri; order Cypriniformes; family Cyprinidae; genus Carassius; species Carassius carassius. The sequence continues at coordinate 23,280,140 of NC_081772.1, forward strand.
AAAGCTGAATTTTCCGCATCATTACTTCAGTGTCACATGATCCTTCAGAAATTACTCTAATATGATGGTTTGTTGCATACAAAACATTTAAAAATTGTAATTATTCCAAACTTTTGACCAATAGAGTTATATAAACAAATACCAGGCACTTAACCTTGAACATTAACAGAGAGAATAAGAAAAGAAAACAACATTCAGTCACTCATCTATATAGCATTCAACGGTTTTATACCTGTGTCACTGGCACTGAGTAGAGACAGTGCCCTCTGCTGCCAGACCAAATTATATGCCTTCAACAAGCTCTCAGCTCTGACAGAGAACAATTACAACCACATATTATCAACATTATATACCATGTGTCAACCAGTGGCTATAGCTAGTTATGCAGCACACTACTACTGTTAATACTACTTATATTTAATACATTCAAATGACCAGCTCAGCAAAGATGGTTCTATATTTACCTGGCCAGCTTTTCATTGGACTGCTGTTCTCGGACACACAGCTCCTGTTCCCTTTCTGGAAAAAAATTAAAGGTTAAACACACTATAAGCTCACTTAATGAAATATCAGTCTTGAGTCAGTTCAGCTAGAATGTACTCTCCGTCATGTCATTCCAAACTCAAAAGACTTTGGTTTCTGGATGCAAAGAGGCCTAATAAGATCAAGCAGACTTACGCTCTAGTCTCTGCTCTCGCTCTTTGAGGACCTGCTCGCGCTCACGTAGAATCTGCTCCTTTAGCCGCAGATCTGCTAGAAGCGACGGCTCTGGATGTTTGGGCTGCTCTACGTCCACTGATCTGTGCCTCTTCTGCTCCTGGGCTACACAGCCCGAGATCAAGCTGTTCTGCAGAATGGACTCCACCGAGGGCCTCAGATAGTCCTAACAAAAGATAACAGCCAGCCAAAAAGTGACAAAACGGCATTCAGCACAATGTGAACCCCTGGAACCCAAATCACTTTGATTTTGGTCTTTTGACAAGTTCTACTGACAAATAAAAACATGTAATGGTCCTCTTGCCAAAAAGTTGTTTACCTTTAAGTTGAGCATTTTTGAAAGGAGTGTGTTCAGGTCGTCAGAGAATCGGTATGGGATTCTTCGAAACTTTCCTTCTCTGATTTTACCGGCCAGCTCTGTTTGGTTGTATGCCGTAAATGGTGGACTTCAAAAAAAAAAAAAAAGAAAAAGTTTGTGTAACCACACAACAAGTTTGAATGTAACCGATTTCCGTGTAATCATATTAGAAGAAAAGTAATACATGTATACTTACGATAAAGCACATAGTTCATAGAGTAAACATCCCAAAGACCATATATCTGATTTTTCATTGTAGGACATGCAATTAATTTGTTCCTGTGAATATAAAAGCAGATAAATATGAATAAAACAGACACAGCTAAGTCCTAACAATAAGAACTATCATGATGAATCTGTGGCACAAATAGTTACTCATGCATGCCATGACATGAACATTTAACAACAGTTTTTTAGTTTGTTTAGGTTGGACTCATTCCAGTCCCCGAGGAGTGTTCTTGAAGAGGCTTGGGAAAAAAGCACAATATGACATAAGTGTGTCCAACATCGGTCTATAAAAATGTACTTATAGTTTACCCATAAATTCAAACCCAGTCATCCATTTACTCACCCTTATGACTTACTTTCTTTTGCAGTACAGTTTGAAATTAAAAATTGTGTGTGCTTTGCAGAAGAAAGTCAGTCATGCACTGTAAAAAGTAATTTTTTTAAAAGATGTTTTACAAGGAAATACTATTTCATTCTTTCTAAATCAATATGGCATGTTTAATTCAATGCCACTTGCCATTTCTTTTTAATTATTTGTTAAATTTGCTAGCAAATTCTGAGTGAACATTGTTCAAAGAAATACCAGTGAAGAGGTTAAGGTTAGTAAGTTTTGGGTGAACTATTGCTTTAAGGGTCCTGCATCTCATTTTCCCTCCTCACAATCCCAGTGATTTATATTTATTATTACAGTTCAGTTTATATTTTCATCATAATTTTCCCTTTCACATTTAAATGAAAGATGAAAGGACACTTACCGGTGACATGTAATATGGAGTTCCAACAAATGTTTTAGCAAAGCTTGTATCATGGTTCAGTATCCGAGCTAAACCAAAATCTCCAAGCTTTACGTTCTGTTTGACATCTAAAAAGATGTTTGCGGGTTTCAGGTCACGGTGTAGAACTGTACTGCTGCCGTTACTTCTACCATGACACTCTTTTAAAGCCAGGGACAACTGTGCCATCACACGGAGGATGAATTGTTCTTCTAGGTACCGTCTGCAAAGAAAGTGGAACAAACCAACATTGCAGTAATGCAGGAAAACAACAAAATAACTAGCAGGGTTTCTGCATGTTTTATGGAGGTAAATTGAAGACACATCCTACTGATCTATTACTTTTTAATTCATACTATTTATTTTAATTTGTGGAAGGGTGAATTGAGACTGTAGAAACACTGAGTAGCTTCATTTGACCTGTCTTTGATGCATCTGTTGATGAGGCTGGCGAGATCCCCACCCTCACAGTACTCCATCACTATATATAACGTTGTGTTTGTCCGGTCTATAATTCTGTCATAGTATCGGACGATATTTGGGTGCTTCAGCTCACGGAGCAAATTGACCTCAGACACCAGCATCTGTTTCTCTGCCTCGGCCATGGTGCCATAGTCCAGCACCTTCCAAACCAGGATCTAAAGGGATCAGATGACATGACGTACATTAACCTGAAAGATGAGAGACCAGCGACTACAATGTGATAATTCACAGGAACCTAAATTAAATTATTTCAACATCATGGAAAGTGGTGAATTTCACTGCACTAGATCACAAAATATCACAGCATCTGCAAACAAAGGGTGTCACACTTTGAACACATACACAGATGCTGGTCATATAATTAGAATTCATCAAAAAGTTGATTTCACTAATTCCAGTCAAAAAGAACTTGTATATTATATTCATTCATTACACACAGACTGATATATTCCAAATGTTTATTTATTTTAATTGTTATGATTATAACTGACAACTAAGCAAAATCCCAAATTCAGTATCTCAGAAAATTAGAATATTGTGAAAAGGTTCAATATTGAAGACTGCTACACTCTAATCAGCTAATTAACTCAAAACACCTGCAAAGAACTTTAAATGGTCTCTCAGTCTAGTTCTGTATCCTACACAATCATGGGGAAGACTGCTGACTTGATAGTTGTCTAAAAGACGACAATTGAAACCTTGCACAAGGAGGGCAAGACACAAAAGGTCATTGAAAAAGAGGCTGGCTGTTCACAGAGCTCTGTGTCCAAGCACATTAATAGAGAGGCGAAGGGAAGGAAAAGTTATGGTAGAAAAAAAAAAAAAAAAGTGTACAAGCAGTAGGGATAACCGCACCCTGGAGAGGATTGTGAAACAAAATCCATTCAAAAATGTAAATTTTGCAATTTTGCAAGTTGCTTGAGGTCCAGTGTAAAGTTTCCACAGTCAATGATGGTTTGGGGTGCCATGTCATCTGCTGGTGTTGGTCCACTGTGTTTTCTGAGGTCCAAGGTCAACGCAGCCGTATACCAGGAAGTTTTAGAGCACTTCATGCTTCCTGCTGCTGACCAACTTTATGGAGATGCAGATTTCATTTTCCAACAGGACTTGGCACCTGCACACAGTACCAAAGCTACCAGTACCTGGTTTAAGGACCATGGTATCCCCGTTCTTAATTGGCCAGCAAACTCACCTGACCTTAACCCCATAGAAAATCTATGGGGTATTGTGAAGAGGAAGATGCGATATGCCAGACCCAAGAATGCAGAAGAGCTGAAGGCCACTATCAGAGCAACCTGGGCTCTCATAACACCTGAGCAGTGCTACAGACTGATCGACTCCATGCCACACCGCATTGCTGCAGTAATTCAGGCAAAAGGAGCCCCAACTAAGTATAAGTGAGTGCTGTACATGCTCATACTTTTCATGTACTTTCCAGATGGCTAAGATTTCTAAAAATCCTTTGTATTGGTCTTAAGTAATAATCTAACTTTCTGAGATACTGAATTTGGGATTTTCCTTAGTTGTCAGTTATAATCATTAAAATTAAAAGAAATAAACATCTGAAATATATCAGTCTGTGTGTAGTGAATGAATATAATATACAACTTTTTGATGATATTCTAACTATATGACCAGCACCTGTACACAACATACACACTGCCGTTGAAAAGTTTGGGATCAGTAGGTTTGTAATGTTTTTTTGAAGTTGTCTCTTTTGCTCATCATGGCTGCATTGACTTGATCACACACACACACACACACACACACACACACACACACAGACAGAGACAGAGAGAGAGAGAGAGAGAGAGAGAGAGAGAAACAACAAAAAACAGGAATGTTTTTAATGTGAATATATTGTAAAAATGTAATTTATTCCTGAGATGTAAAACTGAGTTGTCAGCATCATTACTCCAGACTTCAGTGTGACATGATCTTTCAGAAATCATTCTAATATGCTGATTTATTGTCAATGTTAGAAACATTTGTGCTGCTTAAATATATATACATAAATAAATAAAATAGTTTATGCATTTAGCAGACGCTTTTATCCAAAGCGACTTACAGTGCATTCAGAAACGTTTTCAAAAAACATTTGAAAATTTTTTTCGTTTTTTTCAAAAACATTTTACCTAACATACATACATAATACATATATTTAGAACCCATGATACTTTTTTCAGGATTCTTTAATGAATAAAGAGTTGAAAAGAACAGCATTTATTTAAAATAGAAATACTGTACAAAAGTTTAGGGTCAGTTCTTCCCAATTCTTTTGAAAGAAAGGATTGCTTTTATTCAGCAAGGATGTGTTAAATTTATAAAAAGTGATAATGAAGACTTACAGGTGTCAGAAATATTTAACGCATATAATATATATATATATATATATATATATAAACCTTGTTATTCATCAAATAGCCTAATCCTGAAAACAGTATCACAGGTTCAAAAATAAATAAATAATGAAATATAAGCAGCAGGACTGTTTGCAACATTGATAGTAAATCAGCATATTAAGTATGATTCCTGAAAGATCATGTGACACTGAAGACTGGAGTAATGGCTGATGGAAATTCAGCTTTGCATCACAGAAATAAATTATATTTTGAAGTACATTAATATAAAAAAGCAATATTTTTTTCTGTATTTTTGGTCAAATAATTGCATCCATGATGAGCAGAAGAGACTTCAAAAAACCATTAACGTTACAAATCTTTCTGATCCCAAACCTATTCATACATATACACCATACTAAATATGCTAAACGGACAGCTGTATTTGACTGACCTTTCCATCTGATTTCCTCTTGATTTTCTGGCATTTCCCATACGATCCACATCCAATGGTGAGCAGAACCTCATAGTCTTCAGTTCTGGACGGCATCACGCGCACAAGGACGTCACAGCTCCAGCCTTCAGACTGATACAACAGTGTTCAGCGATTTGTGTGCAGACTCTACTAACAAACACAGCAGGATTCACTCGGTCAGTTCACTTACCGTGATTAATCACTTCTGGTCACTCGTGTGCTTGACTTATTGTTTTAATTTAAAAACAAAACGTTATAGATTTTTGTTTGTGCTCCGAGATAGATGTGAAACAAGCAAGCTGATTTTCAAACGCGTGCACAAACTCTGGTTTCTGATTGGCTGAGCTTGGTCGTTGGCCATGATCTCATTGGTCCTTATAACGACACAGCTTGCACGTTACCAGGCGCTGAAGAACCGCGAGAACGTCCGGGAACAGCGGGAGGCTGATTCTTAAAGGGACAGGCCTATAAAGAGCGAACATTGTACAGGTTTAAAGTGTAAAACTCAACTGTAAAGACTCGATTTTAAATAAAACAGCTTTAAATAATTATTTAGCATTTCTAATAACGCGCTCCATATGCTTTCCTTCATTTTAACAAAAATGCTGCTTCTGAGAAACGTACCGTCTGCAGAAAGACTTATGCGCCCGTTACTGTTATTGAAACTGTATATCCTGCACATTGACTTTGTCCGCTTGGTGGCAGCAGTGTGTTTATGGTGCTGAATGTTTCTGGGTGTGGCAGGGCCAAAGTTCACATAAAGCTCTCTCTGGTTCATGTCACTGGACGGCTTTAGAGGATACGAGCATGCAGCCTGATAGACCTAAAGAGAAGATGATTTCATTTGAATAGATGCATTATTAGACCTTGTATAGGTTACAATTTATTTCTGAGGGCTTCCAGGAACAGCAAACCCAGCAAAGAAACACAAACATATACTTCACCTGATTATAAATGGAAAATCTCTCACCATCATTCTTTTGCTTTTGTTCAATATTATTTTTGATACATACATGAGTGGGATCTCAAATGTGTAGCTTAAGTTTTGACTACTGCTTCAGTGAACCTAATTAACAATTAAGATTGACCAAAACACAGATATATAATAGTTAGAGATGATTGTACTGAACACAAGTAACCAAAGCAGCAGGCCCTTTTAATGAACATTTGTAAACTACAAGGAAAATGTTTTTTCTTTTTGATTAAATCAACAGACTTGATTGATGACCATTTTCATTTATTTTACTGTTGGTATTATTAATTATAACTAGCTTCATTCTGTCAATGTTAGATTTCAAATCTAACATATTTTTGTGCTTTTATTGTTGAAGTACTAGAACTTATTTATACCCTATTCACAGAAAAAAACCCCCATCTCAGGCCGTTCTTTTGAACATAAAGTGCAATATACACAGGCAGCTGAGGCATATGTTTAAATATCAAAACTGATCTAATGCATGATCCATGTTTTACTGTGGATGATTCACTGGTGCACGTTATTACAAAGAACAAAAGCTGCAATTCACATTGACTTTAAAAGCCACAAGTCTGATCAGAAGGATTCAGAAAGGAACAAATGCACCTCTGGCGAATGTTTTCAGATCAATAACACTCAGAGAAGAGCCTGTGGGTCACTGCTGCGCATGATTTTTATTCCAGCACACTTAATTTGTGTGTTGTAAAATGGCTGGGAAGCTAGGAAGAGAAACAGGGGTACAAAATGAAAATTATGGTCCATTCTATTGTAATTTGGTTAAAACTGCTAATATATAGATATATCTCACACTTTTTATTTTTTTAAACATAAAACCATACTTAGGAAAACAATGTTATGTCTCAATCTGACAGACAGCGAGAACGAAACAAGGAAGCCAGTGTCTGAGATCCTCGCGGTGAAGTTCACTGTGACGTAGCCTGCTCTGAATGCAGTCTGCATCTAACTTGGCTTTAGTCTTCTGGCATCATTCACATTTCAATCTGGCAAGCTATAGAAACAAAGTTCACTTTCACAGATGACATGGCTTCGGTTAAGGGGGGAAATGACAGTTTTCATCTACAAATGTCTAATTTGTACATCTAAGCATCTTTTCTTTAGAACGCCACAACATGGGCATTTATTTTGGAGTACATTATTGCTGGACCTCGCTCATAGACAGACTCAAGCATGGCATTCTTCCCCACTAACACACACAAACACATCCAATTTCACACAGGAAAAACACAATTTTGCGTTTCCATTTTCCTCAAGATAGTCTAAAGCTAATCTAAAATATTTTGTGCCTCCGCGCCAAATTGAATCTACGCCTCCAATTCTTTCCGTGTGGCAGCAGTTTTAAGACTGTTTCGTTTGATGAACAGAAATGTGCCCACACGACCGCCACAGACGAGGTGACGCTCAGACACTGAGAGACACTTACGCACCTGCCGGGACAGAAGATCCTAACAGCTATCTCTCCGTCTGTCTTAAACATTCATGATGCTTCAGAAGTAAAAACGCAGAGGGTGACTCCTTTCTGCACAAGATTATCCACAGAACGAGAAAAAGGATTACACAGATATTTGCCAACACACTGATATAACATGAAGTTACCAGACATTATGTGCATCTAAAAAAAAAAAAAAAGAGAAAAATAAAAAGAGTAAAGAAACAGCCAGTCACACACAATCACACAGGCAGGTTATGCTGTCACATTTACAGAAATGAAACCAGTTTGAGACTCAAAACAAATCAACATATTAAAATCTTTTTAGGACAATGAACAAACACAAAAGTTCAGTCATTAGAATGTCTGCCCCCTTTTGACCCTAAGATAAGCATATGGCTTAATATTTGTAAAACTTTGGAGGTGAGGGGTATTTGTTCTATTGAATCGGCAGTCATGTGGTGCGCTTGGATGTGTCTGTATGGCGTTGACTGTGTAAAGTTCTCCAAAGGATGCGGTCTCCTAGTTTTAAAACAAGAACCAGGTTAGTCTTTGAAATCCCCCCCCCCCCCCCCCCGACGCATCATCAAAACCGAATCCCCCTTCAGTCAGTGTAAACATCACGATCGATCAATACTGACGATACACACAGACAACAGCGTCCAGTCAACTGCCACAAGGATGAAATGACATGAGGACAGCACACACAGAGGGTCTTCCTTTCTTTTGGGGGGGGGCGACAAGGATTCATAGTGCAATGAAGGCCAGAGGAGGCGCTTCCAAAGAGGACAGCAGTCTCTGAAAACAACTTCAGTCATCCTGTTTGAGAGTTAACAATAAAAAGGGGGAGAAGCTCACGTGGCAGAAAATGAGGGAAATAAGAGGACTTGACAGATCTATCTCTGGCTTATTCCTGAGCCTAATTTTGATTGTACGAAAAAAATAAAATAAAAAGGAGTGGGGGGCAGGGGGTTCCACATGTGCATGAGTAAACATTTAGATGTGCATAATTTTCTCTCTGCATGTGAGCACGCATGTGTAAACGTTGAACTGGTTCTACACAGATCTAAGGGATAAACGCATGTCTGCGTGGGCAGCTGGGATTGGGTGGATGTGTCTGTCCGAAGTAAGGATGAGGACCGCGATCGGAAACAGCAACTGGAGTCGTCCTGCGGGGTACATTCGACTATCCGGCAGAGGAGAATGGCAATCGGGGCTCTAGGACTCCTCCGTCCTGTGTGTTACGCTCTCCTCAGAGCGGTCAGAAGAACCAACAGTAGATGTGATTTAGAACGCTGTACCACATGTAGCCCGAGGCAAAGGCGAACGTTTGCACGAAAAGCAGCCAAACATTATCAAGGGTCATATCTCGGGAGGCCAGCTCTTTCTGGCCGTCTGGTGGAGGGAATGCTCCTGAGAGACCAAGGAAACATAGAGAGAACTTGTCAGCAAGTTTGGTTTTAGTTGGAGGATGAATATTTACCGGGAAACAAAATTCGATTTTCATCAAACTACCTGTCTTGTAGAAGTGAGCCAGAAGTTTCTCCTTTTCCACAAATCTCTGATACAGCCAATCTGTCAGTGCTTCTGATTCTTCTGGGACGTCCTTTATAGGGTATGTCCTAAAAATATAACAAATAAGAATTCAATATAAACACTACTGAGAAACATTCAAAAACAAAATGATAAAACGGACCATTTAGGTCTATACTGACCACTGGTCAAAAAGTGTTCTATACACTTAAGCAACACTTGAGTTTCCATGATTAATAATAATTTTAAACGTATTAATTTAGACTGCATTATCACTTTTACAGAACTTAATGTCTGGATTTAGGACCAAACATAGCACAGAATCAGCACTATTGAAGGTTACAAATGATATTTTGTAAGTATTGACTCCGGGAAAAGTGTTGCCTTGATGATGCTAGATTTAAGTGCAGCCTTTGATACTTTAGATCACGCAGTTTTAATAGACCGCCTTAGAGATTATGTAGGGATCAATGGTGTAGCCCTTAAGTGGCTTTCCTCTTATTTGCATGACAGGACATGCTCTGTTAAAATTGGAAATTATGTCTCTGCATCTGCTGCTATTTCTTGGGGGGTTCCTCAGGGATCAATCCTTGGTCCGACTCTGTTTTCTCTGTATATGTTACCCCTGGGGTCTATTTTTAAGCTGCATAATATTAACTATCACTTGTATGCTGATGATTTACAATTGTAACTTCCTTTGGAGTGTGATGGTTGTGCACCTTTTACTAATCTTTATAAGTGCTTGACTGAGGTAAAGGGATGGCTAGCTAATAATTTTTTACAATTAAATGAGGATAAGACTGAGTTTATTATGTTTGGGAACAAGGAGTTTGGGAATGCTCCGGCTGGAAATAATAGACTACTGTCCAACAATATGCAAAGTTATGTAAAGAACCTTGGAGTATTTTTCGATTCGGAACTGCGCTTTGATCGTCAAGTTAATAGCGTTGTGAAATCATCTTTCTTTCATTTAAGAAAATTGTCTAAATTGAAACCAATTCTTTCGTACAAGGACTTGGAGATTGTTGTGCATGCCTTTGTTTCAACCCGGCTGGATTATTGTAATGCTCTTTATCTGGGCATAAGTGAATCACTGGTTACTCGTCTTCAGTGTGTCCAGAATGCTGCAGTGAGATTTTTTACAAATACCAGAAAACGGGATCACATAACACCTTTATTGATATCCCTTCACTGGCTACCTGTTAAATACAGAATACAATATAAGGTGTTGATGTTTGTTTTTAAAGCGCTACATGATCAAGCTCCTGAGTACATAAAAGACATGTTAATTCCTTATCAGTCTCAACGTCACCTTCGCTCCTCTCGGAATATGCTCCTAACCGTCCCACGGTCTCGCTTGAGGCGTAGTGGAGACCGCGCTTTTTCTGTGGCGGCTCCTGCACTTTGGAATGAGTTGCCACTATCCCTAAAAATCTCATCAGGCATGGATATTTTTAAAAAGGAATTGAAGACTTATTTATTTAATCAAGCCTTTGGCGTTTGATTAGGTCTGAGAACTGTGAGTGATTTTCTGTTCCATTTTCTTGTGTCTTGTTTTTAATGTAACTTAATGTTGCCAGCACTTTGGTCCATTCTAATGGTTTTGAAAGTGCTTTATAAATAAAAGTTGAGTTGAGTTGAGTTGAATGTGAATATTAAATCAAATATAATCATCATCAAATATTGTTTTAAAATATTGTTTTAGAGTGTTATACTATGTTTACAATTATTATTATCAATAATAAATGCAAATTAAGCCATGATAATACACTTTAGGCTTCATTACGTTTACAAAATTAAATGAAATAGGCTACTACTATAAATTTAGTCAATATTATATATTATTGTTTTACATAAATATAAATAATACAAATATATAATATAAATAAATATATATTTTTATATAAATATAAATAGTAAACACATATGAAGTGTTAATTAAATGTTATTTAAATATTGTAAAATGTAGAAGTAATAATAATAATATTAATAATATTAATTCACAACATGGATTGTTGCACATGTACTTTGCCTTATACACAGTACTGAATGTATTTTAACCATTACATTTCAGTTCATTTTCTACATTTGGATGCACACTTTGTGGATAATAATAATAATACAAATAATAATTATTATTATAAGTTCTGGCACGTTGAGCGTTTGTTGCCCTCCTGACCCAATATTTAAATGTTCTTTCATAAAAGACAAAAAAAAAAAAAAAAAGACAACTTGATAGTTTGGAAGAAAAGTTAGAGAGAGAGTCTGATTAAATGAGAACAGTATCAGAAGCCTAAATCAAATTTACTAAAGGAAATTCACAATAATGAAGGTAATTTGCGGAGGCAATGAAGACAGGTTGAGGGAGAAAATCTAACAGGCACTGAAGAAAAAAATAAATAAATAAAACAGATGAGCATGAAGCACAAACAATCCCAATTCTCAGTCTTCATCAGATCTCCCACAGTTAGCACGGTGAAGTGGAGAGCTCAGCTCTTTAACGGTGTGACAGGTTCAGTTTGTGCTGATGAGACGCTTCAACTGATGACAGCAGTTTTCTGCTGAAACACTGGCCGAGCTCTGCACAGACAGCAGAGACATAAACACAACACAAGACTGACTGCAAACTTCTCTTATGAAAACTAAGAGTACAGAGAAGATGTGACTGGCGCAATATTACAACATCATGCAATTACCCAGCTTCTGCTTTTCCCTTAGTTTGAGAAACAGTCAACTTTACTTCTGTACTTGTTAATAATCAAATTCATTAAAGGGCAGATTCGCATTAGGCTATGATAACATAACTACTGAGAGACTGTAAATTGCAACTGCAAGTATTATTATTATTATTTTTTATTTTTATTTACTGTTTCCTTAAAAACTAACAACCTTCTTTTGGTATGAGAAATGTTTAAAAAAACATTTTACACGAACTAATCTGCATTAGCAGAATCCTGCATATCAAAAGGATTAAATCAAGCTGAAATTAGTTTATGTGAGAATGAAGACTAACATGCACATACAAGTACAAATATGTTGGAAAATGAAAGTGAAGTATATATAAACAGTCAAAGATAAAGTAAACTTTAATTACAATAAAAATGTTTCTATTTGAATATATATTTACATTTTTATTTTATTTCTGTGATCAAAGCTGAATTTCCAACATCAATACTGCAGTAATTTCCTTCAGAAATAATTTTAATATGCTGATTTGATGTTCAAGACACGTTGTTGAAATTGAATATTTCTGTTATTTTTTTATGTTACTGCTTAATATTATTGTGGAAACCCTTTTAGGGTCATTTGATGAATAGAATAGTTCAAAATAACAGCATTTATTTGAAATATATATTTACTTTTAAAAATATAAAAAAAATTAAATCAATGCAAATTTAAATCCTAACCATGTATAGACATTGAGTATACAATCTTTCCCGGTTTCCCCATATATTACTTAAACAGAACTCTATGTATTATTATATACACTATTTATGGTATATGTCCTGATGCCAACTTTCTCAATCTCTGGTACCACCAATATTAATGTAGAAACATATACTGTATACTGTTAATCTATAGTTTACTTTCTTTCGACTTGTTTATCTTTGCTATCTTTCCATTTACCACACACAAATCAATAGGTGTGGAGTTATAAGGCCCTTGGGGACAAATTCCAGAAAATGCTTGGCAATAAAGTGAGATAAGAGCCCTGGGAACAGAAGTCACCAGAGAAGCTCAGAACCATCTATAGGGCAGATCTGTGCATCACTTTACTGATGCATCCCACAAGCTTTCGTAATGTCATGTATAACGCTTTTATGTTCTATAGGGCAGGTCATCTAATGAATGAGAATATATAAATTAGCATATCTTTCTTTTTGTTAAGAAACTCAGGATGGCTTGATGTCACCAATGTACAATCTAGTTCACTGGGATGAGATTTTGTTAAATAGTGAGAATTGCAAAAGTTCTTGTAATCATAAACTGTGATTTGTTGCGGATTGCAATATGTTCCCTTATAGACTCCGTAAGTCTTGCTTGAAATGGAGCATCTCCACCAAACCAATTAAACCTCTCTGTCTCTCAGAGATTTGTTTCAGGGGAATTTCAGTGACCTGGTAGATTTAGAATCCACAGAGCAAAATTCTATATTGGGTTTTGTTTCCTTCTTTTAAAGGGTTATTCCACCACAAAATGAAAATGTTGTCATTAATCACTTACCCCCATGTCGTTTCAAGCCCGTAAAAGCTTAGTTCATCTTCAGAACACAATTTAAGATAATTTGGATGAAAACCGGGAGGCTTGTGACTGTCCTATTGACTGCCAAGTAACTTGCACTGTCAAGGTCCAGAAAAGTATTAAAGTTATCGTCAGAATAGTCTATATGCCATCAGTGGTTCAACTGTAATGTTATGAAGTGTTGAGAATACTTTTTGTACGTGAATAAAACAAAAATAACTATTCAACAATTCATCTCCTTTGTCTGTCCGCATCACCGTAGTGCCATTTTGAAGAATATCCGCTGAACGAAAACTCTGTACGCTATTCTGTGTCAGCCGCAATGCAAGGATACGTTTTCTAAATGTATTTGTGCTTTGATTTGAATGGAAACTGAGCATCCGTGCAGTGCAGCTGACACAGAACAGAGCAAGATGCTTGTGTTCAGCGGATATTCAGAGGTGACGAATTGTTGAATAATGTTATTTTGGTTTTCTTTGCGTACAAAAAGTATTCTCATCACTTCATAACGTTTGAAGCATGGCAGATGGACTATTCTGATGATGCTTTTCATATTTTTCTGGACCTTGACAGTGTAATTTTACTTTACAGTCTATGGGCTAGTCGCAAGCCTCCTGGTTTTCATCCAAAATATCTTAAATTGTGTTCCGAAAACAAAGGAATCTTTTGCAGGTTTGGAACGACATGGGGGTAAGTGATTAATGACAAAATGTTCATTTTGGGTTGGAGTATCCCTTTAAGAACTGTTCACCCAAAATGATTGTTCAAATAGCACAACTGTGAAAAGTCCCTATCGAAACATTTACTTTTAAGAGAGCATGGAAACATTTTTTTACCAGTTCATCATTTCAATCACTATATCGCTCACGCGGCTGTGAACATAAAGTGCCCATAACCACCTTGTGTCAAACCAAACCAAGTGACAAGAAAAAAACAAGTGCCCACGGAAAGTTCATTTTGTTTAAGGCTATTTCAAAGTCAGTCAGAATTAAAATCAGACTTGAGTTTGTGATGGAGGATACAGATTCTCCTCGAATCTTCACTGTTGCTCTCGGCCCTCCTCTAGCCAACCAAAGTCAAAAACAAAGTGTGAAAAGAGCATCAGTGAAACACTGAGTTACTGGCAAGTCACTGTTCGAGTTCAGCCCCATTGTCATTTGATAGATATATTTCACTTATTTTTTTCATGTTATAATGTGAAATCAGGCTTTTGAGGAATGTTTATTTGTCTCTCAGTCGTCAATGTATTGCATTGCACAACAGAAATTCAGTTTGTTTTTTAAAACAAAGCATCTAAATACCATCTTAATACGCATGTTATTGGGAGATATAGAGTGACAAGATATTTATAAGCATTTAAGTAAATAGTCTGTTTAACTGTTACAAAATTTTGTTGTTACATTACAAATTATCAGAATGTAATCTTAATTTTTGGCCAAATAAATATCAGAAAGTACCAAATTGCAGACCAGATCCAAATAAAAAGGTTATTTATTTTTATTATTTTCAAGTATGAGCTACATATTCTTCTATATGAGCCATGAAATGTATCAAATATGACACTCAATAAAAACACTAACTTTTTTTCTGACTATTATTTTATATGTCAGGCATTACAGGCTTAACAAATAAAACCAGAATGCAAGTGACCAACAAAGCATGCTGGTCAACCATTATCATGTGGCATCCTGCAGTATAAATATAAATAGCAAACCACATTGACTGTATTTACTTCTCTAGTAGAACTTCATTGACTCAACACTTATGTTTCTCGTTTGCCACTGAGGGCAGGTGTGGAGATAAAACTGATGAACATACGAAAGGTTTTCCCAGATAGCATCACAAATAATAAACCTCACTTTTCAGCCTTTAAACCATTTTTAAGAAAATAGATGAGCCAAACATATCAAATAATATAATAAATTAATAAAATTATCATCAATCAATTATTATATTAATTTAATAACATAACATACTAATATATTTTACTTTTTTAATTGTTAAGACTTTTTATTGAATTATCTTCTGGTCAATCCACCAGTTCACATTTACAATTCTGCGTGTTTGCAACATGGGTTGATTTTCACATTGGTTTGAACAAAGATAGCAGAGAGGCTTATTGAAAATTTAAATTTATTATCTGCCAGCAGGTGGTGCTTTCTGAATGGCAGACAATAGCGGTTTCCCGGGAAATGGTAGTACACAAAGCTGCACAGCACCTTGAGACATGCAGCACTCATGCAATGAAATCACAGCCTTTTGAAGTTCAATCATCACATTAAAGGAAAACGCCACCATTTTTCCACTATGCACTATGGAAATGTGGAAGTGTTTGGTAGCTTCTAAATTCATCCCTGTTTGGATCCTAAGGAATGAATGGTGCTAAGCTAAACGCCAGCATAGTGGTGCCGCACACTACAGAGATTGAGTGCACGCACTGAGATGGGAGAGGTACGTATCAACTCATCTAAGTTGAGGGAAGATAATAGTGGAATATGGAAAGACGGTGGCATTTTACTTTAAGCCATATCGCAATTCTTGTCTTTCAGTCCCCAAATTTAAGACATCCTGAAATCATAATTAAGACTTTATTGTACCATTTAAGACTTTTAATGGCTTTAAATGTTTTGCAACTAAATTTAAGACTTTGTAAGGACCTGCGGAAACTATGATAAAGTATTGTGAGAGTATCAGACCTGTCTCCCTCCTTCCATTCATACCAAAACAACTTGAAAGAGTTGTTTTCAACCAGATATCATTATTTCTTTCACAAAATAACCAAATGGACTTTAACCAATCAGATTTCAGAAGTGAACTTTCAACTGAAACTGCATTACTGTCAGTGACTGAAACCTTGAAGATTGTGAAAGCTGATTCCTAATTATCCGTTCTCATTCTACTGGATCCATCTTCCGCCTTTGATACTGTGAATCATCATATTCTTTTGTCCATGCTCTTATCATTGGGCATCACAGGGATACCACTTTGCAGGTTTGAATCCTATCTCACAGCTAAATCTTTCAAGGTTGCCTGGGGAGGGGACGTATCCAAAGCAAATCAACTGGTCACTGGGATTCCTCAGGGATCAGTTCTTGGACCCCTCCTCTTCTCCATATACACTACATCACTGGGACCCATCATACAGGGACATGGTTTCTCTTACCCTTGCTATGCTGACGACACACAGCTCTCTTTTTTCATTTCAACCAGACGATCCAGTGGTAGCTGCATGGATCTCAGGCTGCCTGGCAAACATCTCGGCATGGACGAAAAAACATTACCTACAGCTCAACCTAGCAAAGACTAAGCTTCTCGTCTTTCCTGCCACTCTGACTCTACAGCATGATTTCACCATCCAGCTAGGTTCATCAAAAATTACCCCATCAAATTCAGTCAGAAATCTTGGTGTAATCTCTGATTACCAGCTTTGAAGACCATGTTACAAAAAATGCTTAATCATGCAGGTTTGCACTGCATAACATCAGAAAGATCAGGCCCTTCCCAATAGAGCATGCTACACAACTTCTTGTCCAGTCCCTAATCATTTCTAGGGTGGACTACTGCAAAGCTCTTCTGGCTGGACTTCCATCAAGCACAATCAAACCTCTACAAAATGATTCAGAATGCGGCAGCACGACTGGTCTTCAACGAGCACACAAGGGCCCACCTCTCTTTATCTCCCTTCATTGGCTACCGGTTGTGGCTCGTATCAAGTTCAAGACATTGATGCCTGCGTATAAAACAGCCACTGGCTCAGCACCCGCCTACTTCCTCCTCACTCTTATGAATGTACATCTCAGTCCAGAGGCCTGTGATCTACAAGTGAGCAATGCCTCGTGGTACCATCACAGAGAGGCACAAACTCACCTTCCAGAACATTTTTGATCACTGTTCCTGGCTGGTGGAATGATCTTCCCACCCCCATCTGGAATGCCGAATCCCTGACAATTTTAAAGCGACAGCTGAAAACTCATCTCTTTCATCAACCTTTGATTTAAATATATATATATATATATATTAGGGGTGTTTTTTTATACTTTTTAATAAAATATATATAAAATAAAAAAAGAATAGGAAATAAAATACTGCTGCAAAGTTCTCCACTAAATAAAATACTCTCAGTCTCAAACCAATATCATATAATAAAATATAATGAAAAATATAAATAAATAACTATGATTACAGTGCAGCATTACCAATCCCAGCTTGTAGGCCTGCTCATATTTAAAAAATATAACTTTTCCAAAGTGTAAAGTGCAGCATCAACAGTTTAATTTTTTAGACCTGCTCAGATTTCGTTATAGTGTTGGCCCGATCGGAATTAAGAGCAAAGGTCTGTTTAAATGCCAACGGGAGCTGCGTTTGAATTACAATCGTTTTTTTCCCAGTTGTAGTGATGTTCACACTCGCTTGATGCCTTTTGAAAACCTTAGGCCGGTGACACACTGGCATATTGCACCTGTCAAACATAGTCTATTTTGCCGTCAATACTGCTGACTGTGTCCTTTATCAGTAGGCTTTATATTTATGCTCAACATTAAGTATAGATAGTGTTGTCGTGAAGACAAGATCCTGGTCTGTCGGCGGTCTCTCTCTATGTCACCTACAAAAGGAGCAGCGCGCCAGCACCACGTCAGGCACGATTCTGGTGTGTAAAGACACAGAAAATGCGAAGCAGCCGTCACGCAACTGACACGCAGCAGAAACGCCACGCTTACGCCACGCAGCCAGTGTGTCGCCAGCCTTAGAATCAGCTGCAGGGCGGGATTTGCGCTGAACGCGGAGACTTCCGCCACTTAATATGTTCGTTTGGAAACATGAAAATGTATATGTTCCGCACACAAAATATTGCATTCGGTACACACGTGCACCGTACCGAAAGCCCTGTACCGAAACGGTCCGGTACGAATACACGTACCGGTACACCACTAATATATATATATAACCCATTACTTTTTCTTTCCTTAATCCTTCCCGTATAATCCTTTCCTTAATCCTTCCAGTACAATCCTTCATCAATCCGTCTAGATCAGGGGTGGGCAATTAATTTTGACAAGGGGCCACATGAGAAACCTGAATCGTGTCAGAGGGCCACACCAACAATAACACTTAATTCTGCTCAGCTTTCTTCCATTGTACAATTCCTTTAATTATATATTATGAATAGCTGGTACTGGTAATCAGTAGAATAAAACTAAAATAAAATTCTGTTTATATTAGGCTAAGTGAAATTGTGGAGCGTAGGTCAAATAATTTTGTGTGAAATGACATAACTTGTCCTAACGGCTGCTTCTCTGGTGTTGTAAAGTTTTGTAAAAAGTCCTTGTTGAGTGTGCAGTTTTGCTAGCAACGCATCAGTAGTGTAGTGCCGATTCAAATTGTAATCTTTTAACACAGCGACCTGTGTACCGCAAATCAAGCACACAGCGTTACCTTTAATTTCTGTGAAGAAGTACTTGGCAGTCCATGTCTTGTTAAAAACACGACATTCATTATCAACTATTCTTTTCTTAGTGTGTGCTGACATTTTGAAGGTAACACCACTTGTTGCTATTCAACTTCACTGTCGCCTGGCAACAGAGCGCGAGCCTCCGCTGAGTGCGCGCGCATTCCGCGCAACTCCCCAAACAGATCTTCGGATGCGGAGGCACGCGCGCGCTGTTAAGACGAATTTGCCCGAGCAGACGGATATTAGTTTTTTTATTACCTTCGCGCTCATGCGGACGCGTCGAGTTTGACTGCAGTATCTTCTATTCTATGCGCTTTATAATCCGGTGCACCTTATAGTGCGGAAAATACGATAGATATTTTTATAATCTATGTTGGGCCGGGGCCGGACAGGGACACACAAAGGGCCGGATGTGGCCCGCGGGCCGTAATATGCCCAGGTCTGGTCTAGATTGTACTAATTTGAACAACATCTGAAACTTTGTATTATGAGCCCTTCTTGTTTATTTGCCTCTTTATGATGGATCACTTGTTGTATTCCTCAGTCTCAGTTGTAAGTTTCTTTGGATAAAAGCGTCTGCTAAATGAATAAATGTAAATGAATCATATCATGAGATCAACACCGCGACTCATGACGCGAGTATTTTACACCAGTAGTAGTGACTGGTCTCTATGAAACAGTGGCTCAAGTACAGTTTTTATTTATTTTTTTAAGTTTAGCTTAAATCTCCATGAATTATCCAAATATTAGCCACATAAATGCTTAACCTTACATTCTTAATAGGATTCAAAAATACATGCTGCTCATGTTTTATACATCTCATGGACATGCATGTGTTTATTTACATCTTACAAAATGGTCTGCAGAGAACATTTCATATTTGCTACACATTTGCTAGTAAAAAGCTTTTCTTTCCTTCAGTGGCTTTTTCTTTTTCTAAACGCATGAACAAGCATTGCACATTTGCTGAATAAATCACATATGAATGTAAACTGAATCTAGAAGTGAACTGGCTTCATTCATATTGACAAAATGTAATGTATGTAATCAAACAGATTATAGAAATGTAATATGTTACGGTTAATTTATTCTGTGAACTAGTGTCCAAATAATTTATTCGATTTCTTTAATTCAACAATCAAAGTGTTCACATGCATTTGACACTGATTATATTTAACACCATGTTGCACTTTGTCCCAACCAGGCATGACGTTTCAAAGTACAAGTAATGCAGCATGATGAAGCTATTTGTGCATTTATTGTTAATGTCTTTAGATTACTTTTTTTTCATATAAATACCTAGAAACCATTTAGTTAAAATTTTTGCCATGATATGGAGGTGCTATATGTGGCTTTAACTATGGTTATCATGATCTAAATGTAGGGGTGCTCCGATCACGATCGGCCGATCGTTATGCGCATCTCGTCAGTAAAGCCGGTTCTCTAATCAGCGGTAAATTCCCTCAGGTGCGTGATTTCACATAGAGCAGCTGTTACTACACAGAGCCGTTGTTAACTGAGAAGATGCGCAAATAAACACTGAAAATGAATGTGGATTTGCGCATCTTCTCAGTTAACAATGGTTCTGTGTAGTAACAGCTGCTCTATGTGAAATCACGCATCTGATAAAATTAACCGCAGATTAGAGAACCGGCTTTACTGACGAGATGCGCGTTAATGATTGGCCGATCGTGATCGGAGCACCCCTATCTAAATGTATGCTAATATGGAAGAACAATGGTTAATTTGAATAAAAATATAAGAATATAAAATATAAAAATTAGGTTGTTGCAAGATGCCAATGTGTATTTGCATCCTAACTCAAGCTACGGTCTAATGTGCATTTCTAAGAGACAAATGTTTTTTATATTAATATTACAGTCTGCAGTGAAAACTGCTGATGAAGAAAACACAAACCTGTTTCATGATTTGAAACAATATCACTCATTAGGACATGCAGAATCTAATAAATTATTTTTTTCTATTAATATGTTTAATTTGTTACAGAAAAATGACTGTAAAAGAGTAATGAATTAAAAACATGAAGTGTTTGTCATGTTCGGACCATAAAGAGTAGTTTAACACCACATTTAACAGTCTGGTTTTTACAACTTTCACTTAGGAGCAGTTCAAACAGTTCTTACCTGTAATGTACATGTGTGACTGTTGGATCTCTGTAACCAAATATCCATGTCTGAATGTCCATGGGTCTTGCATTGGGGTAGGCTATGGTCATATCTATTACCCACTGTAGTCCTTTTGATTTGTTACCTGAAGGTGGGCAGACACACAATCTTCAGGCAGAGAAAAACTGTACAAATGTTAACTTCAAGGCCAATTCACAACAATAATGAAATGTAAAAGCACTAGTCATACTCTTCACATCCAAACACATACTAATGGCAGCGGGGAAACCATAGCGAGTTGCATGCAAGAAGTCTCAATATCAGGTCATATAGAGCAGTCATTTTTTGCTTTTTTTTTTTTTTTAAGGGTTTGTGTTCCACAGAAGTCAGTCAGTCAAACGGGTTTGTTTTCACACACTGCAATGATGCATTTCCATTAGTTATTAACACCATAAAGTATAACACCGTATTTTGGTGTATGTCTCTTTTAATGATAATGAGATACTGCTCACTCTGCCCATCTCATTTGTGGAAAAAAAGAAAGAAAGAAAAAGACAAAAAGAGCAAATGGATTTGTATCATTGTAGGGTGGTTGTGTCCACACACTTCCAAGACACATTTAGATGTAGACAGCATATAAAAGTGAATTTTACATTCAATATCCCATTTAAGAAAGCTTTCTGTAGTTATGATCCGCCAGACACCGATTACACATGTTTCTTAGGAGACGTTCAAATAAGATTCATGTGCTCAAAAACGGCTGTATGGCGAGTGACAGAATGAAACAGAACATACAGTTTTAAAAGATGAACTATATTTAACTTGACACATTGTCTGTAAAATGGTGCGGGATGTCTAATTTAAAATCCAACATAAACAACAGGATGAGAATCTACGGCACTGGCTGTTTATTAATTTAAGAAATAGTGCAGACAGATTCAAGAACAAACATGCCTTTAATAGGATAACTAACACATTCAAAATAAAAATAAATAAATAAATACAAACAACAAATTTCAACTATCAAATATCATTTATATACCAATGTTGTTAGTTAACTAAAATGGAAATAAAACAACTTCGCAGTGAAACTGAAATAAAATATTTACTGAAAAAAATGTTTCGGTTACTATTAAACTAAACTATTAAACTATTAAACTGAAATAAATACAAATTAAAGCTAAATAGACATATAAAAAAAAGACAAAAGAGCATAATATATATATATATATATATATATATATATATATATATATATATATATATATATATATATATATATATATAAAAAAAAATTATGCATTTAGCAGACAGTGCATTCAGGCTATCAATTTTTACCGTGTCCCCGGGGAATCGAACCCCCAACCTTGTGCTTGATAGCACAATGCTCTACCAATTGAGCTACAGGAACACTGTATATAATATAATATAATATAAAAGAATAAATTAAAATCTGGCAATATAAAAAATAAAATACATACAACTTATAGTACTAAAATAACACTATCCTATATAAAAACATAAATTACAAAAACTACTGTATTCTTCCTAATAAAACAGAGGCATTAGGAAAATGCATTGTTTATATTACCTATAATGGGAATATGTCTCACTCAAAGTGAATTAAAGTCTTACAGTGACATGAAATTTGTTGGGAGAGGGAGATTTATTGCCTGAGCAGTGTTGTGATGGCTGCACCGACGGTGATTAAAAGAGATCAATTTAGAGATACAACTCCTAGAGAGAGGAGCCACTGCTTAAAATAATATAGCTGAAAAAAAAAAACCCCAAAAAAGTCCACCTTAATAATCAGCTAGTTTAAACATGCAGTGACTATGCTGTTTTAATCACCTTAAAGATCTGTGACAGTTGATCAATTGTTTAGTTAACATAATTATACTGTACTTACAAACCTCCAAGAGGAATTATTAAAATGAAGAAGAATTTTAATTTATGTATGGGCATGTCCTTTGATGCGTTCTGAAAAACTGTGATGATTGTCTCCACATATTTACAGAAAGACTATACAATCAGCTTATTATCTTGTTTAACCAGATTAATGTTTCTTTGTTTTGAATCCACGCCTATCAGAATGCACCATCTCCATTAGTTAACCCAATAACAGTTCACCATGAAGCAGAGCAAATATATTCTCTGCATTAGTGGTGTGAGGAGACAAAATGGAAGATCCACCCAGCAAGGAAGTTGTAGGAAGCATGTACTAGGTGCGGTGGAAAAGCCCCACCCCCCAACAAAAACCCAATCTTCTGTCAAAACTCAGTCAATGCACTAAAGTTTCAGTATTTGAAGTTAGTTTTATTATTATTATTTTAAATAAACTGATAGTTTATCCTAAAAAATACATTCTGATATAAAACGGATCGTTCCGGCCCCTTGATTCTGATTGGTTGAGCCATGTTCAAAGCTTTTGTAAATTAGACTACAAACATACACTTTTGTTTACGTCTGTGTGTTGCTCGGCAATCACTTTGCTGGATCCACAAATGTTTCTGAGGAACTAAATTTTTTGGCGGAAGAATATGGTTTTAATTTATATCAGACTTTATTTGCTCTGTTTTATTCTGTGAAAGCTAACTACGTATATGTAAACCGTTTTATAAAAGCAATAAGCCCCATGAAGCCATGGTTTACAGTGAATTTATAACAGCTTCTTGTCATGCCTGAAAACTCCCCTTAGCTCTTATAAATTCACTGTAAACCACAGCTTCTTCGGGCTTATAGCTTTATTAATTACTGACCCTAATGTCATCCAAAAACTGTATGCATTACTAGCATATTAGCTGATTATTAGTACCTAAAGCTAATTTTAATGCCTTTTTTTTCTGCATGACCATATTCTATACTCCTTAACCCTAACCCATACTTAAACATAACTACTACAACAACTATCTTACTTTTATCAATACAATAAAAGATACTGAGGCCACTGTTGTTTACTTCTAATGTTTATCAGCCCGATCAAATGTAAGAAAAATAAATCACCACAAAATATGGTTTTCCCTTTTTATTGTTTGGATGCTGAACTATCCATTTAGCTTCCCCTACATTACGACAATGACAAATATTTGCACTGAAATTGAATATTGCGAACACTTTTGGTACAGCCAATTGTTTGATTTTTTTTTTTTTTTTTTTGAAATTTTATAAACTGGCATTTACATCTACATTAAGAAAGTTTAGTACTAAAATTCAGAACTTCAGTACTATGATTTGACAGTACAAACGATTAATTGACTACTACTATTTAGGATATTTTTAATTAATTAATCCTTTAGCTAACTTACTAATAAATAATAAAGTAACTTCTGCAATTAATCTTGCAATATTTTATCCAAACATTTTCTCAAAAAAATACTTTAGAAGAAAAAAAAAACCCAAAGTGCCACACATTTTAAGCCATCTATTAATGATATAAATGTCCATGATGTTTTGAACTGATTGTGAGAGTCTTGAAATATTTTTGTTCATTCAGCATGATTATATGAAATGGCAGACAACTAGCCGTCCAGTGCGGTACAATTAATACATTTCGGGTGGCCAAGAATGCAGTAGTCCTAATATTGTGCAGGTGTCAATTCAGTTACAGAATGAGGTTTTCATGCTCGTACATTTTTTTTAAATAAAACAAACTGCTGTTTGAATGCAGCTGAATGAATCGCCATATTAGCCATTAGCATCTGCTTTAGGGTGTGAACACAAACGTCACTGATTACATCAATGCATAGTTTTGGTCCTAGTAGATACCATAATGGTGCGGTCACACCAGACGCGAATGAAGTGTTAAGCACGAGTGATTTACATGTTGAGTCAATGCAAAGACGCGAATAGACATCCTTTGAATTGAGCGTTTTGGCGCGTGATTCGCGCAAGTTAAAAAATCTGTACTTTGGTGAAAATTCGCGCTGCGTTAACCAATCAGGAGCTTGCTCTAGTAGTGACATGATTACGACGTAGCAAGCGGAGGCAAAATCCGAAACATCAATGGAGGAATTATATTTTATGTTTAACCACAAAAGAGACATCAGAGCCAGCCACAAATGTCAGAATGACTAGCCGAGTCGAGACTGCTCTCATCGGTAACATGAGCATATTTAATAAACTGCATATTTGAGTATATTACATTTCAAGACACAATGACAGTAATATTTTGAAAATGATAAGAATAAATGTTGGTTGAAATAAAGCAGAAGCCCCTCCCATGAAATTAATTCGTGTCTGTTGTGAAGTGAGTTTCACCCGCGAATTAAGTGAATAAACTCAAAATGTTCAAGCGTCTTACTAGGCGCGAATAACACGATTTATTCGCACAAGTTGCATCTGGTGTGAACACACTGTAATCCAGATATTACTCACATTGTTTTGAAAAGGGCAAATGACTCATTGTTATCTGGATCCCATTACATTAATTTATACACAGAACCATGGGAAATAGTGAAAGACCCATATCTGTTACAACATTAAAACCTAAAAAAAATTTATTTTGTTCCTTACTTTGACCTGGTGGATTTCCCTCTGTTCCCAGAATGCCGTTTTCCTGCTGGGGTCCTAAGGTCTTCAGGATTATCTGAGTGGCGCCCAGCCGTGGCAGTGTTACGTGAGTCAAGTAAGGCAAGTCATTCTTTTTGGCAAAGGACTGACTTATCTCTCGCCTCTTTCTTAAGAAGCCGCCCTCTGGAAACAGCACAATCCATTTCCTGTCTCTGCTGTAGTAATACTTGTCTAGGTGATCCTTCAAGTAAATTAGTTGCTTTTCTCGATGTGCTTTGCCCTGTTGGTAATGACAAATCTCATCAGTGTCGACTAAATTTCCCCTTGCACTAAAAACCATTTAGTTTGTTCGCTGTGCTACTTTATGAAATATGGATCAAGCTAGAATATACTTGTCACATCACGTTAGAAAATACAACTACAAATTTCTTTAAGTGAACAGGTCTAGGTCTTACCTGCCTGATGAAGAAATCTCCATGAATCATAGACACAACCCCAAAATTGGTATATTTAAAAACGTGGTCCATCAACCACATCATCTTTCGTACAACCTAGACAAGAACATGACAATTAGTTTTGTTTTCTGTTTGTGATCTGAAATGCTATTATATAATATTTATCAATGTGATATCATCCTATATTTAATGTATAATTCACAACCATCAGAGCAAAACTAACCCAAACCCGAGCAGAGGCGTGCTTACCGTGCCCTTGTCCTGCAAGCACATCATTAGGGTGCACACGTCTCCTGTAGACTGATGGTTGACTATGACCATGGCTTCATCTTCACACATCGGTCTCACATCATCACCCCATTCTGTCACTAAAAAAGACAAAAAAAAAAAGACAAAAACACATTACGTATTGTTAGAAAACATTGTGTGGTATTGAAAAAGATTATATAAACAAATATTCGTGTAAAGCGAAAATATGTAAACAAAGCAGTTGTGTTGATGCACTTCATGATTCGTTGATGAACATTCAGCAGAACAGCGTTTTTCACTGCAGTCAGAACAGCTTCAACAAGTCATACGAGATCCCAAAGATTATCCCTCTTATGGACACACAGTCGCAATCTGATTATAATATCATTATGTACTGGAGTGTGATTTATGTACAGCTATGTGTATCATATATCATGATTTAGTTGCTGTTACCAAGCACTAATGTGTCTACTGGTAATATCGGTCCACCCTAAAAAATACTGGCATTACAAAAGCAAGTTATACGAGTTAATAAAAGACACGAGCTGCACTTGCACAACAGGGTGTAAATCTCCCCTCTACTACCGCTGTACTTTGCCCTTGATGGCGTGTTTAAACAACTCTATGAAGAGCAGGAACACATCTATGAGAGGTCATTCTGAGTCAAGACACCAGCAAGTCAAAGGTAACAAAACAAACCATTACAACACCTCCACTGTATCAAGCCCACGGGCGAAGGGCACCTGACACGACAAGTTACGGGCACCGCTGTTTGCTGAAACATACCACCAGACCTTCTATCAACAAAGAGTATTTGCTTACAGACTTTAGGACAACATCGGAGCTGTTAAGACAGAAGAAGCTCTGTGAACAGCTCTAAGAATGACCACCGACTGCTTTCGCAAGGAAATTGGTTAAGAGATATCAAAAGCAACGATTTCAGACAAATTTTGCAAGAAAAAAAAGTCTGATGTCAATGGTGTAGTGATGTATGAAGCACAGCTCACGCAGAAGTCTGTTTCGAACCAAGCAGCTTTCTGTTGGTCAACATTGTAAATAGGGCTGGGACAACGCGTCGAGGTCATCGATGACGTCGACGCAAAAAATACGTCGACGCAAAATATGCGCATCGATTCGTCGACCTGTTTTTATTTCTCTAAAAACCGTTTGCAAAACGTTTACCTTATGTGCGCTGAATATACGCGATGGCCGGATCAACATTCTGGCCAATGTTATATAACCAATCCAGGGGTTTTTCTGCATTGATCTTTTTTTTTGGCGGCTGTCAAATCCTTATTTGATCGGTGAGTGATGTAGAATAGAATGACTGTGCTGCGCCTGACAGGGCGCGTACGAGAGAGAGCCCCGGCTGTGCGCACGCAGTCTTCAAACAACACGAGCGCTTCTTGCTCTCTCTCTCCCTCGTGCATATTAATCAAAATCATTAAACACGATAGAAAAAGGGCGAAACACCAAAGTTTCATGCGCGCTCGCGCACTCACAGTCTTTAAACTACACGAGCGCTGTCTTGCTCTCTCTCTCCCTCGTGCATATTAATCAAAATCATTAAACACGATAGAAAAAGGGCGAAACACCAAAGTTTCATGCGCGCTCGCGCACTCACAGTCTTTAACCCTCTCAAGTCGATTAACGCGGATACACGTTATGAGTCATTTTCTCCTGATAACCCCGAAAAGAACTTAAATTACACTTTCAGTTTTAATCGTACAGATAAGAGCAATACATCAATCGAATCTGTAAAGGGTCTACTTTTTTTTGGATACAGACATAATAACAACAAAACTTTGTGCACTTATAAAATAAAGATAACAAACAAGGTGCGCTGTCTGCAGCCTTTGTCTGCGCTGATCTTCTTTTACAAACACGTCATTTAAATGAACTGTAACTCCGTGAATACTCAACGAAAATACATGAGAGAGATATCTATAGAAAGCTTGACATGTCTATTTTTAAACTAAACAAGTGCTGCCGAAAACAGATATTCTGTGATAAAGTAATCCATATGAAAACAACTCGATGTCTGTTTTTCATGTCTCCCTTCATTATATCTAATGTGACCACACCCCCGCGCTGAACGCACTATTCAGATTCAAACTGAAGTGCGCGGCTTGAATACGCCCATAACAGAAGAAAAAGCAGCGAGACTGTTCAAGGTTTTTTTTATTTTACTGTTTGCTTCGCGATGAGAGGAATAACACATAATTGACCCCAAAAAGATGTGATGTGGTTGAGGATTTGAGAAATGGATTTCCTCAGAAAAAGAGAATGAAGCACTTTATTCAGCAGAGATCATAAACATGAATAAGTCTCTTTTTATTTATTTATATACTTGTACTAGTTTTCACATAACGTGTAAACGTTTTACTAGTTAGACTTTTTCCAAACTATAATTCCTGACTAAATGTATAATCAAGTGAAACATTATGAAGTTTCAATAACAATATACAACACTATACCCTTCAAAAGCTTGATGTAAATAATATAAATGTAACAAATAGATAACTGTAACAAATGTAAAAACAATGCTTTTCTTTCAATTTATTCCCCCTAAAAACCCAGAAAAATATTCTCAGCTCTTTTCAACATTAATAATAATGATGATAATAAGAACAAATTTTTTTTTTTTTTTTTTTGTAGAAAATAAGATTGTTAAAAGGATTTCTGAAGGATTGTGTGACTGGAGTAAGCATGCCAAACAATTTGTTTGAAAGTCAGCTTTGATTGTTTCTAATAAACTGTTTAACTGCTCCCCCAAGTGGATATTAAATTATGTTGTGGGATAATTAAATATATTCTTAATAAACTACAAACATAAAATTATATAGATTTATTTTGTTCTCACATTCTCTCTTGTAACTCCTCACTCTCAGTGGCACAGATGACTGAAAGGCTCATTATGCAGCTCATTATGCAGGCCTTTGTCTTCTCAGGTGTAAATCACAATGATATTCATGGTAGTTGATGCCTACTCGCATATGACTTTTACCAACAGAAAGTGTCTTAGAAAATTTAAATCAATATATTGTTTTCTGTGAGTGAATAAACAAGATGATTTTCACATCATTTAGAAAGAAAAATTCTAGGCTACAAGCTCCAGTTCTCAAAAATCCCGGGAACCATTGTTCTTTATGTGTTTTTTCACAAACTTCATTTGTTTGATAAGACTCCGAACCCGAACAGATTGACATGCCCATATTCAGTTATAGTCATAGCGCCACCTATTGGCAACAGGAAGTGACATATTTTACGCTTCGACAGAGTACTCCTAGAAATTTTTTTACATCAATGTATTTTTTGTGGTCAGTCTAATCTAAAGACCTGTGCAATGTTAAATTGTGGAGATCTTGAGTTTTTGTTAAAGAGCGTGTCCATGGCGCCATAACAAAATTTGAGGTCTCCCCACAGCAAGAGAAGTTGTTGTAACTCAGGCATAAAATGTTCGATCTTCCCCAAACTTAACATGTTTGATAAGAGTCCTGGCCTGAACACATCTGAAGGCCAATATTCCATTATAATGATAGCGGCACCTGCTGGCAACAGGAAGACTGGCACATATATGGAATATACTTTGATATATTCCACTTATATATATGACTTTAAATACTTATTTCTCACCGTTCACCTTTTTACTAAAGCCACTCGCTGGTGGTGAGCCCGGGTGCGAGGGCCCGTTCATTCGCAGCAACTGCAGAGCCCAACTCGACCGCAGCAGAGAAAATTAGGTAAAATTGTTGACCCGCGAGATTGTTGTATGCAAGCTATTTAAGATACAGTTAGCATACCATTCGACAACTAGCAACATGAGGTCACATCTCAAAAATGTGCACCCAAATGAGCATGGCATAATGTGTGGAACTCCAGCTAAACAGTCACGTCTTGACACTTAACGTTACTTTGCATCGCCCGCCGCAAGCACTTTGTCTGCAACATGACAAGAGGCCATAACGGATAAAATAATTTCGTTCATTTTTAAGGACATGAGACCGATCAGTATCGCGGATGGGGCACGCTTCGGGGAGTTCTGTCAAGCAATGGATCCGAGGTTTGATTATTTATCCTTTCATGTCAAGGAAAAGTTCCATGTTTACCACAGCACAGCTCGCTCGGAGCATTCAATGTCAGTTCTATATGCTGTAAAACTTCAATTAATATTTTAATAATATTTGTTTCAATCACTGAATGAAGCCTGCTATATTTGGGACAACAGTTGCGACCTTAAATTGCTTGCACAAAAATCTGTTCCTTTAAACCATTATGCGCAGAGAACGTGAGGGTGAGAGATTGTGAGGTCTGCAGTCTTGGCCATTAGTTGATTTCCTTGTTTTTGTGTAGGTAATACGTTGTCATAGTCTATTTAAGTTTAAACATATATCTATACAAGTAGTTATGTCTCTTTGTATTATTTTTGCCTGTTATTGACGTAATGCGCGTAATTGACAACATGCGCAACCAGATGTTTGAATAGTTCGAATATTCGTGTATTTTTAGAGGGAATATTCGAACGTCAATTTTGAGCAATTTTGACAGCCCTAGGGCAGACCTGACTAATCGATAATGAGAATCACTGTCGATGATTTTCATTATCAATAATAATTGATTAGTCGTTGCAGCCCTAGTATGATGATACATATAATTGGCAATTTATGCACAATAATTGTACAATTATGAATAAGAATTGATTTTTTATTTTTTTTCTTAATAAAATAAAAACAACCCTCCATTCACTAATGGTGGATGGCCATTCAGGACAATAAGGACTGGCTGATGACCCGGGGTCAGCGTCAAAGATATTCAGGACAGTCACTGGCCTGATTGGGCCACTGCTGCATCCTTACTAAAGTTTATCATTTGCACGATTTTAAACCTTGCCAATTTAAACATTCAAGTGATTTTAAAGCATACAAAGTGCAAGAAGAATCTAACAGAAAGTATCAAACATCAAAATGCCACACTTATTCATCAGTGCATGTACAAACACTCATTGCTTTAGAATAGACATAAAAAAATAAAAAAATCATACACCACTCTCGACTGAATAACTTAAATCTATATACGTGGCATGGTTGTTAGTGCCAGACGGGCCGGTCTGAGTATTTTTACAATCTGCTCAGTTACTGGGATTTTCACACACAACCATTTCTAGGGTTTACAAAGAATGGTGTGAAAAGTGAAAAACATCCAATATGCGGCAGTCAGAGAGGTCAGAGGAGAATGGGCCGACTGATTCAAGCTGATAGAAGAGCAACTGAAATAACCACTCGCCACAACATGCACAACCCACTCATCTCCACTACAAATAGGAAAAAGAGGCTACAATTTGCACAAGCTCAGCAAAATTGGACAGTTGAAGACTGTAAAATTGTTGCCTGGTCTGATGAGTCTCGATTTCTGTTGAGACATTCAGATGGTAGAGTCAGAATTTGGCGTAAACAGAATGAGAACATGGATCCATCATGCCTTGTTATCACTGTGCAGGCTGGTGGTGTAATGGTGTGGGGATGTTTTCTTGGCACACTTTAAGCCCCTTAGTGCCAATTGGGCATCGTTTAAATGCCATGGCCTACCTGAGCGTTGTTTCTGACCATGTCCATCCCTTTATGACCACCGTGTACCCATCCTCTGATGGCTACTTCCAGCAGGATAATGCACCATGTCACAAAGCTCGAATCATTTCAAATTGGTTTCTTGAACATGACAATGAGTTCACTGTACTAAAATTGCCCCCACAGTCACAAGATCGCAACCCAATAGAGCATCTTTGGGATGTGGTGGAATGGGAGCTTCGTGCCCTGGATGTGCATCCCACAAATCTCCATCAACTGCAAGATGCTATCCTATCAATACGGGCCAACATTTCTAAAGAATGCTTTCAGCACCTTGTTGAATCAATGGCAAATAGATCAAACACAGTATTAGTACTGTGTTCCTAATAATCCTTTAGGTGAGTGTATATTTATTCAGTAAAGAATATTCAGTGCTATTTTACATTTGATTATGCACTTCTGTACCTGAACACCTACAAACCAAGAAAAACTGAATCACTGTTTAATTTTTATCTTTGTGCTGTTGTTTGTAATTTGCTCATTTGCTCTTATTCTTACTGCTTTTTCGCTTGTCTTTAATAACGTTTGAAATTTATAGGCTTTTTTTTTTCGCTAGTAGTTTTTGCTTGGTGGGTCAAAAACAATTTTTAAAAACAACTATTTTTATTTTTGTGGCAGGGCCAGTAGAAAAAATCCTTCAGTGAGCTCTGCCAACATGACCCACTGTTACCAACTCAAAAAATAAATGTTTGGGACTCTACAGGAAAGTAAAATGACAGTTGATTGGCAACTGAATGCTTGTATCACTGTTTTACAACATATTCACATATCAACCAATCAGAAAACAGTTTTTGCATCCATTTGACAATACTGTCTGGCATTTAATAACAGTACAACTTCAAGCCAACAGCAAATTACACCACCAAGCTGCTGCTGCTGCTTCATGACAAGCTCAGCAATATGTCCTTTAGGAGCAAAACTTGGCCCTTAGACAGATCAAGCCAATGAGCTGCATCAGGTCTCTCATAATCTCATCTGCAACCAGAGAGTACAAAACTCAGATGAACAAAAACAAAGCAAAGACACTGCTGTGCAGTCAATTCAACAAAACTGGGACGGATGTGATGATCCTGGCTTGGTGTAATTCCTTCATATCAACAAAACAACTTTAATGCAAATCTGCATTTCAGAGAACATTATAAAACATCCCTCCCAGTGTTTTGCATGTAATACAGAAACCTGGTCATGGAGACCTTGTGGGGAAAACTCATGCAAATGCAATGCAAAACAGCTTTTCCTTCCATGTTGACAATGAAATCATCAACAGTGTAAGAAAAATCCGTATGATAAAATAAATAAAAACTGGACAATAATTAAAATGCAGACAGGGTGGAAAGAGAACTTCAATTGTATAATGTGGCCGCCCAAATGTTATGTGACATCATGCCTATCTATCTAAAGATCATTATTTTGTGTATTTGGTGTAACAGAATGTTGACATGATTTAATGTTTAAAAAACACATTATTTTTCAAATACTGTACATTATTGTAGGTCCTCTATGCCCTGCCTCTCTTTAATGCGTAGTTTTCTACAAAGTCCCTCCTTCCGACAAGCGCAGTCTGCTCTGATTGGGCAACTGACCCAGTTCATTGTGATTGGCTGAACACCACAAGCACTCGTCGGAAATGTAACGACCCTTTCCATAATTGCAGGCTTCATCTTTCAAAATAAATGTAATGACAGTTAACAATGTCCTTAGTTTTACCATCAGTTCAAGCCTGAAAGATGAACAGTGGCGTGACAGACACAGTGACGAAGCTCATATGTGTTTGCAGTACATAAGCCACGGACAGTTAAGACAGCTGACTCCACTGTGTGACACGGTCTCGCTCTCTCACACTCATATGTGCGAGTGCACACACACACCATGCAAAACTCTGCATTTGAACATTCAATAGCAAATACTTAAACTAATAACAAAACATACTTCCAGTAGCTGATTCAGAAGTGCCAGATTGTCAAAGTGTGGAAAACTGTATGGGCAGGCAAACATGCTGGCACGTAAATTCCACATGTGTACACCTGATGTTAAAATCTCACTCTTCAAAACCTACTGCACTCCATTGTATACTGCCCACCTGTGGTGTAATTTTAGTCTGTCGAAAATGAAAAAACTTCAAGCGGCTTATAATGATGCACTGAGAATTGTGCTTAAAATTCCTAGGTGGTGTAGTGCCAGTGAAATGTTTGTGTCTAATAATGTGCCCACTTTTAATGCTGTTTTAAGAAATCTTATGTATAGATTCATGTGCAGACTAACAGGGTCTAAGAATATGATTATTGCGTCCATAAGCTGATGTTTCTAAGAGTGGTACAAGGTATACATCTTGCTTTTGGAAACATTGGACCCGAAGCCTGTATATGTTTTAATGATGCCTCGTCTGCATCATCCTTATATGTTTTTGTATTGTTTTATATGTATGTATATACTGTATGTTGTTGTCTCTATGGACCTATGTGTCTTGAATAAAAGTTGATTAATTATACTTAGGTGCGACTTATAGTCCGAAAAATACGGTAATGACAAAATGTTCATTTTTGAGTGAGGTCATTCCTTCAGGACAGGTGAGAACTGATCTGTGTTTTGTGCTTTCTTTAAAAGGAAGCAGTCAAGCAGGTAAACGACAGGTAGATTCGACCTCTGTCTCACACAGTTATCTCCACCTGCATCATCAGGTCAGCCTCTTATCAGTGTGGTGAGGCATCTTGTGTAAAATTCTAAACAAGTGAGAAATTACGACAAACGACTTTGACCTTGACTGACAAATATGATAATCTATACTCTTTTTAACATCAGTACTTTAGAAAAACACCATATTTTCCTTTTAGGGTTCAAGGACGGCCTTTAAACTGAAGACACCATCCACGTGTCTCCCAGCTCAGCTACACATGAGCAGGTATTCAATAACAAAAGCACAATTAATAATTTAACATTCTTGTTGCTTTCCAAATACTGCTCATCCCAATTTGTGAGCATTTAGATCATAGCTTAGCGAAAACTGTAGGCATCTCTCACATGGTTCCTTCTACTACCAATCAACTTCTACCAGATTCAACTGTGTAGCTGATGCATGCCAAACATACTCCAAACGCAACAACACAGAATTAAGGAATATGTCTTAGGGAAGCTTGTCTATCCACCACTTCAGTTTAAGAAATCCAATTTTTGATCATCATTAAACATATAAACAATAGCCAATTCAATTAGCTAAGCATCCATTAGACACTAATCTAATTTTCAAAATATTGGTAAGTCCAATGCAGCATGAAGCGGAGTTCAATCATCGCTTTTTCAGTCACATCAAAGAATAGTGTTCCTGTAGCTAAGTTGGTAGAGCACTGCTTTATCAAGCGCAAGGTTGGGGGTTTGATTCCGCGGGAACACATGATATGTAACAATTGATAGCCTGAATGCACTGTAAGTCGCTTTGGATAAAAGCGTCTGCTAAATGCATAAATTTAATAAAATTTTAATTTAAAGAGACCTGCTTGTTGGAAATCTCTGATATATGATATTCCTGATTTAAGTTGCAAAAGCAGAGTTTGAATAGCCAGTTCAACTCTCCTCTGTGAAACTCAATTTTGAGTGTTTTATACCTTTTTCAAAAGATATCTTTTTTTATATAATTTTCAAAATTTATATCACGTTTTTTTTTTTTTTAATTATGCCGGTTTTCTGGTTTATGATGGTTTTTTTTTCTCATGCATAATCAGGTGTACAATGCATTTTCTGCTGGTTGATATTCCAAGGCGTGCTTGCGGCTAAGGTGCTGGAGCAAATTGCTCGTGTTTCCGCCTTTGGCGACAATTTTAGCCCAAAAGCACTTGCATAAAATGGATGTTTGGGAGACGTCGGATTTTTGGAAACCAAAAATACTCCAAACAACAGACCCAGCTCCTCTTTTTGGCTGTAATGCCTGTTTCACACATACTCCGTCTGCAGTGCATATGCAGTCCGCAGCACGGACTCATTGTGCTTTCACACAGGACGTGTTTGCAGTCCGCTACTGATCCGCGTCTGTTCAGTCCACAACATTTGTTTCATCACAGAACAGTAAAAATCTTTCATAGTTATAGACATTAGTTTAAACTCAAATATAAACAACGCATTATTCATGCATTTTACTTCTAGGTTTGTATAATAAGCTGCTCAAGCAAGCGGCAAAACATTTAAACACAATAATTAGCCTACTTTTCTTGTTAAAATGTTTTAAATTAAAACACCACAGACAGAAACAGTCTTGTGCATTTTGCATTTAAATCTTTATCACAAGCAATCCCACGGGTCTTAATGAACTTAGTTTTTCTGCTTCCATAAAAGTGAACATAGATATTGTTTTCCTTGTATATCTACAAGTGCTATTTTTCTTGTTTTAAACCTAGCCAAAAACCCATGTGTTGCATGTGAAACACAGTAGGCTTTAATTAGTATAGATTTATTGTGAAATGACTGCGTTTTCATGTCCATCCATGTTAATTTTTCCCGCGAACAACGCGCTATCACTTTAATTCAGCGCCTGCAGCACAGCAAAATTAGACTCAGTACGTTAACAATCGCTGCACAGCTGCAGACGATGCACCGCTCCTTAAACGCACTGAGGGACCGCAACCTCGTGCAGCTGGAATCCGTTAATACGCACTGCAGACGGAGTATGTGTGAAACAGGCATTATAACGTAACACCAGAGCTTACCCTCACCACGCCTCGCAGTCGCTGCTTAGAAGTGCAACATTTTAAAAGGTCTGTCTGAAACAGTGTCGCACAGCCGCGGCGCAGCATAACGTTCGTTCCGAACGTTAAGTAATAAAATACACCGGTATGGCGGTATATTCAAAATTAATATCGTAAAGAAAATATACACCGGTTTTCGGTATGAACCGTATACCGCCCGGCACTAGTTATCACTAAAAAATTAAAATCAAAAAGTATTTTTAATAATACATGCAGGTTAAAATTCATATATAATACAATTTAAATCTATTCATTTAAGGAAAAACATGCCTTAATTATTTCCAACTAAATTTTTACTATAACCATTTTTTAAATTATTTATTTTAAACAAACCAAATTTACTTGTCCTGGTTCAAATAGTGGTTCCGTTAATTAGAAAAAGAATATAACTCTTGTAAGAGGGAACAGAAAATACAATAATAAACACACAGCAATACATTTTTTGTCAGTTATATCACGCAGCCCTAGAAACTGGTCACTATTTCTTTTTTTTAAATAACATTTTACCTTTTAAAGTACAAATATTATTCTCTCAACAAATGAGCTCATAAAATCTATGCAAAATTATTTTAGATTAAATAAAGCATGTTAAACTGTGGAGCACTGCTCACTACCTTTTGAAAGTTGACAAACCGTCTTTATCTGTCTTTGTGATTGTCTGACTGTCCAAGCCCCTGCACTTCCATCTCGTGGTCCACATAATCTGTCTAGAGCTTTCTGCGCACAATCAACACACTGGCTACTCTCAGTACCAGCACGCAATAAATGAAATTACCCATGAAATACCCGTGAGTAAGCAGGTGGTGCATCAACTCTCCTAGATCCAACCTAGCCATAAATTCAAATCTCCTTTACAAGGAAAACCCAAAATCTCTTTCAAATGAAAAAGTCTAATTCAAATCGATACTTGTAACAAACTACACATGAAGAAATACGGACAACACTTCCAGTCTCTGATGAATGATGATGTGGATTCGTCAGTAGAGATGTAAGGTAAACAGAGACCTCCCATGAGGTTCCCACTGTATAATACTGTCCAAACACACTCTATTAAAGCAAAAAAACACTCTAACAGCTTAATCAAACTTCTCTCCCCAAGAAAATAAGGAAATCGATCAAAACACAGGAAACCCTAGAGTGTGAGAGTCAATAAAGATGAAAAACAGTCAATAGATCTGCACTCAGAAGTCAAATTTTAGCGCCAATAGAAGATATACTAGAGACTCTGACTGAAGTCTAGCACCCTGCAAGGCTTACTTGAAAAAAGGTTGTTTTACATGCTCAGGCAGTAAAATTTAACATTTCAGAAGTCAGAAGAGGTAGTTGAAGACGGTCTTACCCGTGTAACCTGCACACCAGCCCCAAGACGCCACCATCGCCAGTAACCACCTGAACATGACCCCTTCGATGTACCAGAACGTGGGCGCATCTAGAACTCGTAAAGGCTGCAGGACTAACAGATATAGGCAGTAGGACGGGATCGCCACACAGTTATTCACAAACATGAAGGTGAAACGGAGCAGCGAGTTCATTAAGATCCAGAACAATCTGCGGGCCGTGTCCAGATGGGTAGCCATACTGTCCTGTCCTGCCTGCAAAAAAGAAAACACCCAAGTGAATTAAATCTCAACACACTGATGTGGCGTGTTTAAACGTGGAAGTGTCTTTAAAAATCAAGAAAGAAAAAAAGAAATCCTCAATGTATAGAGATGCAGCTTAGGAATGTGAGCCGATTTACCAACACACATCCAAGTAATTAAAGGTAAACATGTGCCCGATCATACTGACAGAAGAAACACTTTGATTCTAATTAAATAGTGTCTTTGCTGATAAGTATGTTGAGGAGGAGCTACTTCAAGTTAACCAAAGAAACCAAGACCCACTTTATCACAATACCATGCGTAAGTACATGCCATAAAAACAAACCTGTAAAGAATAATAAAGATGAGAATAACGGTCGTTATAATTATTTATAACATAAAAAGAAATATACTATAACTACATTTGATTGGATATAAAAAACATGATTCAGGTAAACACACTTCATTTCATTTACTTATGTTTGCACGGCTTTCATTCATTTTTAAGGTCAATTAGATACAAATCCTTTGAATGAAGGTGAAATGTTTAAAATGAGGTGATGAACACAGTGCTATCCCTGCTAACATGCTACATAGTTTTTATTGCTGCTTTAACAGCACTGCCAGTTTATTCAAAAGCGTGTGTATTTTTCTAACAATACAAACGTAGACACATAAAAGAATAAATAAAACATGATAATATATACAAACACTGATGTTAAATAAAGTAAAATGTGTGTGTGTGTGTGCTTGCGTTGATGTGTTAGCATGCTAAGCTAATGCGAAGCAAACTCGTGTCATTGATTCAGTTTAACGGTCACATCTGATCATTGTATGATTATTTATTTATTGAAATCAAATCTTTACTTGAGTGCTTATTTCACTGGATAATCTCCGACTGTCTGTCCTTCATACGATACGAAGTGGCTGGTGTCTGGCTGATTCGGGTATTTAATGAGATTTGGACTAAAGTCCTTGACGGATCCGTTACCCACCCGAGACGAACCGGATCAGAACAGCCATCCAGATCTAATAAAACGCTTCGACGGTACAAATGACATCTGAAACAATCTCACATTATTAAAAATGTGTTTTCTCACCGTCACCGTGCTAACGCGCAGCCTGCTGGTGAAGCTGCAGACGGGTTCGGAGAGCTCGGCTCGGTCACATGTAGCGGACGAAGATGATCGGTGTACCCGAGAGCTTTAGATCGTCTACTCCACGGCTTGACTCGGTTCCGTGAGTCTGTTTCCTGCTCGAATGCATGCGTCTCAGTTACACACGCGCATGTTGCAACAGTCCCGCGGCCGAACCTCTGGATCTGCGCTCGAATCCCCGAACCGAACACTGTAACAGTTAACCGAAGACGCTTGAGATCAGACGAGTAAACTCATCTTTACGCTCCGGTTGAGGCGTGTCAGGCATGTATTCACTGGGCCTCTCCTTCGGGAAGATGATGATGATGATCTTTAGCTCCGTTATTCTGGACCTCCTACCCATAGACTGTATAAAAACAGCTCCTACCACAGGCCGAGGACACGCGCAGACTCAGTGAGGGCACGCGCACCGGTACTGTGCTCTGTTGCTGAAGATCCCAGGATCATGTGGATATTACTGCAAGTGGGATATAGAAAAGAGCATCTTTGGAAGTACAGGAAACTAAAGTGTCTACACAATACAGTATCTAGATTAAAATAGTCTTAAAAAGAAACTCCCTAACCACATTTTACAACAAAATGAAACCAAATACTATTCTATTTAATGCTTTTGGTAGTATTTCGTGGAAGCTGTAATTTGAAAAGTTGGTCAAATCTGACCTCTAGTGGCAAATTCAAAAACAGTAGGTCTTTATCTCTCTCTCTCTCTTTCTCTCTGTCTGTCTGTCTGTCTTAAAGAATATCATTAATGACTTAAAATTTCTGTTAGAATCAGATTTTTTTTTAAACGTGGTTTTACCTACTTCCTAAATTAGGTAATTCCACTGAGTGGACTTTACTCTCAGATACTATTTTGTTTAATCACCATAAGAAATCACCAGGTTAATTGAAAACTGGTTAACATTGGGTTTCTAAGAAACAATCAGATAAATAAATAAATAAATAAATAATGTAAACCCTGAGGAAGTGGAAGCAAGTGAAGTTTTATAAAGCAAATCTATGTGCATGACTCTTTTGTGTGATCTTTGCAGTAGAATGCATAGTAAGAGGGATTGGGTTTATTATTCACTATTATACTACGGGCCGTTTAATGCTTGAATCTGATTGGCTGATAAACGTTCTGAGGTTCGCAATTATTTTCTGGGAAAGGCGAACGTAGTTCTAGGCAGCTCTCATGACTGCATTACAGTTCCATATCACTTTGCATCGTAAAACAGTAATAACGGTCACACAGTTTGCACAAAAAGGTGTTGTCAGCGCTGCCCTGACGATTTTATCATTTAGACTATATAGTGTAGCATCTTAAAGGTTACACATCACATTTCTCACTAGCAATGTAATAACGGAGTAATAATAATAATAATAGTAATAGTAATAGTAATAATGTTTAGAGATGCTGCAGCAGAAGAGTGTTTAGGGACACACAGAGGTACGTTAAGGGGCTGTTCACATATCGCGCCTAAAAACGCATGTAAAATGCTAGGCACACCGCTTTCTGATTTTTCCAAAAGCCTTCGTGGACTTGCGCTCCTGAGGCGTCTGTCGTTGCTAAGCAACCATGACCTGCTCTTTCTATGAAGACGCGGAAATTTCGGATAAATTGGATAAATTGCAGCACTAAAAATCGCTTGCAGTAGATCTGCTACTTTATTTATTTAAAAATGGCTATCCATATACAGCTATGATCAGCTGTTCCTTCATCCTGGCTGAGCTTTCAACGTTGGTGTGGGAAAGGATGAAGCTGATTGGTTGGTTCTTATCACATGACCTCCCTGTAGGCAAACAGGGACACATCATAGATTATTGCAAACCCACCACAGCAATAATCAGCGTGTCATATACAGGGCTGGACTGGGACAAAAAATCGGCCCGGACATTTTTGCCCAGCCCGGCCCACTATATGATCATAAACACCACCCATCTTTGCACGCCCTTAATTATATGCATACCAACTCCTATTCATTAAAACCACTAATGTCATGTAATGAGTGAGTATAGGAACGAGTGAGAGTTAACAGATGAAATAAGTCAAAATTGTATATTTCTTAATACAGTTGAACTATACTCCACAGCGGTGAATCCTAAAACAAGCTATAAGTGGCTCTGGCGTAGCAATACCAGTGTTTCTTACAGGATTTTTGTTAAAACTATGGTGGTGTGTCCTCGGTCCTTCTAGGGGGGTTCGGGGGCATGCTCCCCCGTGAGAAAATTTTGTGCATTTTAATGTTAAATTCATTAATCTGGTGCACTTTGAGAGTTCAAAATTAAAAGTTCCAACCCATATTCAGTGTGCAAATTAAACAAAGAAAAATTCAAAGAAAAAAATTCTTTTAGTTACAGTGTCTATTTACATTACACCTATACATAATAATAGTTATAATATTAATACAATGACAGTAATAGCCATATTTTGTAAAACAAATGCACAAAAAAATAAAGGAAACTTTCTTAATTAGTTGTACCAATTTCTATACTTGAAAGAGATAAGCACATGATCTTTTATTATGACGCAAACTGCATCAAGCTTTTATTTTGGCGGAAAACATGGTTTACAAACGCCTCTCATTAAATTTCTAGTGAATTGCGTTAATCGTCAACTATGCAGATGTGGAAATAATCTACACTCATGACATGGCCTAAGTGTTTTGAAAGTAGTTATGCTTACCGCAGGCTCTACACTTTCTCATCTCTCTCCTGATCCTCCGTCCTCACTATCATCATCTGCCACAGGAGCTGATGAAGGTAAGAAAACATATATTTTGACACAGTTTACAGTGTCTGCTTTAAGGGCCTGGTTCTATTTTTTCATGCTATTTATCTGCACATTCCTTGCGTTTCTTCTCCATCTTTTTTTACAGATACACACTGACACTGCTGCCGCTCGCTCACTCGTTTAAAGTTGTGATTGGGCCAGCCCAGTGTCAATCAAGAAAAGAGCCAATGGGCTGCTGATCTACGTGTTTCATGGGCTGGTCTGTCAGAAAAAAAAACTAACACTGACTTTGACCAATGCATTACACCGGCACAAACCCAGCGCCGACAATTAAGCAAAACGAATGGGCCGCCGATGTACAAATTTTATGGGCCATTAAAAAAAAAGTATGAGTATGAGATATCGGCCCAAAAAGCACGTCGGCCCACAGGGCAAATGCCCGGTATGCCCAATGGCTAGTCCAGCCATGGTCATATATTGTGATTGAGAACTCCGATCTCCGGTTACTCACCGTAACCTTAGTTCCCTGAGAGGAGGGGACGAGAAATTACGTATGGGGAAATCCATTTCCTCGAAATTATGAAGTCTGATTGAATAACTCTTTTGCTTGCAAAAAGCCAATGGCGCCCCCGCCCTCACCTGATTAACTGACAGCCCTCAATATAGGTTACGGTGGGCGCCAAAAATCTCAGAATCTCAGAAGGGTTTCCACACGGCAGGTTAAGAATGTCTCATCCCCTCCTCTCAGGGAACTATATGATGGAAGATGATGATGATCTTTAGCTCCGTTATTCTGGACCTGGACCTCCATTGCGAAATAAATGTCCTGAATAGACATGCCTTTCGCCCAAGCCCATGACGACGCCAAACTCCTTGTGGAATGGGCGTGCACCCCGATTGGGCAGGCGGTTCCCCGGGAAGCATCAGCCAGTCGCACAGCCTCCACTGTCCAGTGTGATAGCCTCTGCTCCGACAGCGCGCTGCCTTTCTTGGCACCCACGTAGCAGACAAAAAGCTGCTCTGAAGTTCGAAACTGGCTAGTTCTGTTCACATAAGCGCGCAGGGCACGCACGGGGCACAAAACACACTTCTTAGACACTGAATTACTGTCCTCATCGGGGCAAAATGCTTGAATTGTAATTATCTGAGCTCTGAACGGCGTTGAGAGCACTTTAGGCGAATAGCCACATTTGGGTAAAAGTCTGACCATACAATCGTCTGGTCCAAACTGCATACACGCGCTGTTCACTGACAGGGCATGCAAGTCTCCCACTCGTTTCCCGCAAGCTAGCGCGAGCAGTAGCGCCGTCTTAAATGAGAGCACTTGAAAGGGATGGTTCACTTTCAAATTAAATTTTGATATGTTTTAGCTTACCTCAAGGGCATCCAAGATGTAGGTTTCTTTGTTTCCGCAGTATTTCCCATTTTGATATTTTTATCAAATATCAACATTTTATCAAATATCAAAATCCTGATGTCATGACTCGTGTGACGTTTGTGCGTGTTCTGGCTTAGTCTGTGCAAGAGCTGAAAGCCCCGGACGTTATCTCTTGCACGTGTACGTCACTCATTGTTTACAGTTAGTGTCTATGGTTTACATGGTAGAGATTTCGGAAGTGATACCTTTCACTGTGAAGATCTAAACATATTTAGACATACAGGAAATTGCAATGAAAGACGATTGACTCAACGTTGAATTTTTTTCACAACCATATTTATTTGAAACAGTATACACAGACCAAGAACTCAGGAGCGATCCGCTGCAGCAGCACGTCTTCAAGCCTCAGAGACAGAGATCTCTTCCAAATTGGTGGTGTTTTAGTAGCAAGTGTTGTGAGATGCCAACAGAAGTGGAGAGCATATGTTGTCACGAATGGAACATAGCAATGCCAATAAAAGGCAACTACGAGGACTTTGACAGTATCACATCACAAACCTGCCTGACTGAAGATCCTGAGTTTTCTCCGCTGTTGAGTCACAGCGTTTTACACGTTGTGTTTTATTTGCCACATATAAACTGGAGGCGACGTCCAGGGCCAGAGGGACCGAATGGCATCCCGTCAATAGAGTGAGTAATGTGTTGTATTTTTATAATAATCGCAACGATTATAGGGTGCATTATAAACCAATTAATTAATTACAATTACTGTTTTATATTTCAGACAATGCAGATTGGTGGCGTATCGTGTGGTAAACAGTAAACAATGAGTGACGTACACGCGCGAGAGATAACTTCCGGTGCTTTCCACGCTTGCACAGACTAAGCCAGAGCATGCGCAAACGTCACACGAGACATCAGGAAGCACACGCGCCCTCAGATCAGTTGGACGTGGTTGTGTACAAGAGGTAAAAACAATATAAATACTGTTCGTTTTCTTACACAAACCGCTCGTTTCGTGTCTTAGGTCATCAATGTGTACTTATGATGGGTAATT
The DNA here is from genome assembly GCF_963082965.1 of Carassius carassius. Taxonomy (NCBI): domain Eukaryota; kingdom Metazoa; phylum Chordata; class Actinopteri; order Cypriniformes; family Cyprinidae; genus Carassius; species Carassius carassius. The sequence goes on from NC_081772.1 coordinate 23,324,741, forward strand.
GTTTAATTTGGACTCCTCTGTGCATGCTCTTTGAGGTGGTGACCATAGACCTCCACTTGTCACAGACAAGAACGGTTTGACCTAAAAATATAAAAATGGAAACTACTGAGGAAACAAAGACATCTACATCTCGGATGTCCTTGAGGTAAGCTAAAACATATCAAAATTTTATTTGAAAGTGAACTATCCCTTTAAGGTCACTAAACTCGGCTTGTTCAAAATCTGGGTCGGACAACGAACTAAGCACTAACGACAGGTCCCAGACCGGCATCTGACGAAGGCGGGGTGGATTAAGCCGCTCGTTATCAGGGGGTGCCTCCCCACTGAATGGCCGTCTAGCAAGTCACGAAAACCGGCGATAGCGGCCACCTAGACTTTCACTGTAGATGGAGAACTGCTAGCATCCAGACGTTCCTGTAAGAAGGTCAGAATAATGGAGATATCGCAACTCCTGGGGTCCTCATTTTTGTCAACACACCAGTTTATGGTGAAGGGCTGCAGATCCTTCACCACCATGTTTATAAGAGCCTCATCCAATTCCCTCTGTCTGACTTTTAAAAGAGAAGACAAAACATACTTTCAGACCAATACATTGGAAAAATACAGCTTCAATTAGTGCACATCTATTAAAAGTATAGCCTACTGGTTCATTATTTGGAAACCTTCCAGTGTTTATAGTCAGTGCTTTATATAACTTATAAACTTTATAAACAGTGTCCCAAAAGGTTGTAATTATATTTCAATTATAATTATATCCCAAACAATGCATACCTTGCTTAGATGGCCCAGCAGTGTCAGTAGCAGGCCTAGGTACAGGGGGAATGCCATCCTCTGCACCCTGCAAAATGGCAGGATAAGTGCTCCTCAAATGGCGCATCATGGATGATGTATTGTTGCAGTAGGCTAGCTGCCGATCACAATACACACATCTCACTTTATTTGGGGTTTCTAAATGGAAATGCTCCCGCACCACAGATGTACGGCATCTCTTCTGGGGAGCTTCCATTTTATCTATCTATCCAAATCTATCTATCTATATATGAATCGATCTATGTATCTAGATATGTATCTATAATCTATGTATCTATATATGTATCTATCTATAATATATGTATTTATATATGTATCTATAATCTATCTATATATGTATCTATCTATAATATATGTATTTATATATGTATCTGTAATCTATCTATATATGTATCTATCTATTAATCTAGCTGTCTATATATATTTATATCTATGTATCTATTAATGTGTCACTATATGTATACTCTGTCTGTCTCTAGCCTCTCAGTCAATGTGTTGTGTAAATTTAAATGTAAGTCTAAATTGCCTATAACTAATCAAATCGCACTATGTCACTATATCACCAAAAATCCGCTATCTCAAAGTCAAACTCCTCTCACAAAAACCCACGAGGTCAAAATGCGTTTATTTCACTTTTATACAGATGTGCGATTGTGTGGTCTGTTCCCGACCGTTCCAATCAAACGCTGATTCGGTGGACCACACCTGATGAAACAATTAGTGAAACACTTCGAGGCTTCGTTTGGTCATAGTCACGTGACATGGGTGTTTCGAATCACGCTTCGGATCAGTGTTTCGACACATCTGCGCTTCGGGATCTCGCAAAGCTTCGGAACGACTGTTTCGCTTCAGCCATCCTTACAAAGAGCTCAAACTCCCTGAGCATCAACTGAAAACCGAGTGCCCAACAAGATGGGGATCAAGACAAGAGATGATTTAGAGGATCCTGGAACAGCTTCCAGCCATTTCACAGGTCCTCAGTGATCGAAAGGTTAGACACCTAGTGCCCACATGGCAGGACATCGAAGACCTTGAGGCAATGAACAACACCCTAAGTCCTCTGGCTTAATTCACCGATGCACTCTCTGGGGAACTATATGTCAGCATATCCTGAAGCCGGTTCTCCACCTTTTCAAAACCTCTGTTTTGGCTGTGCAAGAGGATGACGCAGAATTCACAAAATCAATCAAGTCAAACATCCTGAAATATCTGCAAGAGAAGTACAGTGATCCCCAAACTCAGGATTTATTCGACATGGCCACAACCCTCGATCCTAGGTTCAAGATGAACTACATCAGTGAGGAGAAGAAAGCCACAGGTAAAGCAAGACTGACAGATGAGATGACTGGCATAACTCTAGCTATGGTAAGGTCATTTCCACATTTCAATACAATTGTCTAGTCCTGAACTGTTGTGATATTATATTACTTAATATTGATTATTAATTCATTTTAAATCCCCAGCCAAATGCCTCCCCAGCACCCCCCATGAAGAAGGGCCGAAAGACTCTGGGAAGTTTCTTCAAAGCAGCACAAGGCAATGACGACAAGTCCTCTTCTCAAGAGCAAGCAGTATCCACAGAGCTGGAGGCATATCTTCTGACATGCAACATCGACAGTGAAGATGACCCCATAATCTGGTGGCAGCAAAATAGCAATGTATATCCACGGTTGTCTGTGTTGGTGAAGAAATACCTATGCATTCCAGCTACCAGCTCACCTTCTGAGCGGCTGTTCAGTACAGGGGGCAACATTGTGACATGCCACCGTGCATCACTAAAGCCAGAGCATGTTGATAGACTTGTTTTTCTGGCCAGGAATCTTTAAGTGCAATATTCAGGGTCACATATAGGGTTATGTGAGAGGCCTATGTCCTAAAGAAAATAATATTTAATTTACTCTTTTGTAATGGACAAATTAATATTCATTTTCTTTTGTCATTGACGCCTTAGTAGGTTGGCAGATTTGTTTTATTTACGCTTATTTATGTTACAATTTTTAGAGCCTAATTGAATGGCCAATTGAATGTTTGTTTTATTTTTTCATTGAAGCCTTCATTTACAGGTGTGTGGAGTTGGCTCAAGAAACATTAAACTACTAAAAGGCCAGCAATTAAAGACAAGGTGCCGCTATATATACAAAATAAATTATTAGTTTTTGATAATGCAACTGCACTTCAATGGCCAATTGCTTCTTTTCTTTAGACACTGAACCCTCAGAATGTTGAATGATGTTTCAATTAGCCTATTTAGAGCCATGTTTAGACCATCTTCAGCGCATTGCGTTAAACTTCTATTTTTGGTAACCTACTTAAATGGCCAGTTGAATGTTCATTGTACAAAAGGCAAGCAGTTAAAGAGTGTTTCTTCTTTATTCATTGAAGCCTCTATGTTTACAGGCTTGTGGTGATGTGCAATGTTCTATAGGTGCCAAAACAAATATTTTTGGTACTTCCAACTTGTTTTGTTTTGTCATGGTTCATGTGTGCAATAAACATTACATTTCATGAGAAAAAAAATCGTTGTAGAGAATCGTGATATCAATTCTAAGCTAAAAAATCGTGATTCATATTTTTCCCAGAATCGTGCAGGCCTAGTTTCTGGTCTCCAAATGGAGGTGTGGGTTCAAATCCCACTTCTGACAACGGGGCATTTGAAGTGAACTGACTTGGAATCAACGTTTAGAGAGTAAATGCTATATTTTGGACACTTTTCTTTGCTTCTAACCAACTCTAGTGATAAAACTGTCCTTTCTAGTCTCCAAATGTAGACTGGTGTTCAAATCTGACTTCTGACAAAGACTTTTTAAGAGTGAGCAGACTAGAAATATAATTGTAACTAATTATGAGACAATAAAAAATATGTGTTTGGATCCTTTATTTTGCCATATGACCAACTTCACTGTTAGAATTGCACTTCAATATTTGGGTGAATATGTCAAAAAGGCAGAGTGCTCCAAGGCGCCAAACTCAAGAATTTTCACCCTTCTCAGTTGCTGAGTTTTCTGCTTCCCCAATGGAGGTGTGGGATCTACTCACACTTCTGACAAATGCTCTTTTGAATTGACTAGACTACAAATAGAAATGGAAGTAATATAATTTACATACTCTATTCTGCCATCTGACCAACTTCACTGATAGAATTGCACCTCAATAACTTGTGGAATATGTCAGGATGGCCGAGTGGTCTAAGGCGCCAGACTCAAGACACATCCCCCTTCTCATTTGCTGAGGTTTCTGGTCTCCAAATGGAGGCGTGGGTTCAAGTCCCACTTCTGACAATGGGTCTTTTTGAAGTGAACTGACTTGGAATCAACGTTTAGAGAGTAAATGCTATATTTTGGACACTTTTCTTTGCTTCTAACCAACTCTAGTGATAAAACTGTCCTTTCTAGTCTCCAAATGTAGACTGGTGTTCAAATCTGACTTCTGACAAAGACTCTTTAAGAGTGAGAAGACTAGAAATATAATTGTAACTAATTATGAGACAATCAAAAATATATATGTTTGGATCTTTTATTTTGCCATCTGACCAACTTTACTGTTAGATATGCACTTCAATTATTTGAGTGAATATGTCAAAAAGGCAAAGTGCTAAAGGGCGCCAAACTCAAGAATTTTCACCCTTCTCAGTTGCTGAGTTTTCTGCTTCCCCAATGGAGGTGTGGGATCTACTCACACTTCTGACAAATGCTCTTTTGAATTGACTAGTCTACAAATAGAAATGGAAGTAATATAATTTAAATACTCTATTCTGCCATCTGACCAACTTCACTGATAGAATTGCACCTCAATAACATGTAGAATATGTCAGGATGGCCGAGTGGTCTAAGGCGCCAGACTCAAGACACATCCCCCTTCTCAGTTGCTGAGGTTTCTTGTCTCCAAATGGAGGCGAGGGATCAAATCCCACTTCTGACAATGGGTCTTTTGAAGTGAACTGACTTGGAATCAACGTTTAGAGAGTAAATGCTATATTTTGGACACTTTTCTTTGCTTCTAACCAACTCTAGTGATAAAACTGTCCTTTCTAGTCTCCAAATGTAGACTGGTTTTTAAATCTGACTTCTGACAAAGACTCTTTAAGAGTGAGAAGACTAGAAATATAATTGTAACTAATTATGAGACAATCAAAAATATATATGTTTGGATCCTTTATTTTGCCATCTGACCAACTTCACTGTTAGAATTGCACTTCAATTATTTGAGTGAATATGTCAAAAAGGCAGAGTGCTCCAGGGTGCCAAACTCAAGAATTTTCACCCTTCTCAGTTGCGGAGTTTTCTGCTTTCCCAATGGAGGTGTGGGATCTACTCATACTTTTGACAAATGCTCTTTTGAAATGACTAGACTACAAAAAGAAATTTAAGTAATTATGAGACAATAAATAATATAATTTACATACTTTATTTTGCCATCTGACTAACTTCACTGATAGAATTGCACCTCATTAACTTGTGGAATATGTCAGGATGGCCGAGTGGTCTAAGGCGCCAGACTCAAGACACATCCCCCTTCTCAGTTGCTGAGGTTTCTGGTCTCCAAATGTAGGTGTGGGTTCAAATCCCACTTCTGACAACGGGGCATTTGAAGTGAACTGACTTGGAATCAACGTTTAGAGAGTAAATGCTATATTTTGGACACTTTTCTTTGCTTCTAACCAACTCTAGTGATAAAACTGTCCTTTCTAGTCTCCAAATGTAGACTGGTGTTCAAATCTGACTTCTGACAAAGACTTTTTAAGAGTGAAAAGACTAGAAATATAATTGTAACTAATTATGAGACAATCAAAAATATATACGTTTGGATCCTCTATTTTGCCATCTGACCAACTTCACTGTTAGAAATGCACTTCAATTATTTGAGTGAATATGTCAAAAAGGCAGAGTGCTAAAGGGCGCCAAACTCAAGAATTTTCACCCTTCTCAATTGCTGAGTTTTCTGCTTCCCCAATGGAGGTGTGGGATCTACTCACACTTCTGACAAATGCTCTTTTGAATTGACTAGACTACAAATAGAAATGGAAGTAATATAATTTACATACTCTATTCTGCCATCTGGCCAACGTCACTGATAGAATTGCACCTCAATAAGTTGTGAAATATGTCAGGATGGCCGAGTGGTCTAAGGCGCCAGACTCAAGACACATCCCCCTTCTCAGTTGCTGAGTTTTCTGGTCTCCAAATGGAGGCGTGGGTTCAAATCCCACTTCTGACAATGGGTCTTTTAAAGTGAACTGACTTGGAATCAACGCTTAGAGAGTAAATGCTATATTTTGGACACTTTTCTTTGCCTCTAACAAACTCCAGTGATAAAACTGTCCTTTCTAGCCTCCAAATGTAGACTGGTGTTCAAATCTGACTTCTGACAAAGACTCTTTAAGAGTGAGAAGACTAGAAATATAATTGTAACTAATTATGAGACAATCAAAAATATATATGTTTGGATCCTTTATTTTGCCATCTGACCAACTTCACTGTTAGAATTGCACTTCAATTATTTGAGTGAATATGTCAAAAAAGCAGAGTGCTAAAGGGCGCCAAACTCAAGAATTTTCACCCTTCTCAGTTGCTGAGATTTCTGCTTCCCCAATGGAGGTGTGGGATCTACTCACACTTCTGACAAATGCTCTTTTGAATTGACTAGACTACAAATAGAAATGGAAGTAATTATGAGACAATAAATAATATAATTTACATACTTTATTTTGCCATCTGACCAACTTCACTGATAGAATTGCACCTCAATAACATGTAGAATATGTCAGGATGGCCGAGTGGTCTAAGGCGCCAGACTCAAGACACATCCCCCTTCTCAGTTGCTGAGTTTTCTGGTCTCCAAATGGAGGCGTGGGGTTCAAATCCCACTTCTGACAATGGGTCTTTTAAAGTGAACTGACTTGGAATCAACGTTTAGAGAGTAAATGCTATATTTTGGACACTTTTCTTTGCTTCTAACCAACTCTAGTGATAAAACTGTCCTTTCTAGTCTCCAAATGTAGACTGGTGTTCAAATCTGACTTCTGACAAAGACTCTTTAAGAGTGAGAAGACTAGAAATATAATTGTAACTAATTATGAGACAATCAAAAATATATATGTTTGGATCCTTTATTTTGCCATCTGACCAACTTCACTGATAGAATTGCACCTCAATAACTTGTGGAATATGTCAGGATGGCCGAGTGGTCTAAGGCGCCAGACTCAAGACACATCCCCCTTCTCATTTGCTGAGGTTTCTGGTCTCCAAATGGAGGCGTGGGTTCAAGTCCCACTTCTGACAATGGGTCTTTTTGAAGTGAACTGACTTGGAATCAACGTTTAGAGAGTAAATGCTATATTTTGGACACTTTTCTTTGCTTCTAACCAACTCTAGTGATAAAACTGTCCTTTCTAGTCTCCAAATGTAGACTGGTGTTCAAATCTGACTTCTGACAAAGACTCTTTAAGAGTGAGAAGACTAGAAATATAATTGTAACTAATTATGAGACAATCAAAAATATATATGTTTGGATCTTTTATTTTGCCATCTGACCAACTTTACTGTTAGAATTGCACTTCAATTATTTGAGTGAATATGTCAAAAAGGCAAAGTGCTAAAGGGCGCCAAACTCAAGAATTTTCACCCTTCTCAGTTGCTGAGTTTTCTGCTTCCCCAATGGAGGTGTGGGATGTACTCACACTTCTGACAAATGCTCTTTTGAATTGACTAGTCTACAAATAGAAATGGAAGTAATATAATTTACATACTCTATTCTGCCATCTGACCAACGTCACTGATAGAATTGCACCTCAATAACATGCAGAATATGTCAGGATGGCCGAGTGGTCTAAGGCGCCAGACTCAAGACACATCCCCCTTCTCAGTTGCTGAGGTTTCTGGTCTCCAAATGGAGGCGTGCGTTCAAATCCCACTTCTGACAATGGGTATTTTGAAGTGAACTGACTTGGAATCAACGTTTAGAGAGTAAATGCTATATTTTGGACACTTTTCTTTGCTTCTAACCAACTCTAGTGATAAAACTGTCCTTTCTAGTCTCCAAATGTAGACTGGTGTTCAAATCTGACTTCTGACAAAGTCTCTTTAAGAGTGAGAAGACTAGAAATATAATTGTAACTAATTATGAGACAATCAAAAATATATATGTTTGGATCCTTTATTTTGCCATCTGACCAACTTTACTGTTAGAATTGCACTTCAATTATTTGAGTGAATATGTCAAAAAGGCAGAGTGCTAAAGGGCGCCAAACTCAAGAATTTTCACCCTTCTCAGTTGCTGAGTTTTCTGCTTCCCCAATGGAGGTGTGGGATCTTCTCACACTTCTGACAAATGCTCTTTTGAATTGACTAGACTACAAATAGAAATGGAAGTAATATAATTTAAATACTCTATTCTGCCATCTGACCAACTTCACTGATAGAATTGCACCTCAATAACATGTAGAATATGTCAGGATGGCCGAGTGGTCTAAGGCGCCAGACTCAAGACACATCCCCCTTCTCAGTTGCTGAGGTTTCTTGTCTCCAAATGGAGGCGAGGGATCAAATCCCACTTCTGACAATGGGTCTTTTGAAGTGAACTGACTTGGAATCAACGTTTAGAGAGTAAATGCTATATTTTGGACACTTTTCTTTGCTTCTAACCAACTCTAGTGATAAAACTGTCCTTTCTAGTCTCCAAATGTAGACTGGTTTTTAAATCTGACTTCTGACAAAGACTCTTTAAGAGTGAGAAGACTAGAAATATAATTGTAACTAATTATGAGACAATCAAAAATATATATGTTTGGATCCTTTATTTTGCCATCTGACCAACTTCACTGTTAGAATTGCACTTCAATTATTTGAGTGAATATGTCAAAAAGGCAGAGTGCTCCAGGGTGCCAAACTCAAGAATTTTCACCCTTCTCAGTTGCGGAGTTTTCTGCTTTCCCAATGGAGGTGTGGGATCTACTCATACTTTTGACAAATGCTCTTTTGAAATGACTAGACTACAAAAAGAAATTTAAGTAATTATGAGACAATAAATAATATAATTTACATACTTTATTTTGCCATCTGACTAACTTCACTGATAGAATTGCACCTCATTAACTTGTGGAATATGTTAGGATGGCCGAGTGGTCTAAGGCGCCAGACTCAAGACACATCCCCCTTCTCAGTTGCTGAGGTTTCTGGTCTCCAAATGGAGGTGTGGGTTCAAATCCCACTTCTGACAACGGGGCTTTTGAAGTGAACTGACTTGGAATCAACGTTTAGAGAGTAAATGCTATATTTTGGACACTTTTCTTTGCTTCTAACCAACTCTAGTGATAAAACTGTCCTTTCTAGTCTCCAAATGTAGACTGGTGTTCAAATCTGACTTCTGACAAAGACTTTTTAAGAGTGAAAAGACTAGAAATATAATTGTAACTAATTATGAGACAATCAAAAATATATATGTTTGGATCCTTTATTTTGCCATCTGACCAACTTCACTGTTAGAATTGCACTTCAATTATTTGAGTGAATATGTCAAAAAGGCAGAGTGCTCCAGGGTGCCAAAATTCAAGAATTTTCACCCTTCTCAGTTGCTGAGTTTTCTGCTTCCCCAATGGAGGTGCTGGATCTACTCATACTTTTGAAAAATGCTCTTTTGAAATGACTAGACTACAAAAAGAAATTTAAGTAATTATGAGACAATAAATAATATAATTTACATACTCTATTTTGCCATCTGACCAACTTCACTGATAGAATTGCACCTCAATAACTTGTGGAATATGTCAGGATGGCCGAGTGGTCTAAGGCGCCAGACTCAAGACACATCCCCCTTCTCAGTAGCTGAGGTTTCTGGTCTCCAAATGGAGGCGTGGGTTCAAATACCACTTCTGACAATGGGTCTTTTGAAGTGAACTGACTTGGAATCAACGTTTAGAGAGTAAATGCTATATTTTGGACACTTTTCTTTGCTTCTAACCAACTCTAGTGATAAACTGCGCTTTCTAGTCTCCAAATGTAGACTGGTGTTCAAATCTGACTTCTGACAAAGACTCTTTAAGAGTGAGAAGACTAGAAATATAATTGTAACTAATTATGAGACAATCAAAAATATATACGTTTGGATCCTCTATTTTGCCATCTGACCAACTTCACTGTTAGAAATGCACTTCAATTATTTGAGTGAATATGTCAAAAAGGCAGAGTGCTAAAGGGCGCCAAACTCAAGAATTTTCACCCTTCTCAATTGCTGAGTTTTCTGCGTCCCCAATGGAGGTGTGGGATCTACTCACACTTCTGACAAATGCTCTTTTGAATTGACTAGACTACAAATAGAAATGGAAGTAATATAATTTACATACTCTATTCTGCCATCTGGCCAACGTCACTGATAGAATTGCACCTCAATAAGTTGTGAAATATGTCAGGATGGCCGAGTGGTCTAAGGTGCCAGACTCAAGACACATCCCCCTTCTCAGTTGCTGAGTTTTCTGGTCTCCAAATGGAGGTGTGGGTTCAAATCCCACTTCTGACAATGGGTCTTTTGAAGTGAACTGACTTGGAATCAACGCTTAGAGAGTAAATGCTATATTTTGGACACTTTTCTTTGCCTCTAACAAACTCCAGTGATAAAACTGTCCTTTCTAGCTTCCAAATGTAGACTGGTGTTCAAATCTGACTTCTGACAAAGACTCTTTAAGAGTGAGAAGACTAGAAATATAATTGTAACTAATTATGAGACAATCAAAAATATATATGTTTGGATCCTTTATTTTGCCATCTGACCAACTTCACTGTTAGAATTGCACTTCAATTATTTGAGTGAATATGTCAAAAAGGCAGAGTGCTAAAGGGCGCCAAACTCAAGAATTTTCACCCTTCTCAGTTGCTGAGATTTCTGCTTCCCCAATGGAGGTGTGGGATCTACTCACACTTCTGACAAATGCTCTTTTGAATTGACTAGACTACAAATAGAAATGGAAGTAATTATGAGACAATAAATAATATAATTTACATACTTTATTTTGCCATCTGACCAACTTCACTGATAGAATTGCACCTCAATAACATGTAGAATATGTCAGGATGGCCGAGTGGTCTAAGGCGCCAGACTCAAGACACATCCCCCTTCTCAGTTGCTGAGTTTTCTGGTCTCCAAATGGAGGTGTGGGGTTCAAATCCCACTTCTGACAATGGGTCTTTTAAAGTGAACTGACTTGGAATCAACGTTTAGAGAGTAAATGCTATATTTTGGACACTTTTCTTTGCTTCTAACCAACTCTAGTGATAAAACTGTCCTTTCTAGTCTCCAAATGTAGACTGGTGTTCAAATCTGACTTCTGACAAAGACTCTTTAAGAGTGAGAAGACTAGAAATATAATTGTAACTAATTATGAGACAATCAAAAATATATATGTTTGGATCCTTTATTTTGCCATCTGACCAACTTCACTGTTAGAATTGCACTTCAATTATTTGAGTAAATATGTCAAAAAGGAAGAGTGCTAAAGGGCGCCAAACTCAAGAATTTTCACCCTTCTCAGTTGCTGAGTTTTCTGCTTCCCCAATGGAGGTGTGGGATCTACTCACACTTCTGACAAATGCTCTTTTGAATTGACTAGACTACAAATAGAAATGGAAGTAATATAATTTACATACTCTATTCTGCCATCTGACCAACGTCACTGATAGAATTGCACCTCAATAACTTGTGAAATATGTCAGGATGGCCGAGTGGTCTAAGGCACCAGACTCAAGACACATCCCCCTTCTCAGTTGCTGAGGTTTCTGGTCTCCAAATGGAGGCGTGGGTTCAAATCCCACTTCTGACAATGGGTCTTTTGAAGTGAACTGACTTGGAATCAACGTTTAGAGAGTAAATGCTATATTTTGGACACTTTTCTTTGCTTCTAACCAACTCTAGTGATAAACCTGTCCTTTCTAGCCTCCAAATGTAGACTGGTGTTCAAATCTGACTTCTGACAAAGACTCTTTAAGAGTGAGAAGACTAGAAATATAATTGTAACTAATTATGAGACAATCAAAAATATATATGTTTGGATCCTTTATTTTGCCATCTGACCAACTTCACTGTTAGAATTGCACTTCAATTATTTGAGTGAATATGTCAAAAAGGCAGAGTGCTAAAGGGCGCCAAACTCAAGAATTTTCACCCTTCTCAGTTGCTGAGTTTTCTGCTTCCCCAATGGAGGTGTGGGATCTACTCACACTTCTGACAAATGCTCTTTTGAATTGACTAGACTACAAATAGAAATGGAAGTAATTATGAGACAATAAATAATATAATTTACATACTTTATTTTGCCATCTGACCAACTTCACTGATAGAATTGCACCTCAATAACATGTAGAATATGTCAGGATGGCCGAGTGGTCTAAGGCGCCAGACTCAAGACACATCCCCCTTCTCAGTTGCTGAGTTTTCTGGTGTCCAAATGGAGGCGTGGGTTCAAATCCCACTTCTGACAATGGGTCTTTTGAAGTGAACTGACTTGGAATCAATGTTTAGAGAGTAAATGCTATATTTTGGACACTTTTCTTTGCTTCTAACCAACTCTAGTGATAAACCTGTCCTTTCTAGCCTAAAAAAATGTAGACTGGTGTTCAAATCTGACTTCTGACAAAGACTCTTTAAGAGTGAGAAGACTAGAAATATAATTGTAACTAATTATGAGACAATCAAAAATATATATGTTTGGATCCTTTATCTTGCCATCTGACCAACTTCACTGTTAGAATTGCACTTCAATTATTTGAGTGAATATGTCAAAAAGGCAGAGTGCTAAAGGGCGCCAAACTCAAGAATTTTCACCCTTCTCAGTTGCTGAGTTTTCTGCTTCCCCAATGGAGGTGTGGGATCTACTCACACTTCTGACAAATGCTCTTTTGAATTGACTAGACTACAAATAGAAATGGAAGTAATTATGAGACAATAAATAATATAATTTACATACTTTATTTTGCCATCTGACCAACTTCACTGATAGAATTGCACCTCAATAACATGTAGAATATGTCAGGATGGCCGAGTGGTCTAAGGCGCCAGACTCAAGACACATCCCCCTTCTCAGTTGCTGAGGTTTCTGGTCTCCAAATGAAGGCGTGGGTTCAAATCCCACTTCTGACAATGGGTCTTTTGAAGTGAACTGACTTGGAATCAACGCTTAGAGAGTAAATGCTATATTTTGGACACTTTTCTTTGCCTCTAACCAACTCTAGTGATAAAACTGTCCTTTCTAGCCTCCAAATGTAGACTGGTGTTCAAATCTGACTTCTGACAAAGACTCTTTAAGAGTGAGAAGACTAGAAATATAATTGTAACTAATTATGAGACAATCAAAAATATATATGTTTGGATCCTTTATTTTGCCATCTGACCAACTTCACTGTTAGAATTGCACTTCAATTATTTGAGTGAATATGTCAAAAAGGCAGAGTGCTAAAGGGCGCCAAACTCAAGAATTTTCACCCTTCTCAGTTGCTGAGTTTTCTGCTTCCCCAATGGAGGTGTGGTATCTACTCACACTTCTGACAAATGCTCTTTTGAATTGACTAGACTACAAATAGAAATGGAAGTAATATAATTTACATACTCTATTCTGCCATCTGACCAACGTCACTGATAGAATTGCACCTCAATAACTTGTGAAATATGTCAGGATGTCCGAGTGGTCTAAGGCGCAAGACTCAAGACACATCCCCCTTCTCAGTTGCTGAGGTTTCTGGTCTCCAAATGGAGGGGTGGGTTCAAATCCCACTTCTGACAATGGGTCTTTTGAAGTGAACTGACTTGGAATCAACGCTTAGAGAGTAAATGCTATGTTTTGGACACTTTTCTTTGCCTCTAACCAACTCTAGTGATAAAACTGTCCTTCCTAGCCTCCAAATGTAGACTGGTGTTTAAATCTGACTTCTGACAAAGACTCTTTAAGAGTGAGAAGACTAGAAATATAATTGTAACTAATTATGAGACAATCAAAAATATATATGTTTGGATCCTTTATTTTGCCATCTGACCAACTTCACTGTTAGAATTGCACTTCAATTATTTGAGTGAATATGTCAAAAAGGCAGAGTGCTAAAGGGCGCCAAACTCAAGAATTTTCACCCTTCTCAGTTGCTGAGTTTTCTGCTTCCCCAATGGAGGTGTGGGATCTACTCACACTTCTGACAAATGCTCTTTTGAATTGACTAGACTACAAATAGAAATGGAAGTAATATAATTTACATACTCTATTCTGCCATCTGACCAACGTCACTGATAGAATTGCACCTTAATAAGTTGTGAAATATGTCAGGATGGCCGAGTGGTCTAAGGCGCCAGACTCAAGACACATCCCCCTTCTCAGTTGCTAAGGTTTCTGGTCTCCAAATGGAGGCGTGGGTTCAAATCCCACTTCTGACAATGGGTCTTTTGAAGTGAACTGACTTGGAATCAACGCTTAGAGAGTAAATGCTATATTTTGGACACTTTTCTTTGCCTCTAACCAACTCTAGTGATAAAACTGTCCTTTCTAGCCTCCAAATGTAGACTGGTGTTCAAATCTGACTTCTGACAAAGACTCTTTAAGAGTGAGAAGACTAGAAATATAATTGTAACTAATTATGAGACAATCAAAAATATATATGTTTGGATCCTTTATTTTGCCATCTGACCAACTTCACTGTTAGAATTGCACTTCAATTATTTGAGTGAATATGTCAAAAAGGCAGAGTGCTAAAGGGCGCCAAACTCAAGAATTTTCACCCTTCTCAGTTGCTGAGTTTTCTGCTTCCCCAATGGAGGTGTGGGATCTACTCACACTTCTGACAAATGCTCTTTTGAATTGATTAGACTACAAATAGAAATGGAAGTAATATAATTTACATACTCTATTCTGCCATCTGACCAACTTCACTGATAGAATTGCACCTCAATAACATGTACAATATGTCAGGATGGCAGAGTGGTCTAAGGCACCAGACTCAAGACACATCCCCCTTCTCAGTTGCTGAGGCTTCTGGTCTCCAAATGGAGGCGTGGGTTCAAATCCCACATCTGACAATGGGTCTTTTGAAGTGAACTGACTTGGAAT